>NC_092876.1:228239796-228545757 GCF_028372415.1 Notamacropus eugenii
GGATAGAAGAAAATATCTGTTCACCAAGAAAGTAACCTTCTATGGTCTTATTTGTTTTCCCATTTTGAGGGCATTTTCCCAGCCAGTTACTTGACTTCTGAATCCTTTGTCAAGAGGAGGGTCCTAGTGTTCCTCCTCACCCCAGGACTATGTTCAGGGCTGAAGTTCAGATCAGTTGCTCAATTCCACCAGGGGCTTTAGGCAGGGTGTTTCACAAATGGATGCTGCAACTGCCACCACCACTGCTGCTGCAGTTACTGCTGCTACTGCCTGGGGCCAGTGCTAGGGGGGGACCCTGCTCCCCACTCACCCAGTTAGGAAAGCCCTCGCACTGATCCTTGAAGGTTTCTTTGGCACTTGTGGGTTGAGGGATCTGAGACCTTCTGCTGCTGCTGGAAATTCTTCCCCAGAAGCCTGTTCTGGTCCTGTTCCTCCCTGCCACTCAGCCAGGGCTGGGCTCCCCTCTGCCCCATGTCCCATGTGGTAGACCTTTCCTATTGGCCTTCCAGGTTACCTTTGGCTGGAAATCTCTTTCACTCTGTCATTCTGTGACTTCTGCTGCTCTAGAATTTGTTGAGAGTCATTTTTTGCAGGTATTTTATAGGCTGTGGGGGAAAAACTAGACTATGTGCATCTTTCTACTCTGCCATCTTGGCTTCACTTTCCTTGTTTTCTTTAAATGAGTTTTAAAAATAAAATTATTTTCTGTTTTTCTAGATATGTTAGTTTCTAGAATGGTAAGCATTTCTATTTCTGGCAAGAATCTAGTCCCCTTTTTTCAGTGACTAATGTGGTGACAATATACTGCCCGCTTTCCCCACCTTTTTATTATTAGCATTTTGTTTATTATCACTTACTATTAAATCTAGGGCAAATATGTCATCAGCGGATAGAGCACCAGCCTGGAGTCTGAAAGATCTGAGTTCAAGTCCTGCCCCTGACACTTACAAGTTGTATGACTCTGGGCAAGTCATTTAAGCCCTTTTTGCCTCAGTGTCTCGCCTATAAAATGGGGACAAAGAAATGACAGTATATAGTATCTTTGCCAAGAAAACCCCATGGACAAAAGTCCATGGAGTCATGTAGAGTTGGATATGAATGAATGACTAAACAAAAAAAATTAAATCTGTTCAACTTTCCAAAAGCAGTTCATAGTTTACAAAAACAATTGAAACAGGAGTAAAATAATTGTCATATATGTATACATATATATATATATATATATATATAATAACATCATTGAATCCCATTTCACATATTGATACTGTCATTTAATTATTTCTAAGCAGAAACTGATGGCTGAATGGCTGTGCTTTGAAACAGCCAAGGAACTGAAATGTCATCCTTTTTGCTTACTGTATACATTTGGGCTGCATGTCAAAGAAAGTAGAGCTCTTTGCCTTCTGAAGATTGTGTTGTACATGTTAAAATGTGTTTTGTAGGTGGAAACTCTCAACAAGGCAAAGTACAAAAGGAAACTATGCTCTTGTATACATATAGTAAAATGCTCTTTGTACAGATAAGGAAAAAAGCATTTACTCTTTGTATGTAGAATGTTATCCTTATTACTAGAAATATCACATCTTCCCGCCCCTCCCCCCCAGTAATTTACAATACTTACAAAAGTAGCATTTATCTTTAATTCATATATACATATACTTCTAATGTCCCACATTAAAATTTAAGCTTTTTGGGACAGGAAATTTTACATTTTGATCTTTGAGCCTAATATGGTGTCTTGCACACAGTGGGTATTAATAAATGTTAACTTCAATTGGATCCTGAATATCTAATAATTAAAATACATATATACCAAAAAGAAGTGGTGATTTTTATCACTTTGTGTACTTCCATTACTACTATACCTTAGCAAGACTCTTCCTAAGTTGCCAGAGCAAAAAAAAAATATATATATAGCATAGTAGCAAACTTTCTGGTGATGTCTTTATGTTTCTTGCCTTACTCTGAGATGACAGACACAGTATTCAAAGGACGGTATTCACCAGGATGGTATTCAAAGCCTTTTTAGTATCCAAGCATCTTTTCTTCATGTATGCTCCACATCTTAGTTATGACTACTGCTCTAGGAAAGAATTCCTTTCACAGTCAGCAATTGTCAGACCTTTGAGCAAGTGATTGATAGTGTTGAGATAGGCCCAATCTCACTCAATAAAACAGACATGCCTCTTACCCAATCTTAGCAATGAGAGAATGAGACTTTCATGCACATTAACCTTTGCAGAAATTTCTGGCCCAGTATAAACATGTAAATCTAACAAAAATAATTTCTATAATTTGACAGAATGATTTTTAACAATAAAGCTAAATATATAGAGACACACAACTTCCCTACAAAGAGTATAGAATTAGGTTATAAATCATAACTGTTCCTAGGACCCTGCTGAGAGTCCTTGACAGTTCAAAACAGTGTCAGAGGGAGAGAAAAAGAAGAAAGAAAAGGAGAGTCTCAGAAATGGAGCCAAAGGGAATTTTGCAATGCTAACCTCTTTCTCAACTCTAAGAAAAGCAACCTACCTTCTGACTTTATCACTCAACTGAAATGTTATTTTCCAAAGTTTAAATGGTCATTTAATTGTGAAATTTAATGACATTTTCTCATTCTTTCTTGATCTTTCTTTAGTATCTGATATCCCTGATCTTCCTCTCCTGTGTCTGTGTATATATGTGTGTATTCCCTTTTATGGGTTTTTTAATGACACTTTCCTTTCTTGGTTCTCTTTCTACCAGTCTGAATCCTCTTTATCAGTCTCCTCCTCCTAATGATAGGTGCATACCAAGGCTCTCTCTGGGCCTTACCTTCATTTCTCTACAGTTTTTCACTTAGTGATCTCATTAGTAACCACTTTAATTAACATTTCTTTGACTTTATTTCCACATATATCTTTTGTTCCTATTGAACTTCCCCTTGTAATGAAGAAAAGCAGTTAAAGAAAGCCAAGAGACTTAGGTCAAATCTGTTTTGTATTCAGCATCCTGCATACATAAGTCTCCTGCATTTTTAAGAAAAGTAAGGAAATGCATTTCATCCTCTATAATTGAATATCTTATATTTGTATAATAGTCCTTAATAATTTCCAGGATTTTTTCACATACTTTTTTCTTACGTGGCCCTTAAAATAATCTTCTGAGTATAACAGTAAGCACCCCAACATACATGGGGGGGCCTGTTATCACAGGTTCTTAGATCTGCATTCATTAAAGGAACACAACTTTCAAGGGGTTAACAATCACTTTAATCAAGCACATGTATCATTCTTTTAACCAAGTACATGTATCATTCAGTTAGTTTAGGGAGTCAGCACCCTGAATTTAAAAGAAAATACAGAGAAATCAAAAGATCAACAGACATGGCTTCCTCTGCCAGAATTCAGCAGACAATTGGACCCCAACTGTCTGACCGTAGTTACCATAGAGGGAATCAAAATATGTGGGTTCCCAAAGCCAGGGGGCTCCTTAGTGGCTTCCCAGAATCCTCATTTGGCACTCAAACCTTCTTGCAAAAACTAAATTCCAAAGTAAAACCTCAACTCAGAGTATTTATACCTTTTTTAGAACCAGAGGGCATTACAGCTCTTTGTCCCAGTACCCTCCTACAAAACATCTCCCCTAATCAAGCTTCCCACAATAGGCAGGTCCATCACTGGGTGGGAAAGATCTTTGATCACATTAAAATAATTAGCAATACAAATATACACACTGTTTCTAGTTAAAGAAACTCTTGTTTCTGTACTTTACTCCTTGTAAAGACTCTTGATTGATAAAGGCAAGATACAATCAGAGGCACTTGATTATACAAAAACAGCAAAAGATCCTATTTTGATTGCCATCACACTGAGTCAGTTATTCTCATTTGAAAGATAAGGAAATATAGGCACTCTAAAGCTAAGTGACTGGACTAAAAGCATACAAATAGCAGGAGTTAGAAATAAATGACAAGTTGTCCAACTCCTAATTGTAAGCTTTTTCCATTAGAGTCAAACATGTCTTAAATTGGACTTAGGATCATAGAATTAAACATCTAGAGCTAGCTGGGATCTCAGAGGTCATCTAGTTCACCACTGTCATTTTTAGTTAAGGAGACTGAGGCCTAGGGATGCTAAATATCTTACCCAAATTCCCAAGTGGGGGAAGCATTGGCAATGAGATTTGGATATCATCCTCCAAGTCTGTAACCATTGTTCCTTCTATTATACCACCTTATCTCCTTTGTTCTTCAAACTTGTACCTTTACCACAAAACAAATGCCAAGACATGATCCACTTTACTTTTTTCTTTTTTAATATTCTTTCCAATTATGTGTAAAAACAATTTTGACCTTTCTAAAAATAATTTTGAGTTCTAATTCTCTTTTACTCTCCTTCCCCTCGTCCATCATTGAGAAGGCAAGTAATTTGATATAGGCTATGTGCAATCATGTGAAACATATTTCCATATTATGACATGATCCATTTTAACAGGTAACCTGACTACCTGTTTTGATGAACAAAAAAACAGGCTATGGACTTAAGATTAACAACAAAAAAATTAGGTAACACTGATTTGGGCATCTTTTTAATGAATATTCTGCAGATTAAAAACAATAATTTAGGCAATCATGTTAAACAGAATTTTTTGTTATTCTGTTCAATGAGCAAAGGTTTAATAAAATCTGAAGTCATTAGTGCAGACAGATAACTCACAGGAAAAGAATGGAGAATTTTTTGCACACTGAAGAGTTACAGTGGCAGAGGAGAAGCTTTTATCAAACTTGAACAGGAGGAATGATTTATTTTTCATTGGAATAAGGTTTTGAAGGAAAGGTGAGTTTCTGAAATAACTGATGGTTGTTATAGAACATATATCCATTTTGCATGATGGCAGCATTCACACAAAATAGCTTATTACTTGATATTTGGCATCTTGGTCAATAGAATATTAAGAAAATATGCTTGACTTCGCTCCATCCCATATACTCGGGAATTATATTGGTAAGAAATAAAATCATAGAATTTTTGGACTAAGAGTAAAAAGAAATCATAGGATTATAGATCCAGGGGTGAAAGGGGTCTCAGAGACCACAATTATTTAATTTATAGATAAGGAATCTTCAGCTTATAAATAATATACTCAGAGGGTAATAGGCAACATAGCCATAGTTACACAGCTCGTGTCTGACAATATATTAACTTTAGTCTATCTTTCTAGCTGGTATGTCCAGTACCTGAGCCACTGTGCCATGTTCTTGAGAGTTACTAGGGGTTTAGTAAATCAAGAGCTGGCCTCAGTCAGGAAACTTGCATTTTTCTGTAGGGCTGAAACTTCCTTTGGGAGGTCATTCAATTTAACATTCATTGATTAAATGCCTACTTTGCCATATGCTAGAGAGACTCAGGCAAAAACAAAAGTATTCCAGCACTTGGGAAGCTTATATTCTATTGTTTCTGAGGATTGGGTTTAGTTAAGTGCTAATGGTAGATGGTTAAAAGTAGAGTAGACAGAAAGCTAATCTCAGAGTTAAGAAGAATGAGATTCATATCTAATCTCTGACACATACTGGCTATGAGATCCTAGGTAAGTCATTGAACTTCTTAACACCTTAGGAAACTACAACTATAAATTGGAGAAGAGTTGTTGATGTGCATTATTTTTTCCTACTGGAAAAGAGGAATTTTCCTTACTGGGAGTTCCCTATGCCAGTGAAATCACAGGTTCTGTCAAAAGTAAGAGGGAGTAGAGAGAAGCTGTGTTGTTTAATTGTGACCTCCTCTTTGTGACCCCATTTGGAGTTCTATTTACAAAGATACTGGAGTGGTTTGCCATTTTCTTCTAATTTTTCAGATGAGAAAACTAAGGCAAACAGTGTTAACAGACTTGCCTAGGGTAGTGTCTGAAGCTGGATTTGAACTCAGGTCTTCCTGATCCCAGGCCCAGCACTCTAACTACTGTATCACTTAGCTACCCCCAGAGAAGACTTTGATTATCTAATACAATCATAGAGCCCCCTAATTTTACAGATAAGAAAATTAGGTCATGGGCAGGAAGTGACTTGAGAGAGGATGATTGAACAATTTTGGTATCATAGGATGGGATAAGACTTTTGTTCATCCATTGAACTCTTATCCCATGTGTAAGGGCTTGCCTCTAAATATCCCCCAATCCAGAATTATCTAGCCTTTACCTGAATACCTCCATTGATGGGGAAAACAGATGTTAAATCAAAACAGGCATGACTTTGGCCATTCAAAACATTCTCTCCCATTCTTCAGTTAATAAACATCTCAGTACAATGTTTGGAATAAAAATGTTAAAGGGAACTTGATTTTCTTTGAAAAACATTTGATTTTTAAAATTCTGTTGTGGATATGAATGACAAGATGGTGGACTAGACATCCCCATGATCTCTCAAAACTCTCTGAAATAAAAATTATATCCAGAAGATAAATGTTTCCATAATCTAGTCTATCCAGCACCCTAGAGGTTAAAAAAAACCAGCCCAAATCCAAGAAGTGATGCTATCTGACCCTGAGCTCATCCAGCACCCCTATTCCACCTCCTTTGCTACTGGCAGTGAAATTGCCCGAGCAGACTCAAGGACATGACACAGGCTTATGTCAAAAAAAAAAAAAATCCTGCCATTCCATCACTCCCCCATCTCTACTAGTGTTATAGAGCCCTAACTCCAGGCTGTGGAAGTTTATTCAGGCCTCAATAACCAGCTTTACCACAGCCCTCAGGAGCAAAAGCCTGCCCCAGGGTGAAATCCAGAAGCACTGGTTCTTCTGCCGGTGCCAGAAAAAGCAGGCTCTGAAGTGCCAGTGCCAGTAGGCTTAGAACTATTGGCAACAGGCCAGAGAACTAAGCAGCAGAGGGAATGGGACAGCTCACCAGGACTGGACATAGCCTGAGGAAAGAGCACAGCATCCAGCTGGAGCCAGTTGTGACCACCCAAAAAAAAAAAAATCAGTTTGTACAGAGACCTAGTCTGGGGAACTGTAAATTGCCTGTTTGAGTGGAAACTGAGATACCTTGAGGTCCAAAGCGCAAGGAAACCACAATCAGAGGGGAGGAATTGAGAATCTAGGGATAAAGAAATTAAATTGTGGATGAGAAGAGATTGAAAGTGACATTCTGTAAAGAAGAAATCTCAAAGATATTGAACATAAACAGATAAAACAACAGGAAAAACACAGTAACAATAGAAGAAAATATGGCCTCTGGATATAGTAAATGAGTTCAGGCATCTATGAATAAATACTACAAAATGAAGGAAAATGATCTTGCACATAATGAGACAGAGGACTGTGGAATTCAAGAACATGGAACCACAACACACTGTTTCTAAGTAGTTTAGAAATGAAACGAGAATTATGAGAGCAGAATTTATATCCTGTACGGCAAAAATAATGAGCAGTCAGAAAACTGGAGTCTTCAACAGAAAGCCTCACCAAAGACACTAAAGCAAAACACTGTATTGGGAATATAAATACACAGAAGTGAAAGACAATTTAGAAGAAGAGAAGCCAAAAGCAAGAATGTTAAAAGAAAATATATTCAATATGAAAACAAAAAGTGTGAATCTCCAAGACAAGATACATAGAGAAAATCTAAGAAAATATGTCTTCCAGAAGAAGACAAGACAATAAAATCTAACACCACAATGAAGGACATGATAGAAGAGATATACCCAGAACTTCTGAACACAGGAAATGAAATTGTAGTTGAAAGAACTCACAGATTGCCTCCAAAGCTTCATACTCCCAGGCAAATGGTGCATAAATTAACTATTCAATTCAGAAACAAGTCCTAAGACCTTCAAGTACTAAGGAAAGAACATTACAATTAAAGCAAGACTATTCTGTACCCACTAGAAAAAAGGGGAGGGATAGCAGTAATGTATTCCGAAAAGCACTGGAGCTCAAGGATATACAGTCCAACCATCCTGAAAATCTGAGCTTAATCATA
Source organism: Notamacropus eugenii (assembly GCF_028372415.1). NCBI lineage: Eukaryota > Metazoa > Chordata > Mammalia > Diprotodontia > Macropodidae > Notamacropus > Notamacropus eugenii. The sequence continues at coordinate 228,247,759 of NC_092876.1, forward strand.
CAGGATAAAAAAATGGACATTCAATAACAAAGAACAGTTTGAAATATTTTTAGAAAGAAAACCAGAACAGAAGTATTATTTGCTTCTTGAATACCCCTAACAAGAGAAATGCTGGAGTGAATAAATGCAGTCAGCAACAGCAAAGAAGTTGTAACAAAATGACCAGTAAGAGACTTCTTTCTAAAAGTACACAAGGAGACAGAGTTGAAGGCAGAAATCAAGTAGAAGGAACAATGAAGAGAAGGAAGGAGGTCATCTTGGGCAGAACCTGGTGACACCCTGCTTATAAGTGAATGCTTCCTTTTCAGGATTACATTAAATTCCAGCGTGGGAGGATACATGAAAAGGAGGAAGGGAATAGGGAGATAAAGAGCAGTTAGAGATGGGACAAGGTCATATTAAGGACTAGCAATGAGGGGCAAGTGACACCCAGAGAAAAAGAGCCTACAGGAAAGTGGATGAGGAGGCGGGAAGGGAGAAGACTGAAAAGAGAAAGGAAGATCTTCTTTTGAAGTTGAGGGAGGAGTGTTCCAATGCTGAATGCCAACATGGGTGAAGAGAGATGAGGACCTTACACTAGACGGAATACTTTCAAAAATATAAAATATCCAAGCTATCAGAACAGAGAGTGATCTCTAAAATATTTATAGCATCACTTTTTTTGTAATAGCTGGAGACTGGAAACAAAGTCAATGCATCTGCAAATTGTGGTATAGAAATGGTATGTGGTGAATAAAGAAATTGTGGCATATAAATGTAATGGAATATTAATTACTATGCTGTAAGAAATGATGCACATCATAAATACAAAGGAGATCAGAAAGATCTTCATAAATTGATGGAGAGTAAAGTAAGCAGAGCCAAGAAAACAGTATACACAGTAACTAGGACAAGGTAAAGTGATAGTATAACACACCAAAAAAAAATTGCAAAATTATAAAGATCAAGTGGGACTCAAATGAAAAGAAATGAGAACCCACCCCTTAATGGAGGGGGGAGGTCCACAAGTGGCACACATTACACATATTTTTTTTAATTTTCTCAGTATATTGATCAGTTATACTGATTTTTCCTCCTCTCTAAAGAAGAAAAAAATAGCATTTGTCATAGGAGATGGCTCTTTGAGAGAAGCAGTGGAAGGAAGAGGAGTACATGGGATACCACAGTGATATAAGAAACAGTAAACATCAAACATCAATAAATTTATTTTTTAATTCTGATGTGAACAAAAAAAAAGAGGAGGTATTAGTAAAAACATTTTATATAAAAATACATGTGTATATGTATGTATGTAAATATATGTGTATATGTATGTGTGTGTGTGTGTGTGTGTGTGTGTGTGTGTGTGTATATATGTATATATATACATATAAATTTTGGAGAGAGATGGGAGAGTTGGTTCAAAATGTGAATGAATTCACTTAGACCTTCTCTGTAGCCATTGGGAGCTCTACTGACGCAAAAGCAGCAGGCCTGAGATTTAGCAAGGAGCTAAACAAAGGCAATGAATATGATAGGAAATCATATAGGTCAAACTTATATAGGATGATTTCAGGGTTTCATTGTGGGGGTTAGAGATCTAGGGTAAATCTTGCAAGATAAAGCCATAGGGTGAGGACTATGAATGACACAAGATAAGGAAATCCCATTCCCCAGGATGAGGGGTGGGGACAGGGAATCTTATGGTCCAGGTTAAGGGCAAGTTGCAGTAAGGGGAGACTTTAGGGCACCAAGAGCTTCACAAAGTTAATATTATTTTAACTCTTAGGGCACTGTTTCTATGCACATCATACATACACACACACACACACACACACACATATATATTTGTGAAACTTTTTTCACTCATAAATTTTTGAACTAGACCTATGATTTCAATAATCAATACAACTAAGATATGTAAACCCTCTACAGCTCTTTGTTATATATTAGCCTGGAGCACTGAAAGGTTAAGTAATCTGCTCAAAGTCGCACACAACCACTTTGTGTCAGATGTAGACTTGAAACCAGGACTTTCTGAATCTCCCCAGACTCCATCCCAGCAGTTTAATTGCTCATATTGCTTGGATGAGATAAATCACTAATTCTGTTCCTTCCAGGGAGATGGGAGACAACCAAGCACTAATTACCATCAGTTCCAGATGCAGCCTAAGGTTCTCCAGGTCTTATCTTCTGTCCTCTCTATGCCCTGAAGAATCCTGGGTATTTCCTTACATGCCTGCTGATACAATCTATGGATCCTTGAACCTTGTCATAAGCCTAGCTACTTGCCCCTCAAACATTCTGGGGCCTGTTTACTTACCCTGAAGCTAAACTTTTCTTTTAGCTTCCTCTCCCCAATTACTGTAAGAGCCTCTGACTTTCATTGAATGGCCAATAATAGTCCCAAGCCAAAGTCTCTTTTTTGCTCATTGTTTGGTTTTTGATGGCTCAGAGTGAGTGTACATAGCAATTGTTTTCTGTTATGATCAGAAACCCTGAGGGTCTTCTTCTCCTAAACTGATACTTTTTGATGGTATACAAGGCCAATTATTACCTAGCCATTAGTCATTAAATGGGTGCTGCCTCAGAAAAACTAAGACCTGGAAGACCTTAATTTAAAAAGACCAAGGTCTCCCACTAAATCCTGGGCCATCCTGTCTTGACTTTTGTCTTTCCACTGAACTCCCATGACTCGGGAGGAGAGACTGAGGTTGATGACTTTGTGTAACACTACCTCACTAAAATCCAATTCACACACAAGTCAAGATATCACCTTTGTGATGTCATTGGTCCTCTTCCAGGATGGAGAATGGACAACAACAGAGTGTGACCTCTTTGAGAGCAGCAACTGCCTTACCTTTCCTATGTCCCTAATGCTTAACACAAAACTTAGCACACATTCATTCATTCATTCATTTACTACCTTTCTGGTAATAAAACTTTTACAACAGTTTCCAGTAAGGCTCAAATTGGCCATAAAGATTCTGGGAGTTCTGTTTCTTCTCACCTTGGGAAAAGAGAAACTAATGCAATATAAAGGCTGAAAGATATGGGTTTTCCACCCTGTCTAGTGGAAGTTTTGAGGATCTCTTGACCTAAATAAATTAATAAAGTAAGTACATAAATAAACAAATAAAGTTTTTTTTTTTAATCTGGCAATCCACATGAGAGGATAGGGACCAGACTTGTGATTACAGAGGGAAGGAAGTCTTTGATGAGAAAATTGCCCCTATTACTGCAGACAGGCATCTTCTCTGAAACTTAGTCCTAGAGAGTTACCTATAGAGAACATCGAAAAGTAAAGATGCTTGCCTAGGGTGATGCAGATTCTCTATTCACTCTAACATGGAACCTCTTTGGACCACATGGTAGAGAAAAAACTCTGTGTCATGTATTATACTATGGGAAAAGTGGAGTAGAGGAAAGACTAGCAGGGCTGGGGAACCTGTGGCCTCAAGTGTGGCCCTTTGACTGAATCCAAACGTCACACAACAAATCCCCTTAATAAAAGGATTTGTTCTGTAAAACTTGGACTCAGTCAGAAGGCCACATCCAAGGACCTAGAAAGCCACATGTGGACTGGTGACTGCAGGTTTCCTACCCCTGGACTAAAGGAAGTATTAAATGACAAATAAGTGACAAAGATAAGTCAGTTGGGGAGCCACACAGGTTTGAGATTAGTGGGTGAAAACTCTCCAGTCTTTGTTCAAACTCATTTTGCCATCACATGTATAAAGTTTTCACCCTGAATCTGTGGAAGATGACAATGAAGAAATACTAGACTGTGAAATTAGTAAATGGTGAAATTGTTTTAAATAATGCCAGTGTTTGCCTTGTGGAGTGCGTTCATCTACGAACAAAATGCTTCACCATCATTAATCAACTTACACAGCATCCCAGATTTAGATGTGTGTAACTCTAGCATGGAGAATATTAAGGGAAAGCTTAACCAAGATAATTTTTAAGATCGTGCTGAAATTTCTCATCCTTTTGTATGTTGTTCTGTCTGTCACTCCCTTCAGAATAATCCCATGAGAAATAGATGGATCCTTTGTAATTGGCAAACTAGCACATGCTGAAGTAGCATTTTGATTTGTGTGTAAAAGCTTGGAGGTGACATCAAGGTGCTTGTGAAACACTGTAAATATCCTTAAATACTGTTTTCTGGTGTAGGAGACCAATTTCTTACATTTCTTCTTTGTTTGGAAGGTGATGCTGCTTTATTTTCAAAACCTGCCACATCTCTGAGTGTTTTGCATTTGTTTTTAGCTGCTGATGGTCCTAACAAGACTGTGAGTGGGTTTGCAGAAGACAGTACTAACTGTGGGCCACTGGATTTGCAAGAGGCTGTATCACTAAAGGAACGGATGGCGATGTATCAAGCAGCTGTTTCCAGAGGTGACTGCAGCAGCAGCAGCAGCTTCTCTGCTAATGTAAGGACTCACTCTACAGTTTAGCTTTACATAGAGGTGCTGATGACTTCTCTTGATATTTTTTATTTGCATTTATAAAATAAAAGTAGGATCATAGGAACATCAAAGTCGATTTAAATCTTAAGAGTTTACCTAGGCTGACCTCTTTGTTTAAGATATGAGGAAAATGAGACCAGTTGAGATGAGGTGACTTGCCAAGGTCACACAACTAGATGGTAAGTAGTAGAGGTGACATTTGAATCTAGATCCTCTGATTCAAATCTAATGCTCTTTACCACTTTACCTTTGTAACCTCTCATAATGTACAGACAAGGCTTCATGATAAGTGCTCTAGTTAGGAAAGTGAGGGAATTACTTCCAATTTTGATAATTTGGGTTTGTATGGTACCTCATGTGGTCTCACAGAGATTTCATTTAAATTCCCTGAAAGTACAATTTCTTTTGCTTTTTTTCTTTATGCATGAAATCCATTAGCTTAACCAACGTAGAAATGAGAAAGATTAGCAATTTAGGTACTCTGCTAACCCAATTATGATCACAGGGAACTATGGGATTCAGTGCTACCACCAATATCTAGAGCCAATGACTAATAAAATCATATTCTGAAGGATGTTATGAGTCTCATCCTTGTTGGATGCTCATTCTAAGGGATTTGATACAAGTGACACTTTAACAAGAGCAGAATGACAGAATAATGAAAAAAATGGGTATTGTTTTTTAATTATGTTGTCAGGATAAGCAAAATTATATATTCAGCATTCCATAATATTTTTAAGTATTAAATGTATCTTTAATTGGAGGAGAGGTAAAAGTAACATATCCATCAAAGGGGTATTTTTTTATATCAACTCTTCGTATTCTTTTATAACTTGTTTCTAATATAAATATTGAATTATATTAATAATATTGTGGCTTTGAATAAGACTTATTCTGCTATCTTTGCATTCACATATGGTATATTTATGAGTAGATGCTTTAGACATTAAATTATTAGAATTCCTAAATTGTCCATCAAGTAATTGCCTTTTGTCAGACTGCTTAGACAGCACCCCCTGCTGGATGATGAAGATGATGATTAAATTACCGAAAGTTAATGTTCTGTCCTTTGGAAAGAAAATTGTCACTTAGCAGCTGTTTGGTAACTACCAATTTTAGTAGAAAAAACATTTGTTCCAGGAAACCCCTACCATGCTGAGTAGGAATCAGGAAGTGTTATGGACCAAACTAATATTAGGAGAATCGTGGATCACCTATTCCTACAGTAATCCAAATTTAATTTGTCTAGAGATGACTAGAGTTAGATTCAGAAGATCTAAGTTCAAATCCTGCCCAGATAGGTACTGGCTTTGTCACTATGTACAAGTCACATCACCCCTCTGAGAATCAGTTTCCTGATCTGTTAAGATGAGTGAGTTGCATGTGATGGTCTCTAAGTCTCCTCTCAGCTCTAAATTTATGATGCTATCATACTATGACCCAAGGATGTTAATTCAATTCAACAAATGCTGGGTATCAAAAATAAAAAGCCAAAACTTTGCCCACAAGGTGGCTGCAGGAGAGGAAACATCACATATACACATAGATAAATAAAAAATTGATACAAAGTAATTTCTGGGCTGGTGGGAGGACACTGACAAATGGGAGTGTCAGGAAAGTCTTCTCATCAGAGTGAGCTTAGGCTCTGGTTTGACATATACAGCTATCTGTGGTAAATTAACCTTTTTAGAATTCTTGGGACACTGAACATCTCAGACGTTTTTCTCATGGTGTTCTAAAATACCTCATTTCTGTCGTGCATATGTTAGCCTCACTCTCTTTATTTTGTGAGGGCTTTAAAGCCCTCCCTTAGATCCAATTAACCTGCATGGCATGGCATCACTTCCCTGATTTTTTGGTCTTCTTCAAGAACCAAGAACAAACAACAACAAATGGAAAGAGTGAGAAGAATTATCCTACCAAACCTTGTCTGAGTTGACTTGTAATAATTCAGATTCAGAATCTGAGTAACTGGAATGACATCTTTTGATCAGCTCTTGATGCAATTTTGTTTGTACCAAAGGCATCTTGGTTTTTGGTTATTTCCATCCAACATTTCATGCATTCCATGGTGGGGAAAAGGGAGGAGCCAAACAACGTGTGGAGGGAGGCTGTGTTTATATGGTATCTCTGTCCCATTTTTTTAAAGCAAGATTTGATAATTTTGTGGTTTAATATACCATAGACATTGAAATTCACCTTTGACCAACTATTTTTCAGTCACGTCAGGAGAGCCAAGAGGCAGAGCATTATGTTGGATAGAACATGGACTTGGAATCCAAAAGACTTAGGTGCGATTCCTGACCCTGATTCTTATTACCTGTGTTACCCTAGGAAAGTCAATTAAACTCTACATCACTTTGGTAACTCCTTGAGATTTTTCTGCTGAAATAGAGGCAACAGAGCATAGTAGAAAATTGTATTGGACTTAGAGCTTTATTAACTGATTTCAGATTTGTGTTCTGATACCTAGGTGATTTTTGATAAATTGCTTAAGTGTCTCTGGATATCAGTTTCTTCATTTGTACAATTAGGGAGTTTGACTAGATTACTATTAAGGTCCCTTCTAAATCTCTATCTATGATCATATCTATGATCAATCCTTCTTGGTGGAGAAATGACAGAAAAAATGTGACAATAAAACATAGAATCTTTGCCTCCCCCTCCCTGACCCCATACACAGAGATATACATATAGCATAAATGACAGCTAAAAAAAAAAAGTTTGCTATTCCTAAAATATAAGTACTGATTAATACCTCCCCTTCAATTCCACAATTTAGTCGGTACCAAGACAAAGCCACAAACGGTCTTTAGTAAATACAGTAGCAGGATCTACCAACACCATAAACATTAATTTCTCTCCAAAAAAGGCTTTCTTTTCTGTCATGTATCAGGGATTCAAAAACCGTTTCTGGAGAAAACACTTGAATAAGTGGTTCCATATAGACCCAGACTGTATTAAATCATAACCAATAGTGAAAATGTCCATGCTACTCCATTTTAAAGCCCAAGTCTGGTATTCCCCAACACTGCCTCTTAATCTACTTTCCTTTAGACTACTGTGGTCATCCATCTTACTTGCCTTTTCTGGCTACATTTAGGTACAAATCTGTGTTAGACTTAGCAGATCATTTGAGAACCACTATCTAAAATGTTAGAGATTCCCTCCTCCCATGAATTTGCTTCCATCTACGTATTTGACAGTTCTCTTTATCTTTGGCCTTAAGTGGTAACTGCTTAGTTCTAGGCCTTCTTTTCTACCAGTTTTCCTTTTCCTATCAAGTAAAGTCTGACTTCTGCTTTTTCAAAATCAAACTCTCATAGAAATTTTACAGTTAACTTATTAACATAGAGCTAAATGTAGTTAATCAGCTGTGTCATCTCCAGAGCATTAGTTTCTTTGAATATCACAGTGCAGAAAACAAATCAGAATGCCTAGAGAGCTTACTTGCTTCTGAGTTGTGGTTGAAGAAATAAATTAAGTTCAATTTTTCATAAGTATCTTAATAGTCTTTTATTTTTTTAGGGTTGTAGTGGAAAGCTCTTAGAAAGGACTCCTTCAGGGATTTGAAAAGTGGAATGAAAGACTTATAGCAAACTGACATTGCCATTTTCAAAATTACCTCTAAATGGAAAGAAGCACATTGAAGTCACACACACACACATACATACACACACACACACACACACACACACACACACACAAATGACAATGGTATAGATTAATTAGCCTTAACCCTGATAGGCTAAATAAAACCTTGGCATAGTCCTCATATGGGCCACTCAATGTCATTCTGTCTTATGGACTTCTACCAGAAGCTAAGATTGTAGATATGCACTATTAGCCACAAAGCAGATTGGCTATTAAAATATAATTGAATCAGATTGAAACCATCATCATCATTACTGAAAATAATAACTGAAATCCTAAGCAGCTTGGTACAGGGGAAAGAGAACTGGCTGTGGGCTTGAAGACCTGGGTTCAAATTGAACCTCTAATACTTAATACCTATCTGACCTTGGACAAGTCATGGTAGCTTTAATTCCCTCTTATGTAAAATGAAGGGATTAGACCACATAACCTCTGAGGCCTCTTCCCATTGCAGATGTATGATCCCATGAGCTTTATGATGATGGCTCAGAAACTTCATTTTGAAATGCAAAGTACAACACTATTACCAAATGCAGGAGATTTTACATGTGTGTATTTGTTTAAAGGTATAGATGCACAGAAGCATTGTGTTATAATAGGTAGAGAGTCAGACTCAAAGCCAGGAAGACCCTAGTTCAAGTGTCACCTTTACTATATATTAGCTGGTCATTTAGTCACCCAGTACTCTCCAGGCAACTCTCTAAAATTATAAATTGCAGAGAAGGTGCCAGTCTGCATTGACTACAGATGTTTCTGAACCTGAAAGTTCATTTTATTAATAAAATCCCAAGTCTAGCCCCATTCCTTTATTTCTGTTAAACTATTTTTAAAAATTATCAAGTATTTATTTTCCTCCCTCTCTCCTTTCTTCCTCCCAAAAAAACTGGGGGTGTGGGAGTGGATACCTTGCAAGAAATAAGCATAATCAAACAAAATGAGTTGTCATATTATCCACTTCCAAAAATGGGTGTCATTCTGCATATTAGTCAACCTTTCTATCAGGAAGCTGGAGAATTAGTCATCAGTACTCTGAATCATGGTCAATCGGAGCATGGATCAGAGTTCTGGAGTCTTTCAAAGTAATTCAGAAATACATCTTTTGTGGGTTTTTTTTGGTGGTGGGGTGGGAGGCAAATGTAAATACCCTAATTCCCTAAGCAGAATGCTATTGGAAGGAAATATGAGTACGTGCTTTTCAATTCCATTTTGTTATTGAAAAGATAACCTGCTTACCAGCATCTCAGATTCCCTGATAGTTTTTGCAGTGCGTGAATGCCAGTAACTAGTTGAACTCATCTGGCCAATTTGCATATGACTTGTTGTATAGTTGCAATCACTTGTTGTAGTTATTCAAAATAACAGACTTCTTATTAAATTCGCATTGATTTGTTCAGTGTAATGTATCTTGTGCTGTAGGTATGTAATACACCCAGGTTGGGTGGAATGAAGGGTTAAGAAAGATAGCTTGTTGGCCTATAGACCCAAAAGCCTTGATTTTTTTCTTCTCCCCCTTCTTCCTCTTGTATAAAAAAGGATGTAGAACTTTTTCTTTACTTTATAGAGCATATTAAGTATCACAAGGTGACACTTTATTTTAAAAGAAGCTGTTAAAGTAAACAGAGTGTTAGGCTAGGATTAGGACCCTGACCTCTGCTGGCATAAATCATGCCTTTACACAGACCAAAATAAATAAATAATGTATGTTAATTATCTGAGAAATGCCTGCTTTTAGGTAAGCTTACTTTTAAGGATAAGCTACCCAAACAATTGGTTGGCCAAAGACCTTACTTTCATAAAAGCGTTGGATTTTAAAGTTGGGGAACTGGATCAGACTGAATGCTTATTTAAAGAGTAAGTTATTGTGCATGGGTGCCAAGGTGGGGGAAGTTTTAGGATTCTCCTAACACATTTCCAGACCCAAGAAACATTTTCCTAGTTAATTATGGAAACTCAGGAGAGAAGAGGTTATAAAGCAAGAAAGAGAGTAAATCACAGGGAAAAGGAAAAACTGAGCAGGTTGTGAGGAGGGGCTAGTATATCTGTTCTTAGTAACAGTGTTTGGTACTTGAAGGCAGCATGGTACAGTAGACTTGTATCTTGGGCCATGAACTTGAATTTAAGAAGTCCTGGGTTCAACACCTTCCTGAGACACTAACCAATGGTGTGTGACCCTGGGCAACTCACTTAACCTCTCAAATGCCTCAGTTTCCTCATCTGTAATTGTACCTAATGACCTCTAAGGGTCTTCTCAGCTCTAAATCTGTGGTCCTATACAGGTCTTTACAAGGATTCATGAAATTGAAATTAATTTGACCAACTTCCTTAGTGGTCCATCTGCTGAATGAGGAATGGAATTATACCAAATGTTTATACTGAAGAAACATCAAGTTATTCTCTCTCCCTGGGGGGCTGTGAATACAGGTGAACCCAATGATTTATATATATTATGTATCCTCTTACAACTTTTCAGTGTTCTTTCCCCTACTTGAGTACCAGAATGTGTTTGCCATACACTGACTCTGATTTACACTGGTAAACTTTCAGATTTGGAGAAACTTGTGTGAACTAGTTGTAGATCTATGTGGATGTCTCCACACTATCCTGGTACTCTTGACTCACATTTCAAGTTCCTTGACCATTATCGAGACTTCAGTGGCCTCTAAGAAATATTTCATGACCCACTTAGGACTTATCCATCTGAAAGTCATAATGCATTCTAGGACTGAAAACACATTGTGTCCTTGAGTGTGACAAATGAAAATCCCAGAAATCAAAATTACCATCTCATTTTTGGTGTTCTCTTAGTCTCCTAAGGCTATGTAAGTAGGGTCTCCTAGTATGCCAATATTTCTTCAGTGCTCTTCAAAATGCCACCAATAGAGGTAGCCATCTTACCACTATAATTCTGTCACAAACCGCTTCACTAGAAGTGCATGAAAAGTCATCAAGAGAAAAGGAGATGGTCATGGACCTGAGTCCATGCCAGCCATGAACATGATAGCCCTTGTGTCTTCTTATTCTTTTATGAAGTAGGGGAGATTCTGGAATTCCAAAGGCTGTTATAAATTTTCAGTCTTTTAAATTAACCAGGTAATAATCTCATAGTGAGTCAGCAAGGCTTTGACAACTAATCTTCACAATTACTGCCTATACAGAAATTTGAGACATTGATGGCAACCTCACTGAGGGTTAGTTTTATAACTAAATCCATTACTCTAATGCCTAGTAGTTTGTATGCTGCTGCTAGAATGTTTTCTAACATCTAATATTCATTCAGATATTAAAACATATCTTGATGGGGAGTCAACTAAATATTCTAAGAATTCCTTTAGCCGTCAAATGTCTTGATAAATGAGAAAAGCGTAGCAGGGATACTGTTTCAATCAGTGTCCTAAATAATACCCTATGAACTAATGGTATGTTTTAACACTTTTAATAAATAATTAATAATAATACAATCAATAATTGGTATCACCTAGGTAAGGAGAAGCAGCTGTGGTCTATTGGATAGATGGCTGGTACTGGAATCGTGAAGACCTGGGTTCAAGTATTACCTTTTTCATTAGCACCGTGATCATACGTATATCATTTGATCTTTCAAACCACCCCCCCTTCCCTATCCACAGCCATTTTTTCTTCAAGTTACAGACGACTTATCGATCTGTTTCCTACCCTGATGGAATCATAGGTCCAGACTGATTCTACTGTCCTCAAAAAAAAGTATGAGAACTCCTTTCAAAACCAAGATTTTCAGCTTTTTTTTTCTTTCCTTTTTTCTTGTATCACCTTAGGTGATGGAGGAGTCTGAGACTCGAACAGTGCCTGGTGGCTTGGCCAGGGTGAAGAAACAATTTGAGAGAGATGAAATTGCCTCTTCACATAATACTTTTTCTCAGTACCAGCACCAGCAAAGATCTGATCAGGTAATACCACTCTGGCTGATGAAACTGGCTGGGTCACTTTGGGGTGAGATGCTCTTATTCACATTCCCTAAGAATCCTTAGGAATTAAAGAATTAATTTTGTGAAGGTTTTTCTCCCTTCCATCTTTCACTCATTAACATTAGTTGCTCATCAGCAAAACTTGCAATTTATTTTTTTAGAATTATGCCAGAAGATCAATTTATTTTTTAATGGAAACTTTGTACTGCATTTTTGCAGGATTAAGTTTTCTGGACATAGCATTAAGCACCCTATGCATTCGTTAGCCAATCATAGATTTAGAGGTAAAAATAACTTCAGAGGCCATCTATTACGTTCAGTTTATCAATATTTACTTAATGTCACCTCTGTGTGGAGCACTGTGCTAGCACTGAGGAAGATATGACTAACTAAGATGTGGTCCCTGTCCTCATGAAGCTTGTGTTCTCAATAGAACAGGACTTTCAACTGCCTCTGAACAAGTACTGAAGAACAATTGAAGGGAGAGAAAAGTCCCAGTAGAGGCTCAGTTTCTGGGTCATAATTCACCATGGCATTACCTGGTGCCAACATGAAATCCACAAAACTTGGAAGGATGGTCAACCATTCACTTTACAGACCTTGATGTTTTCTTAGTGTTAAATTTCATCAATTTCCTTAAACAGATTAAAAAGTGTGGTATAGAGTCACTAAAATCACAGAATGCAATTTCTAAGTGTTTTGTAGAGAGGGTTGTTTTGCATTTCATTACTTCATTATTGTAGATCATGAAAAAAAATCAGTGCAGGAGATAATGATTTTCAAATTGCATGAGGGTTTGTGCAATAACACTCATCACATTATACGTGGCACTATGAAAAATAGTAATTACATGGTGAACAGCTACACTTTATCTAATGCTCTCTGTCTGGAAGATGATACACAGAGATGAGTTTCAAATTTTGTAGCAGGAGATAAAAAGGGCAGTTGAAAGGTTGCATGTGGTTACCATTAAATTAGAGGTCATCCTTTTATAAGTTCCTTACTCTATTTCTTTCCATTACAATGGAATCTATGATATTGGTGAACAAAAAGTAATGGCCACGACTTTACATGGGCTATAACACCTGCTAAATTCCACAAGGATTCAAGAATCAGGATCATAAATTTAGAACTGGAAAAAATCCTGTCAGAAAAAGTGACTCAGCACAAGATAAATCAATTTTAAAATGTAATATTCTATTAGTCAGCACTTTTATTAATTAATTTATTCATTTTTAGTTTTTAGCATTCACATATAAGATTTTGAATTTTAAATTTCTTTCCTTCTTTGACTCCCTCCTTCCCAAGCTGGCCTGCTATCTGATATAAGCTATATACGTACAATTACATTACACATATGTCCACATGAGTCATGTTGTGAAAGAAGAATTAGAAAGAAAGGAAGAAAAACAGGAGAGAAAAAAAAAAAGAAAAGAATTTGTTTCAATCTCCATTCAGACTCCAACATTCTTTTTCTGGATGTGGATAGCATTTTCCATCATTAGTCTTGGAATTGTCTTAGATCCTTGCATTGCTCAGAGTTGACCATTCAAGTTGGCCATCATACAACATCGTTGTTACTCTGTGTAGCATTTTCCTGGTTCTGCTCACTTCACTTGGCATCAGTTCATGTACATTTTTCCTTTTTTTAAAATCTATCTTCTCATCATTTCTTATAGAACAATAGTATTCCATTATATTCATATACCACAACTTGTTCAACCATTCCGCAGTTGGCATCCTTTCAATTTCCAATTCTTTGCCACCATGAAAAGAGCTGCTAGAAAGCTGCTAGCTTTCCCCTTTTTTATGATCTCTTTGGGATACAGAGCTAGTGTTGGTATTGCTGGATCAAAGGCTATGCACAGTTTTGTAGCCCTTTGGACATATCAACATTTTTTTTAGATGCCCACTCTAGGCAGAGTTCTATAAAGTGGTACAAAAGAAATAGAAGATTCAATTGGATGGCCTTGACAATTGGATGACTTATGATTTGTACTTTTTTTTCCCCTGAAAAGTCTTAGTGAACGTAACCATCAAAGTAAGTATGGTCAAATCTTAAGGTAGAAAAGACACCAACACTTAAATTCAGTTCTTAAAAAAATACAAGAAACAAGCAAATTTCCTTATTTTCATATTATATGTAGCCTTTTAAAATTGCTTTTTGCTTTGGTCATTTTTTGTGGTGATAGAGTAAGGTAAAATGTGTTGTCTGTCAGTGGAGAGTGCTAGCTAATTCTATTTCTATTTAGGTTGTCTCTGCTCTGATTTCAGATTCACTCTTTCTGTTTAATATATTTGAGGAAAATTTCTCTGCTAGATTTGCTTCTTTCTGATTGGACATTCAGTATTTTAAATTCTCTTAATATCTAATTAATTTGTGATATCAGATATGGGAAACATTCAGTTTGCTGACATTGAGTAATTAATATTAATTGGAAAGTCAGGATTAATTAGAGTTAAAAGCAAGAACATTTGTTTTGGATTTCTGACAATATTTAATGTCACAATTAGTAATAATTTCATAAGTTATAATAATTAAATCCAATCTGCCTCTTTCCTTTCTAATGTACTGAAGTCAGATGTTTTCAGGGTAATTAGCCAACTATTTTGTAAACACATGATAAGGAGATCAGCTATGGGTCTAAACAAGTTTAGAAAATTAAGCTACCTCCAAGCTTAAAGATGTTTTCAGCTTAAAGATGGGTTAAACAATTTTCAAAGCCCTGAAAAAGACTGAATAGCAGAGGAAAATTTTAATTTGCTTGACTTTTCAACCTTTGGAAGCTAACCCTCACATTGTAGGTCTTTGTAATTCCCTATAATAGCACTTATCTAAGTATTCCTGAACCATTTGTGACATTGACTATGTATGTGTGTATGTACTCACACACACGCACGCACATAAATATAGGCATATACACACATATGCACTGGTTTAAGAAGTTGACTTTTCTTGGTAAATCCATTCAATTCAACTCAACAAACACTGGACTGGACATATGGAGCCAAACACCGAATAGACCGAGACCTCACTGAGTTTGGATTCTATTGGAGAGATGCAATGTGAACTCAATAATTTAGAGCTGAGAAGGATCTTAAAGGCAATCTAGTTCAACCTTCTCATTTTACAGAATCTCTTGACATTCAGAAATGTTCAATGACTTATCCAAGATTAGATAGATAGGAAGTGGGAGAGAGAAATTTTGAACCTATGACTTCTGACTTTAGATCCAACACTCTTTCCACCAATGCTTTCGCCATGTAAACAAACACAATATAATACAAATTATTGTCAAGAGGGAGAGAGTACTAACAAATGGGTAAATCAGGAAAGACTTCCAGTAGGAGGCAGCATCTGAATTAAGCTTTGAAGAAAGCAAGTATGCAGTTCTATACAGTTTAATCCATTACAAATCACGACCTCTACTTTGTAAGAGAAATCTCAAGTCAAGACTAGCAAAAACTCCATGAGCCTCCTTCCTCATCTTGTCGAGAACTTCAGTATCCATTAGCATAAGCAGACTCCAAAAGACTGAAATGAACAATACATTTCAAAGGCTCACTCAGAGAATTTTCTTGAAGCCCTCATATCAACCAGGCTCAAGTTGAGGGAAAGTAAAAGGTTTTTGTCAGTACCAGACAGTCTCTTATCTGTACAGGGGATGTTTCTTTGCTCCACTCAAAAAATTGTACCAAAGCAGGTCTGAGATACACTCTGAAGTATTATTTTTAGAATAAATGTGTTACTGGGACAAAACTGTCTCCACTTCATCCTCTGTTTAAATTTTACTCATTCATGTGATGTTTTCCCCTGACTCTTTGGAAACTTACTTAGGTATATGGCAGATTCTCACACTCAGAATTTGACATTCAGCTTCTCAAGTGAATGTCTTCCTTACTGTCTTTTCCCAAACCTTTATGCAAATAAGAAGGAAGGCTTTGCTTATACATTTTGATGTTCTAGAAGCAATTTTTGCCCTATTTTCCCCCCAAAGAGGTGAAGCAGGAAAGAACAGATGGGACTCCAAAAATGTTGGATATGTTTAGGCATTTGGGTGCAAAGCTATGCTTAGGCAGTTGCTTTCATATGAAAATTGCTTCCCTGACTGCCTGTCAGGAGTTGACCTTTGCTCCCTGTTGCCATTTCTGATGTGCAGCCAGTGGGGAGCTGCCTGACAGTATGTGTTTTTATACACACATCTGCTGCTGCAGAAATACTAATGTAAACATTAGCACTTGGTAAGATTATGTGAATTTGGTACAATCCCCAGAGGATTTTAGGTCAATAGAAAATAATTTTGACAGCTTGTGGCAGATATAATTTGGCTTCTCTGTGTTGCAAACTCTTTAAAGGTGACCTCCTGTAAATATTTTTTGGCAGGCAATCTATTTTAATCCCTAAATGCCCTCCCACCTCCACCCCATGACATGTGAGTCTTTTAAAAGTAATTTTTTTTTCAATTTAGATGGGTCCCCTTTTACCCCAACTCTACTCAGGTCTCCCTACAATCCTTACCAAATTATAGATTGCCTTTGTTAACTCTACTATATATTACTCAGATCTTCCTCAACATAGAATTGGACCAAGAATAGTAGAGAGATTTTTTTAATATACTCTACATGTTAGATTTCTACTTTCTTCCCTAAATTTTGTGATCATCAGAAATAGTCTTGTGCTATTTTAGGAGGCCTTAAAGGTGGTCATTCATGTTAAAGGAACATCATTTTTTGCTGTTCTAGAATATTTAATCACTTTAGTTCAGTTTTCAAAGATATATTTGAAGGTCACCTTTCAAGGAAGGTTTTCTTCAGTCCATCTCTCAGAAATGTCATAAGGTAAGCAAGGACCTCCTGGAATTCATGAGTGAAAGAATATGTATGAGAGGCAATTTGACAGTGTATTTGGGAGCTTTACAGTGCTATTATGAATAAAGGAGGTATGTTTGGAGAAAGGAGAAAATGGATAAGATGGCATTTGGATTTGAGTAAAGTAGTTACTTTACTCAGAATTTTTTTGGTCTGGCTATACTATGTAAGAAAATAGTAAAATTAATATATGAATCATGGCAAACATAAGAGAAAAGGTGAGTATCATTTTACTAAGTGAGGAATAGTGTTGAGGGACACTGTTTTTTTCTTTCAGTTCCAAGGAATTGTAGTTTCTCAGCATGATTTATTAGATACACTGAGGGTATTGATAGGGGGAGGGGAGAGATCATTGGTTCCTGAAACTGATAAAATGAACATACACACTCTTCTTTTTCAGCTTCTAAGGAAAATCTCTGAAAGCTATTCAACAATATGTTGCCATCAATATCTGGGGAGTTTTTCTAAAGTACCTACTATGTGCAGGATACTGCACTAATAACTAACAATAAAAAAATAAATAAATTAAAGGAAAACCAGTCATCCTGCTAGTGTAGCTAACATTCTACTTGTTGGAAGTATTTTGGGGAAATATTTATAAATATAAATAAAGTCTCATAATATCCTCACTTGGGAGGGTTTCAATCACTTTTTTTTTTTTAAGCGGCAGAGAGGGAATAGGAGAAAGAAAGAAGAAAGAGGAAGCTAAAGTAATCTAAATAATAAGTAAGACCTGTCTCCCATTCTATTCCATATGCCCCAAAATGATAGGAGATGTAAATCTGTACCACCCCTAATCTTGAGAAAGGGGAAATAAGAATTAAGATGGGATAGGAGGCATCATCAGCTTCTCCAGGCTCACGTAGCCCGTAGAGACAATTTCTCTCTCAAAACTATACATCTGGATTATAGATTCCTCTTAGCTACAATGTTCCAGAGGCTGTTTACCTAAGAAGTTGTTTGGGGAAATAGGACATTTTTGATTCTTCTAAAACCATCCACCAGTATGAGATAAGACACCACTTTACTTTCAGGAAATGGGAGCCTATTCTTTGCTGGAAATCATTCTCATTTGTCTACGGTGAAAGGCTCTGGACAGATTTTTCTTTTTAAATATCAAAGGCTGAAACTTAATGCAACCAATATTCATTACACACCATATTGGTCATTGGGCACTTGTCCAATTACTGGGACAGATAAAGAAACAAATATGGCGTAAATCCTGCCTTCAAGGAGTTCACAGTCTCCTCGTCAAAGATGGCAAAAAGAGATCCTTCATTCTTTTTAAAAATGAGCGTTTTCAGCATTAAACAATAGTAAGAAAGATCTGCTACTTTTCTTTCCTAAACTCAAAGGCCCAACCACCATTTCTCTTGATTTATAATCTCTTTGGGATACAGACCTAGTAGTAGTATTGATAGATCAATCAGTTTTGTTGTCCTTTGGGTATACTTCCAAATTACTCTCCAGAATAGTTGGATCAGTTCACAACTCCACCAACAGTGTATCGGTGTCCGAATTTTCCCACATCCTTTCAAACATTTATCATTTTCTCTTTTTGTCATATTAACCAATCTGATAGATATGGGGTGATATCTCAGAATTGTTTCAATTTGTCTTTCTCTAATCAAAAGTGATTTGGAGCTCTTCCTCATATGACTACAGATAACTTTGATTGCTTCATGTGAAAACTACCTGTTCATATCCTTTGACCATTTTTCAATAGAGGAATAGCTTGAATTCTTATAAATTTGGCTTGCTTCTCTACATATTTGACAAATGAGGTCATTATCAAAGAGACTAGCTATTAAAATTATTTCCCAATTTTCTGTTTCCCATATAATCTTGGTTGCATTGATTTTGTCTGTGCAAAAACTTTTTAATTTAATATAATCAAAATTATCTATTTTTGCATTTCACAATGGTTTCTAATTGCTTATTTGGTCATGAATTCTTCCCTTCTCTATAAACCTGACATGTAGACTATTCCTTGCTGTTTAAATTTGCTATACTTAATGTCTAAATCATATACCCATTTTGACCTTATCCTGGTATGTGGTGTAAGATGTTGGTCTATAACTAGTTTATGCACTGTTGTTTCCTATTTTTCACAAGAGTTTTTTTTTTTTTTTTCAATCAGATAGTGAATTCTTATCGCAAGGCCTGGGGTCCTTGAGTTTATCAAACACTAGGTTACCATGGTCATTTTCTACTGGGCTTTTGTGCCTTATCGATTCGACTCTATTTCTTAGCCAACACCAGATAGTTTTAATGACATCTTCTTTATAACATAGTTTGATCTTCAATATTGCTAGGCCACCTTTCTTTGTATTTGTTTTATTAATTACCTTGATACTCTTGAGCTTTTGTTCTTCCAGATGAATTTTGTAATTTTTTTTCTAGCTCTATAAAATAAATTTTGGCAGTTTGATTGGTATGTCACTGAATAAGTAGATGAACTTAGGTAGAATTATCATTTTTGTTGTATTAGCTGGGCCTACCCATGAGCAGTTAATATTTTTCCAATTGGTTAGATCTGACTTTATTTGTGTAAATGTGTTTTGCAATTGTGTTACATAGTTCCTGGGTTTGTCTTGGCAGGTAGACTTTCAAATATTTGTTATTGTCCACAGTAATTTTAAATGGGTTTTCTTTTTCTATCTCTTGCTGCTGGGTTTTGTTGGTAATATAGAGAAAATGCTGACGACTTATGTGAGTTTATTTTATATCCTGCAGCTCTGCTATAGCTGTTCATTACTTCAAGTAGTTTTTTTTAGTTGATTCCCTAGGATTCTCTAACTATACTATCAAAACATCTACAAAGAGTGATATTTTTTTTTCTCATTGCCTATTCTAATTTCTTCAATTTCTTTTTCTTCTCTTGTTTCTAAAGCTAACATTTCTAGTACAATACTGAATATTAGTGGTGATAATGGGCAACTTTGTTTCACCCCTGATCCTATTGGGAAGACTTCTACCTTATCTCCATTACATATCATGCTTGCTAATGCTTTATATAGATACTGCTTATCATTTTAAGGAAAACTCCATTTATTCCTATGCTCTCTGAGGTTTTTAATAGGAATGGATGCTGTATTTTGTCAAAAAGATTTTTTTTGCTTCAGTTGAGATAATCATAGTCTTTCTGGTAGTTTTGTTGTTGACATGGTCAATTATACGACAGTTTTCCTAATATTGAAGCAACTTTGCATTTCTGATGTAAATCCCACATGGTCATGGTATATTATACTTGTGATAACTTACTGTAATCTCTTTGCTAACATTTTATTTAAAATTTTTGCATCTATATTCACTAGGGAAATTGGTCTATAATTTTGTTGTTGCTTTAGGTATCAGCATCATAATTGTGTCATAAAAGAAATTTGGTAGGACTCGTTCCTCACCTATTTTTCCAAATACCTTGTATAGTATTTGAATTAATTGTTCTTTAAAAGTTTGGTAGAATTTACTTGTAAATCCTTCATGCCCTGGAGATTGTTTTTCCTTAGGCTGTACTTTGATGACATGTTCAATTTCTTTTTCTAAAATGGGGTTATTTAAGTATTGTATTTCCTTTTCGGATAAACTGGGCAATTTATATTTTTGTAAATATTCATTCATTTCACTTAGATTATCAGATTTATTGGCATACAGTTGGGCAAAAATACTCCTAATTATTGCTTTAAATTCCTCTTCATTGGTGGTGAATTTTCCCCTTTCATTTTTGATACTGGTAATTTGGTTTTCTTCTTTTTGTTTAAATAAAATTAATCAATGGTTTATGAATTTTTTTTTTCAGAAAACCAGCTCTTAGTTTTTTATTAGTTCAAAGTTTTTTTTTTTCACTTCTATTAGTCTCTCCTTTGATTTTCAAAATCTCTAGTTTGGTATTTAATTAGAGATTTTTAATTTGCTTTTTTCCTGCCTTTTTAGTCACATGTCTAATTCATTGATCTTCTCTTTCTCTATTTTATTCATGTAAACATCTAGAGATATAAAGTTTCCCCTAAGAATTGCTTTGGCTGTATCCCATCAATTTTGGTATGTTGTCTCATTATTGTCATTCTCTTTAATGAAATTATTGATTATTTCTATGATTTGCTGTTTGACTCACTAATTTTTTTTTTAGGATTAGATTATTTAGTTTCAAATTAATTTTTAGTCTGTCTTTCCATGGCCTTTTATTATACATAATTTTTTATTGCAACATGATCTGAAAAGGATTCATTTAGTATTTCTGCCTTTTTGCATTTGATTGTGAGGTTTTTATATGCTAATACGTGGTCATTTTTTGTGTAGGTACCATGAACTGCTATAAAAACATGTATTCCTTTCTATCCCCCATCCAGTTTTCTCTAGTGTTCTATCATATCTAACTTTTCTAAAATTTGATTCACCTCCTGAACTTCTTTCTTGTTTATTTTGTGGTTAGATTTAACTAGTTTCTATTTTGATCTTTCCTATTGCCACAGTGGCTTTCTGGGCTCTTTTTGTATTTTTGTTCATTTTTAAAAGTTGACTTCTGCTCCTGGGGTACAGGAGGTATTGTCCCAAGTTTCTTGTGCTGGGGGCCAAGAACTTGGTCACTGGCTTTCTGTGCTTGTGGTTTGCCCACGGCACAGGGGTAGCCCAGCCTTGTCATGGCTATTTTGTCAGAGTTCCAGGGTTCAGAGCCAGCATTTACCTTTTGTGTTGGGGCTGGAGGCCTCACAACTGGCCTGCTGTTCCATTAGCATTCTAAGCCAGGATCAAGGTTCCCTGGTTGCTGATCTGTGCTGTGGCTAAGAGCCTCCTGCAGGCTTGCTCAGACACCATCTGCAGTGGACTGTCTTCTCTTTATACTCAAGTGAGATAGACCTTTCCTGAAGTTCTCAGTTATCTTAAGCTGGAAAATTGTTTCACTCCATCTTTTTTTGGGGGGTGGGGTGGGGTTCCTATCACTCCAGAACCCATTTAGAGATCTGATTTAACATTATTTCCAAAAGAAAGTGGGGAGAGTTCAGGCAACTTTCTGTCTTCTCTCAGTCATCTTCTACAGAACATGTCTTACATGATATTTAAACTCTTTTTTGAGTTCTTCCATGAGTTCTTTCTGGGCTTGAGACCACTTCCCATTTTTCTTTGAGGCTTTACCCAAAAGTGTTTGATATTGTTGTTCTCTTCTGGGTTTGTGTCTTCATCTTCCTTGTCCTGTCATCATCATAACTTTCTATGGTCAGATTCCTTTTTCATTGTTTTATACTCATCTTCTTTTACCGTTTTCCTTTCTTTTAAATTTGAGCTCTGCTCCTGGGGTAGAAAGGGCACTGTCTCAGGTTTATTATACCAGGTGCTGCACTGATGTTGCCTTGAAGACCCTAGTGTCTGGTGTTGTGCTTTGGGAGTGGTTTGCACTCCTGGAGGCCATATGGGTCTGGCAGCTTACCTGATATTGAGCCAGAGTCCTAGTGCTGGTGTCTAGCATGTGCTGAGGCTGGACTGTTTTTGCATCACTGTCTACCTGTTGTCCCAGAGCTACACTGAAGCACATGGTGGTCTGGCTGCTAGCAGCTGCCTCTTTGTCTGGGGCTGTACTAGAGCTTGTGGAGGGGACCTGGTACTGTTAGCATCTCCCTAGGGCTCTGCTACATCACATGGAGGTTCTCAGAGCTGAAGTCTACCTATTTTCCTAGTTAGGCTGAGGCATGTGGTAGGTCCTCATATTTCTGTTCACCTGTTCCACCTCATGGAAACTCAGCATCTCCCACAGGTCTTCTGAGGTTGGGCTTGTTGCTGGCTTGCTGAGATCTTTCCTGTCCCTTCCTTTCACCCAAGTGGGACAGTCCTTTCCATCTTCCAAGTTTCTTAGGCTAAAAAATTGTTTCACCCTGTCTTTTTGTTGGTTCTTCTGTTCCAGGTCTTATTTTGGGGGCACTATTTTATGGTTGTTTGGAGATCAATCTGAGAAAGTTATGTCAATTAACTGCTTACTCGGCCGTCTTGGCTCTCAGAAGTCCCCTAACATTTCTTCTTATCTCCATTTTCACATTTCCAGCTGTCAGTTTGACATTACAACTTGAATATATTATCAGCATCATAAGCACAACTTGTGAAGTCAAGGTCCCTTGACATTTGACTCATGCATACTTAAGAGTATTATACTTTTATTCACACAGCATCACAGAACTTTAGTGGCCATTAGTCTCACCCATACCTGAAAAGAATATCCACTAAAATATACCTAGCTGGTTGTCACTCAGCCTCAGTTCGAAATTCTTCAGAGAGAGGAACCCATCACCTTCTGAGGAAGCATTTTTCTCTTTTAGATAGTACTAATTGTTAAGAAATATTTGCTGTCATCAAACTTAATTTTGCCTCTTTTCAACTTCCACTTTTGCTTCAGTTTCTCTCTTCTGAGGCCAAAAAGAACAAGTTAAACACTTCCACAAAATAATTCTTCAAATACTTGAACATGAAAATCATCCATGCTGAGGATTCTCTTCTCCAGGGTAAACTACCCCAGTTCTTTCAAGTGATCCTTGGGTATCTCCTCTCATGCTTCTGTACCATCAAGGCAATATTCACAGCATCAATGGTGACTATGAATATGCCAGCATAGTTCTGAATCACAAAGTATAACAGACTCTTCATATAGAAGGAAGAAGAAAAACATTTATTCAGATACCAAAAATCCAAATCCCAACACCAGAAAGCTAAATCCATCAGAGTAACCAAGAAGTCAATACACAGCACTCACAAGACTAGCTGTGCCTGCCTGCATCCTTTCTTCTCTGCCCTAACTGCTCTCACCAACTTCCTCTCCATTCTGCTCTACCCTTCCTGTTCCACCTGTTCAGCAAGAGCCTCCCATCACATGTGACTTAGGCTTTCATATGATTTAAACAGGTCACATGAGCCAATTAATGAATGGGAAAGCTCTTCCTATTTAAATTACCATTACATTCAGCCCCAAGATCTTTCATATTCATTACATAGGTAGGTATGGCAACTGGTATCAATAGAACTTTAACAGGGATAACAAAAAATATATAAAACATATGTAAGATATAAAACAATATCTTAGAAAACTGGTGTCAACAGAATTTTACAACAGCATAACAGGGATCACACAAAAGTCCAAAAAGAAATAAGGAGACAATAAGCAGAAGCAGGGTAGATATAGGGTCAACCATGCTTCTGGAATCCATGAACCCACCATATAGCCTCATTCATGGTAGAATATTGGAGTTAAAGGTACTGGTCAGACAGGATTATTACATAGAGTGGTTGTAGGAAATAACACTCCTATCTCAATATATTCTTTTATAGTATTGGTAATTTCATCTTGCCCATGAGATTACTGTAAAATAATTACTTCAGAAATTTCCATTTTTATTTTGCCCATTAAAACTGCATTAATTCCTGTCTTCCTTACTGCAAATTGGTATCTCCCCTCAGGTAAATTTGAAGTCATACTTCTCCATATATCTATTGCAATGATGTATTCAGGAATGGGCACAATTACCATGGTATATTCTTTCTTAGGTAATTGTCCAGTTTTCATCATTAGTTTTACTTGTCCAGCTGACATTTCAGCCCCACTCAGTCCTATGATGGTGATAGGAGTTCCATGTTTAAACTTATCAGGGTTTCTATATATATGGGAGGTCTCTGCTCCAGTATCCGTTAAGGCCCTAGTTACAGTATTGGAACCATTTTTCCAATATATAGTCAAATTGATACGGGATCTGTAGTACCATATGTGTATTTCTTCAATCTGAGCTAAGGTTTAGCCAATTTCCTATTCTCCCTGAAGGTGTGCTCGTCCTTCATTGACAAAGAAGACCATGCCATCAGAAATAATGACATGACTTGCACTTGACTTTGTTTTGAGTGAGGGAGGGCTGTGCAGGTCACCAGCCTCACTTCTTCTCCAGAGCCATATGAATCCAGTGACCAGATATTTATCAGGATGACTGGAGATGACCAAGAATGAGGCAACTGGGGTTAAGTGACTTGCCCAAAGTCACACAGCTAGTGAGTGTCAAGTGTCTGAGGTAAGATTTGAACTCAGGTCCTCCTGACTCCTGCACTGGTACTCCATCCACTCTCTCCCTGAAGGTGTGACAAACTTGGATATAAGGGTTCAGCAGGATCTGTAGGAGCAGTTCTTACTTCTCTATTCATTTATTATCAAACCCCACTTCTTGGAACATTTTGTATAGTTCATTAGTTGGAATGTCATCTTTGCTTCCAAAATCTACTGCTCAACAGAGCAGTAACGATTCTTTTCTTGTCGATCTATTCTGACTTTGAATATACTGGTTATTTACTCTGCTCTCTTGAGGATATTTATCTTTTCCCTAGTCCCCTAAGCCACTTAACTATGAAATCTTGTCCAGCACTTCCAAAAGAGGGTTCCCTATTTCCACAATTAGTAGAGTCAGACTAGTAGCTTACTGTAAGCAGGAGGAGCTGTCTTCACTATCCTATTCCTATGGGAAACTGCTAAGGTGGCATTATAGTATATATCTGCATTCTTGATCATTGTGGTAGTCTTCATTATATCCTCCTTTAACTTTTTTATATAGCCCCTAAGTGAATACTAGGTTCTAACTCCACTAGACTACACAGAGTCAGTAGGATACTGCTTACTGCATCCTTCTGCAGCCAAAGCTAACACATTAGTCATGTTTTTACCTCCTTGCATATAGTAATCTCTAAAAGCTTATTGTATAAAAGGATTCTAATACCTAGGAGTTTCAAGCAATCCACACCATCTATAGAAACTCCTCTGGCCCCTTTATCAATAATTCTTACCATGCAAGATATTAATGATTCTCCCATGCTTTGGGTGAAATGACTCAAAATATCTGTGACCTCTTGCTGAGTAAAATTCTCAGTTTTCTCAGTAAAACACTGTGTTGCCCCCCTGGTTCCCCTATTTTTGCCTTAGTATTGGGCATGCTTCTGCCTGAGAAACCTCCCCCTCTAATACTGTTTCATTTTCCAACTCTGACTTTGTTGCTTTTTCCTCCCACACCCTCTACTGGCAATTGTCACCATGGCAACTAGACTGGGTCTGTACAAAGGTTATCTGCACATTTCTTTTGACAGCTTTTCTTTTCTTCTTCTGAGCTAAATGAACAGCTTTTTCTTCTATCAGCTGAGACTTTTTAGCTTTCTCTTTTAAAAGAGAGCCCAAATGCTGAGAATTCCCATGCAAACTAGCTAACTCTTTTTCCATTTTTTTCCTTCAGCTGCTCATCTCTACTTTTACACATAATACAATAATTATTGTTAATAAAATCTAGCCTCTCCTTCACACCCCTGCCAGTTCTTTCTGTGGTTTTATTGGTATTCATTGCAACACTTTTCCAAATCTCTAGGTTCTCTCTCTTGTAAGTTCGGCTCCCAGTTTTCACAAGGTCCAGTGATTTTAGTCTATTGCTTTGCTAGGGAGAAATAAGGTAAATCCTCCCATCCTGGTATATCCATTTCTTCCTCTAAAGCCTTTCTGCCTGAGAATAGAGATTTTATACCCTGTGATTCTGTTCATGACACCAAATGTATTATCAAGGCAATATTCATAGCACCAACAGTGACTATGAATATGCCAGCATAATTCTGAATCCTAAAGTGTAATGGACTCTCCATATAGAAGGAAGAAGGAAAACATTTATTCAGATGCCAGAAAGGCAGAACTCAACACCAGAAAGTCAAATCCATCAGAGTAACCAAGAAGTCAATACACATTAGCACTGCAGGGGATAAAGCCATTCCCAAGCCTTTGAACCCTCCTCTCCAACCCAGGGTCTTCCCACAAGCAAACACTCAGGAGAGTAGTTGTGCCTACCTACATCCTCTCTTCTCTGCCCTAACTGCTCTCCCCAAGTTCCTCTCAGTTCTGCTCCACCCTTCCTGTTCTACCTATTCAGCAAGTTCCTCCTACTTCATGTGACTTAGGCTTCTATATGATGTAAGCAGGTCACATGGGCCTATTAGTGAATGGGGGAAAGATCTTCCCATTCAAATTACCATTACAGCTTCCCATAGGGAACACCAGTTTTTTCCTCTCTCTGTGGTTTATTTCCCCTCAATCTGCCTTTATGATGGTAAGGTGAGGTTTCCCAGAGGGAGACTGGCTACTAAATTCAGCGTTAAGTCTTACAGGACTAGGGGTAACTAGCAACTGCTATTAATACTCTCTCTATGAGCCCCTACTGGTGTGTTTTCCATAAATAAACCAGCCACTGTTAATCAACCCCTATCAAGATATTTACTCAAAGTACAAATAGTTACATAATATTTTACACATAAACTTCTATCACTTTTCCCATCAATGTGAATAATCACCATGTGGAAGGTGGGGACACATTTTAAATCCCAGGAAAGTGAAATACACATGATGTGAACATATGTGGCCCAGACAACTCAAAATTCTGGACTTTGATAGCCTCTTCTGTTCTCAAGAACTGTCCATAAAAAGCTGCTTAATGAATGCAGCATCTCTGCTGAACAAATGCTTCCACTGCTAAGTCAAGTTGATCCACACTGCTGAACTGTCACCTCTCCGAGCATGACATTTCAGCTAGATTTTTCAATCAGCTGGGCTGCTTCTCTGATGCCCCACTTCTAATCTCTTCCTTTGTTCATCTGTGCTTGCTCTTTACAGCCTGCTGTAATGTCTGTCACTTACAGCTTCAGGCTGAGCAGATGCTTAAAACTGAAGTAATTTTATTCCCTTTTAGAAAAGGCAATGGCTGGGGGGAGGTAGGGAAACAAGATGATATAGTATCAAGGAAACAGACTGAGCTCCCCAACACAATTTCTCCAACGAGATATAGAAAATATGCTAGACCAAGCCCTGATTGAGAAATTCAAGAGCAATCAAAGTGAGTTATATTTCCAGAACAGGTCAGCATAGGGTAATAGAGAGGTCTGCAGATGCTGGGCACAGGAGCTATGTGCCAGGTGAAGAAGAGGTACCAGACTCATACAAGGGAACCTCAGCCTCATGAAGGATACAGGAACAGGTACCAGCTGGCAGCTCTATTATTTGCTATCTGGTACAAGGTCAGATCCAGGATGAACCAAGGAGGGTACCTGAGCTAAGAGGAGGCATTCCAAGGTAATATGCTTTTGCAGACCCTTGGCAATATATGAGAGAAGAATAAATTCGGAAGCAAGCAGCAGCAGTGTGGGTCAAACCTAAGGAACAGAGTGAGGTCTCATTTCCATCCACCACCAATATGATGCTACAATGGAATAACCAGAGGAAAATCCCAAACCAAATGGAAGCCAGCAGTTCTATCACTTTAAACCTGCAAAGCATTCCAGCCGGCTGATACTGGCTAAAATCCAGCAGCAATATCCTGACACTTCTAACAAAAGCAAATGCACAGGAGGGTGAGAATTTAGGAACTGCTCAACACAATGACCAGTCATGATGCCAGAGATTCGAGAGGTTGTCTACTTCCAGATAGATAGGTGATGAAATCAGATCACAAATCAAGATGTATTTTTTTTAAATAGCCAATGAGAGCATTTTGTTTAATTTGACTATACATATTTGTAACAGGTTTTTGGTTTTGTTTTGGTTTTTGGTTTTCTCAATTGGAGTAGGAGAAGGAGGTAAGACGGAAAGAAGGGAGATCTTTACTTGAAAAAAATTAAGCAAAAAAAAAAGAAAAAGAATGGTCTTTGTCTCAACATTGGCAAACATCTTGTCGATTCTTTTCCTTGGCCAGATTCTTATTCTTTATCTGTCAGTAGCAGCAAGAGGCAATGCAAAGAAGTATATTTTCTTTTCTCCTTTCTATCATCTTTTTCCCTTCTTCACCTGCCCTTCTCCCTCCCTTGTTTCTCTGTACTCACATCCTTTCTTCCTCTTCTCAGCTATAGATGGCAATAGAGAGCAAAGTATATCCTCATTACTACTTCTTAGCAGCAGGTGGAAGTAGAGAGAATTTCAAGTTCTGTTTGATCAACCAAATCTGCCTGACAAAAAGTGGCTACATAGCTTTGACATAGCTCTGAAGTCTGTTCTTTTACTTGAGTCATTTATTACTTTTATTTTATTTTCCATAAATATTTTATATATTATATATATATTATTTTAGGTCCATATTTTCTCTTTCTTACTTCTTCCTCTTCTCATTAAGAAACCAATAAAAATAAAACTCTTTCAAGTATGTATAGGTAGGTAAAACAGATCCCTGGATTGGCTATGTCATATTATGCATACACACATATCTACATACATTTGTAAAGCATACTTAATGTGCTTTACACTTTAATCTGTACTCTGAGTCTTTCACTTCTCTATCTCAGGGTAAGTAGCATATTTCTTCATGAGTCCTTGAATTGTGGTCGGTCATTGTGTTGATCAGAGTTTCAAAATATTTCAAAATTGTTTGTCTTTCCAGTATTGTTGATATTGCAGAAATGTGGTCCTGGTTCTTTTAATTTCACTTGCTATCCATTCATGCAACTATGTCCAGGTTTCTCTGAAACCCCCTTCATCCTTTCTTAAAGCACAGTAGTTACTGCATTACGTTTATATACCATAATTTGTTTGCCCATTCCCAAATTGATTGACATTGCTACAGTTTCAATTCTTTGCCACTATTAAAAGAAGCTGCTCTGAATATTTTTACATGTGTTCATTTCCTCTATAAAGTGTTTAGGGTATACACATTACACCTATCAGATTGGCTACCATGACAAAACAGGAAAATGATAAATGTTGGAGAAGATATGGGGAAATTGGAACACTAATGCATTATTGGTGGAATTGTGAATTGATCCAACTATTCTGGAGAACAATTTGGAACTATGCCCAAAGGGCTATATAATTGCATACCTTTTAATCCAATAATACCACTACTAGGTCTGTATTCCAAAGAGATCATAAAAAAGGGGAAAGGACCCACATATACAAAAATATTCATAGTGGCATTTTTTTGGTGTGATGGCAAAGAATTGGACATTAAGGAGAAGCCCATAGTTGGGAAATGGCTGAACAAGTTGTGGTATATGAAAGTAATGGAATCCCATTGTTCCATAAGAAGTGGTGAGAAGGCAGGCTTCAGAAAAACCTAGAAAGACTTGCTTGAATGGATGCTGAGTAAAGCGAGCAGAACCAGAACCAGAACCAAAATATTATGCCATGACTGACTTTGTTAGACTTAGCTCTTCTGAGCAATGCAACAATCTAAGACAATTCCAAAAGACTGATAATGGAAAATGCTATCCATATCCAGAGAAAGAACTATGGAGTCTGAATTTGGTTGAAGAATGCTATTTTCTCTTTTGTTTTTTTTTTCTTTTTCATAGTTTTCCCCTTTTGTTCTGATTCCTCTTTCACAACATGACTAATGTAGAAATATGTTTAATATAGTCATATATATGTAGCCTATATCAGATTCCATGTCATTCTGGGGAGAGGAAAGTGTGTGTGGGGGGGGATTTAGAACTAAAAATCATATAAAAGCAAATGTTGAAAACTAAAAATAAATTTAAAAAATAGAATGGACAGGACCAGAAGAATTATGTTATGTATTATTAGAAAAAATACCCGCATCAGGGAGATCAAAGATCCGTTGAAGTTTTGAAATCCACCTGGAACATCTCTAGTGAAGTGCCTCAAGTACCTGTAAAAACAAATAAAAAAATAAACTCTTTGGGGTACAGGCTTTGTAGCAGTGTTGCTGTGTCAAAGGGTATACACAATTTAATAGCTTTTGGGGCATAGTTCCAAATTGCTTTCCAGAGTGACTGGACAGGTTCATAGTTCCACCAACAGTACAATAATATGTTGTTTTTCCCACAGCCCTGCTAACATTTGTCATTTTCCTCTTTTGTCATTGTTACCAATCTGATGCATTTGAGGTGGTATCTCAGAGTTGTTTTAATTTTCATTGCTCTAATTATTAATGATTAAGAACTTTTTTTCACATGACCATTTATAAATTGGGGAATTGCTCTTATCCACGTTAATTTGAATTAATTACCTATATATCTTAGATATGAGATCTCTATTAGAGAATGTTGCTGCAAAGATTTCCCTACTCCATTTCCTACTTCTCTTCTTATTTTACATTTTTGCTTGCACATAAACCTTAAAACAACGTATCTAATCAAAACTGTCCACTTTACCTTTGTAAATTTCATCTCTTGTTTGTTCATTACTCTTTTCCTATTCATAGATCTGACAGTTAATTTCTTCCACACACCTTCAACTATGATATTAACTTTTAGCTAAATCATATACCCATTTGGAATTTGTCTTGGGATACAGTGTAAGATGTTGGTCTATACTTGGTTTCTACCAGACTTCTTTATAGTTTTCCCAACACATTTTTTGTTGTTGTTGAATAGTGAGTTCTTACCCCTCTAGGTAGAATTTTTGGAAATTTCATACATTAGGCTACTGTGCTTATCTGCTTCTGTATGTTTTGTACATAATTTATTACACTTTTTACCCTCTCTATTTCATACATAGTACCAAATTATTTTGGTGATTATGGCTTTGCAGTAAAGTTTGAGATCTGATACTATTAAGCTCCTTTTATTTCACAAGTTTTATTTCATTAATTCCCTTTATGTTCTTGATTTTTATTCCTCTAGGTGAATGGTTATTATTTTTTTCTAGCTCTATAAAATAATACTTTGGTGGTTTGACTGGTATGTCACTGAATAAGTAAACTAATTTAGGTAGAATTATCATTTTTATTATATTGGCTCAGCCTACCCATGAGGAATTAATGCTTCTCCAATTATTTAGATCAGTCATTACATCAAAAGTGTTTTATAATTGCATTCATATAATTCCTGTGTGTCTTAGCAGATAGACTCCCAAGCATTTTTAAGCTCTGTAATTATTTTTAAAACCATCTTATTTTTAAAAATCAGCCAAGATCTACCTTTTTACCCCCTACCTCTAAGCCCCCTCCCCCAGTTAAGAACTAAAGAAAAATAAAATCAATTGCAATTAGGTATAGTTAATCAAAATTAATTTCTGCATTGACCATGTCAAAAAATATGTTTCATTCTGCATTCTGATTCTTTCACCTCTCTGTTTGGAGGGGATTAGCATGTATCCTCATTAGTCCTCTGGAATCCTGGTAGGCCATTATGCTGATAAAAGTTCAGCACAGTAATATTCCATCACATTTATACACCATAAATTCTTCATCCATTCCCCAACTGGTGGGCATGCTCTCAAGATTCCCATTCTTTGCTATCTCAAATACAGCTGTGAATATTTTTGTATATCCAAGACTTTGAGTTACTTAGCTAAAGTAAAACAAATGTTAATATACACTCCCTCCAATTCCCCTTATTCCCCATTGCCTCTTTTCCTTCTATTTCCCTTAAAATGCAGAGCATTCCTGTACTCAACTATGTGTTTGTGTGTATACGTATCTTCCTTCTTTTGACCAGTTCAGATGAGAATGAAGTTTAAGAGTCAGTCATTCCCCTTCTCCTCCCCTTCTCCATGCCTGTATAGATGTTTACTTGTGCTCCCTGATTATGTGAAATATTTTTCCTTAACCTCTATTTTACTTTCCCACCTCCTACCACTGTGCATTCCTCTTCCCCCTCTTTCCCAGTTGTTTTCTTATGATAATCAAGATGTAGCAGAAATACTGCCAGGCCTTGTTTAATTGGATTCCCTGTACGGACCATGACAATGATAAAGTTCAAAGGGGGATACATGTGTCCTCTCCCCATATTTAGATGTAATCAGTTTACCCTTATTTAGTCCTTTACCATTATTTATTCATGTTTGCCTTTCCGCGTTGCTCTTCAGTCCTGTGTTTGAACGTCAAAGTTTCAACTCATCTCTGGTCTTTTCATCAGGAATGCTTGAAAGTTTTCTATTTTTTTAAAGGTACATTCCTCCCGTAATACTATACTCAGTTTTTTTCTGGGTAAATTATTTTGGGCTATAAGCTCATATCTCTTGCCTTGTGTAATATCATATCCCAAGTTTTCTGCTGCATTATAGGGGTAGATACTAAATAGTATGTGATCCTGACAGTGACTCCTTAGCCCTTGAATTCTTTCTTCCTGGCTACTTGGCAATATTCTTTTCTTTGATCTGGAAGCTCTGGATTTTGCTTATAATGTTCTCAGAGAGTTTTAATTTTGAGCTTACTTTCATGAAGTACCCAGTGGATTCTTTCATTAACACTTTGTCTTCTGGTTCTAAGAAATCTGGGCAATTTTAGGAATTCTTGAAATTTGAAGTCTAGGCTCCCTTTTTTTGGCATAGTGCTCAGATGGTCCAACGATACTTAATTTTTTTTCTCAATTGTTTTCCATGTCAGTTGTTTTTGCTCTGTAATATCTAATACTTTCATGTTTTTTATCACCTTTTTGGCTCTGTTTCATCATTACTTGTTTCCTCATAAAGTCGTTGGCCTCTGTATGGTCCATTTTAATTTTCAAGGAACTTGTTACTTGAGTAAAGTTGCTTGTACCCAACTGTTAATTTCTTTCCCAATTCTTTCTTCTATAGCTACCATTTCTCCAAATTTCTTCTTCAAACACTTTCCATTTACTCATTTTTAAAAATTAACCCTTTTAAAAAAATTCTTCTTTTCATCTCTTCCAGAAATTCTAGTTTGATGTATGCCTAAGCTTTGTTTTCCTTTGAGACACTGCTTGTAGATGTTTTGGGATAATTTCTTCCAGGTTTGTGTCTTGAGCATCCCTGCTACCATTATAGCTATCATGGTGGGGTTCTTTTTTTGTTTGTCCACTCTTCTAATTTACTTCCTGACTTCATACTTTATCTGAAGGAAAGACTAGGATCCAACAAGCTTCCAGTATTACCAAAGTGTTGATACAATGCAGAGTTGAACTACTGTCTGCAAGTTCTTGACCTGGGTTTAGGCGAGTACAAGAGTATACTGCTGCTGAATTCTGTCCCTTTCAGCCAGCTGGAAAATTTTACTGGTTCAGAGTGGCAAAAGAGTAGAATCACCTTTGGTCTGGGGTGTCTGCTTTGATTAATTCCTTCATTGGATGATCTAGATTGATTGAGAAACTACTCTAAGTCTGGTTATTCCCCTGTAGTCTTTAGCTTGGGATAGAGGCTAGAATTACTTCTTTAGTTAAATCCACATAGCTTCTTTTTTGTTTCTAAGCTTTTTTCTCACTCAGTGGGCAGCTCATGACCACTATTCAATTTTCCAACTCTTTCATGACCATTTTCCAACACCACTAGACACAGGATCCCTACTGATTCCTCACTGGATCCGCCACCCAGAACTGGGTAATGAGTGGCATAGTTTTCAGATGTTACCTGTTCTCACACCCTGCACTAGTTCAAGGGTGTTTCTGGAAACTTTGCTCGTCTTCATGCACAGCTTGGTCTTTCAGTCCCTGAATGTTGGAATACTCTGCACAGAACCTGCCCAGACCTTGTTCCTAGTGTTTGCTGACCTCTCTCTGTATCTCCTAAGCTGGAAAATGACACATTATTATTTTTTTTCTTGCATTTTCTAACCAAGATTGAATCTGAAGTGTGCTAAGAAAGCTGCTACTCAGCTATCTTGATTCCTCCCACTATCTTTTTGGTGCATTAACTGGGTCCTCCCTGTGAGATACCTCATCTTATCTTATGATTAGTAACCATTATCTTGTATTAAGTAATAATCAGGGAAATACATTGGTCTTATAATCATAAAATAGTTCTACGTTCATACTTTTGCAATTATTAACTTGAAAGTTCTCCAATTTTGCATATCTAGATGAACTATTGAAACCCAAAGCACTGCAACAGACTGTCTTGTGTTCATTCCAAAGTTCTGTAATATGCAAATGAGCAACTGAAACAGACAATTCAGAAAAGGTATTCCTAGAACTCTGAAAGGGACTTTACCTCAAACAGCTAAATTGTGAAGTTTCACTCCATCTTACATTGTATGACATAGACTCAGTATCCTTCACCATGCTTGTTGCCCTCATCTAAAGACTTTCCATGCCTCAAACTGTGATGCCCAGATCTGTACACAACAGTCCAGATATGATCTGAACAGAAGAGAATACAGAGACACTATTGCCTCCTTGTGTCTGAAAGGTATGCTTCCAAATGAAGCCAAGAGACCATTAGCTTCTTTAGATAATATAACTGCTGTGTTACCACGCTTCCTCTCTTCTATATTGTATAGTTATTTTTTTGAACCCAAGTACAAGACATAAATTACATTTATCTGGATTGAATTTCATCTTATTAGAATCAATCCAATGTCTTTTGAGATGTGTTTGGATCCTGATCCTGTCATTGAAGATATTATCTATTCTTCCCAGCTTTGTGTCATTCACAAACTTGATGAACACAACATCTAAACTTTTTTCAGAGTCTGAAATAAAAATGTTCAGTAGCATAGAGCCAAACACAAATATCTGGCAAATTCCGCTGCAAATCTTCAGCCAGTTTGGAATGGAACCATTAATGAGTTTAGGTTCAGTCATTCATTCAGTTAGAAACCCCTCTAATTGTATCATCTTGTCCACATCTCTAAAATTTTCCCCCACAAGAATGCTATCAAAAACTTTGTTCAATGCTTTGTGAAAATATAGGTGAATGATACCTCTTTCGTTTGTGGCATTTTTCTAATCTAAACTATAGTAACATAATATAAAAAAGCAAGTTTTGTTTAATATAACATTCTTGATGGTCTCATACTGATTCTTTGAACTCACTTCCAGTTTTAGATATTCATCAACCATCTCTAAAATGATCTTTTCTAGAATTTTTCTAAGGTTAAAAGTCAAGCTTGCTAGTCTTTGGAGTCTTTTCTTCTCCTTCACCCCCTTTTTAAAAAATGGAGATATTTGACCTTCTCTAGCTCTATACTATTTCTCATGTTTTCCATGATCTTTTAGATGTTATAGACAGTAAGTAATCATATCTGCTGGTCCTTTTAGTACCTGAGGATGTAGATAATCTGAATCATGTGACTTGAATTCATCAAGACAAACAAGATGATCTCATGATCCTTTTCTTTTTCTTGGGCATCCAAACCCCATTA
Organism: Notamacropus eugenii; assembly: GCF_028372415.1. Lineage (NCBI taxonomy): Eukaryota > Metazoa > Chordata > Mammalia > Diprotodontia > Macropodidae > Notamacropus > Notamacropus eugenii. The sequence continues at coordinate 228,283,702 of NC_092876.1, forward strand.
GTCATTTTTGTTCTGTCACTTACTATCAGTATAAAGATAATTCAAATAAAAAGGGTCAAGCAAAATAAAAGTTGAATAGCTCTAATTTCTCTTTGTTGTCAGTTATCATAGTCCCATCTGCCTCATGCAGCCTCCCTACTCCTTTGATTCTCTTTTTTCAATATAACTTTAAAAATACCCAGTTTTCTAAACTTTAGCATTCCTGACACCACTTTGGAGAATAAAGACATGTTCTTGTTTTCATTCCCTTTACCTAATGTTGTTCTATTTCTCACACACACACATTTGTGTGTGCATGTATACATGTATTTACATGTACATATTACATGCATATATGTGTTAACTCTGTATGTTTATATTTGTGTACATATAGATATATAATTTAGATTGGTTAGTGCCCTGTGTATCATCACCTTGAGTTTCTTCAGACAATTTCCATTTTTCTTATTTTTAGGACTATTTTCCTTTGTGTCTTTAGAATTGTATTCTTGAGGTTCCAGTGCTTCCTGGACTACTTTTACATATACACTTTTTATGCATAAAATCCCACCTCTCCTCTCTGAACCTTTGAAGTCTGATTTCCTTTTATCTTTGAATGTAGAGCACATGACCAGCTCCTCTTTCCTATCACAAATTTTAGGATGGAGTAGTCACTTCCCCTCTAGGCTACCCCTCATTTTCACCCTATTTCTTCTCTATTTTTGAGAATCATATCCAATATAGAATTTCCTACTATTTTCTCTACCTTTTCATAAGAATGACATATCATTAAGATTAGTCATAAAATTATTAGCAACTCTTGTTTTGGCAGAGAGTACTAGTGTATTTCTGGATTATGGAATTCACCCATTAGTACAATATTGTAATTCTGGGTCAGATTTCTGGCCTCATTTAAACATTTCATCTATTTCCATTTCTTCTTTCTATTATGGTATGAGGGAGGTGAATCTGTGCACAAAATAGTAAACAAGTGCAGGAGAGCCAAATCCTGCTAGCTTCCTGTTTTTGAATGGCCGGTGAGCTAAGACTGTTTTTCTTTTACATTTTTAAATGCAATAAAATTTTATTTAAATATGTAAAAATATATTCTTAACTCTTTAGCCATACAAAAACATTTAGTGACCTGAATTTGGCCCATAGGTCACATAGTTTGCTAACCCCTGATACAGTATATTGTAATGAAAAAAGGTATAATCTGTTCTGCCTTTCATGGATCTTCATCCGTATGTTCTCTACCATACTCCCTCTCTTATTTCTAGATTTCTTCACATAGGAATACTTTCTTAATATACTATACTACCCTATACTTTCCCATATTCTTTCTTCTTTCCCTATACTATTTCATATGAATAAGCTCTATCTATCCAGTCACAGGTTTCATCTAACCAAGTCTCAGTGATACCTACTAGACACTTTTCTTTCCATATAGAAAGACCTCTAGTTCCCCTTCCCATTTTACCTAGAATTGGATATTTGCATTTTGGTATTTGATGCCATTGTTTTTACTACAGGTTCCCTTTTTTTCCCCATTTTGTCTCCTGTGAATTATTTTTCTTTTGAACATTATGACAGCTTCTCTATATATGGAATCTAATTTGATGTCAATCTAAAGACAGTTTTCTTAGCCCTCCTGCCATCAATTTTTTTTAGTTGAAAGTCATTTTGATAACTTTGCAAAGAGAGGAATAGAAATAGGAAAAGGAACCTTCATTAAGAGGGGAAAACCCTGAAGAAGAAAACTCTATTTACCAACACAAGTTGTCAACTCCTATCGTACACATATTCTTTGAGAGTTGCTTAGAGTCCAGAGATTAATTGAATTTCCCATGGTTATGGAGACAATTTATGTCAGAAAAGGGATTTGTGTCCAGATCATCCTTACATCAAGAGTGGTTCTCTATGCACTATGCTATGCTGCCTATTTTAGAATTGCAATTCATCTAGAAAATATGTCCCTACTAAGTTCAATCCATCCCTGGTCTAGAATCAAACCAAACACTTCACTGTTTCACCCACCAGCCCCCTGCCAATGCATTTTTAACCAATTTGTTTTACCTGTCGGTTAGCTCCACTTACCTTTTCTTCTTTACTATGCCTTGCCATGTATCTCCTTCCTTAAGTTCTTCTCTTCAGGTTTCTATTACTTTATCTTTCTACAACGTCTTCTCATAGAAGTTAGAATTAATCACTGGATCTGGTGATTGTTCCCATTTTCCACAATTTCTTCTCCCTGAATCAAAACTTTCAGCTTCTTCAAAAGTCTATACCACTCCAAATCACCCACACAATTGCCCTTTTTTATTCAGCTAAAATCTCTCTCATTCCCTTCTTGCCCCCCAACCTCTCCCCACAGAAACCAGAATTTGAATAACTATGCTTAAGCATTTTTCTCTCTCTCATTTATTTTTGTTTAAACTCCTTTGATTAACTTTTCAACATTCCCAGAAAATGCATTCTTTCTCCAAGTTATTAAGTGTGCCATATCCCTGCCCAAGAGTGTATGTAAAGCCTTGGTCTAAAGTTCAAATTTCATTCTCAGAGTGAGACATTCTGTCTTCTGTTCCATAATATGTGCCAAGTCAGTTCATATCTCCCTGGCCTATGTACGACACCATATTCATGGATAGACAGTATAGTCTACTTATTTAATTCTGTCTTCTTATGCTTCTTTCTAGGATACTCTGGTTTTTAACCATATAAAATTCTAAGATAGTTGTAATTTCAGAGGTTGAATAAAGTTTTATTCAGACTTTTACTAAACATCGGTCAAGACATGAGACAAGAAGACTCACCAAGGGTGTTTGCTAGTTTCTATGAAAAGGCTTGTGCAAAGTCCCAATCAAAAAAAAAATTCTTGATGATGAGATATTCTAGCCATTTCCCTTTGTGGAGGACCCTGTGATGCATCAATTCCAGATCCTGATAGGCCATTATGAGAGTCACTCAGAATAGATTGACCTAGTTATCTAGGTTTCTCTCCTACCTTCTTCTGCTTCTCTTTCTGGACATAGTAATCCAATCATCATACCAACACTATATACCTAGAAAGGATATATCAGTTAGTTGCCTTATGGGTTCATTCACCATCTTTACACTGACTTTACAATAGAAAACATTCTTCCCTGGCTGTCCCCATACTATATGTGTGGTCCTCTTCTTGTGGAATATGAACCTTTTGAGGGTTAGTGGAGTGATTGTGCTTTCTTTTCTTATATCCCCAGCACAGTGCCTGACACATATACATGATTTCACACTCATTCAGATATTTTGGTTGAGATAAAAGTATTGAAATGGAACAAAACACAAATTAATAGTAGAAAACAAAAGATAACTTTTGGATTCTAGGATTATTAGAATTATGGATAATAAATAATAAGCTGTTTCCCTAGTATCAGAAAAAGAAGAGAGTAAGAAATGAGAACTAGAAAGACGATATAAATCAAAGTGAAGTGATAGTCTTCTCCATCATCAAAATAATCATTAATGAAAGAAAAGTAAGATGGGAACTGCACCTATGATTTCAACGATGTAGAAAGCTCTTCTCTTTTTTGCAGCTTATAGTCTTTGGGGTCTAGAACAGTAAGGGGTTAAGTGTCCTGTCCAGGGGTCACATAGGTACTGTAGGCAAGACTTGAACCCAGATCTTCCGGGTTCTTAAGTCAGTTCTCTATTCATTGAACTACATTGCCTCTCTTTCAAAAGAATATATCCAATATTCACTGAACCACACTGTCTATCTGTCTCTTTCTCTCTCTTCCAAGAAAAAAGACATCTGACATATTTATAGACCAAAAAAGCCCACTTGAAAGTTTGTTGCTATTATCTTTTTCCATTATTTGTGATTAATTTAGTAAGTCTCTATTTATTTGATGCTTCCTGGAATACAGTGGCTAGGAAGAAATAAAAGTCAGGAACCACAGTGGGCCATGGAAGAACCATTAGCCCAGTTACCTTGGCCCAGTCATTCTACCATAGAATGTATCTATGGTAGAGGGAATGGTTTTATTGTCCATATGTCAGCTACTCTCTTTTGAAAGGAAGGGGAAATATTTTCCATCTTTCTCTCCCCCTATTCCTTCTGCCTCTCCCTTTCAAAGTTATTTCCCATTCTACTTATAACACTCCAATTCCACAGTCTTCAAGTGGACCCCCTGTATCCGAACATTCCTGATTAATTGTAGAATCTGAAGGCTTTACTACTAAGGGAAATCTCAATTCAATTCAACAAATATTTTTAAAGCACGTATAATATGAAAGTGCCTATGCTTGACAGTGTTGAGAGACATACAGAGATAAGTGAAATATATTCTCTGCCCTCAAACTGCTTATAGTCTAGCAGGAGTAGGAGGGGTCTTTGGGAGAGATATACAGAAATAAACAAGTACAAAGTGTGGTATGGAGGTGGATAAAAGGTAGTGCTATTTGAGTTCAGATAAGTAGAAATGTAAACACAGTTATATACCACTTATTTCATATCTCTATAACAATTTGTAGCCAACATCACATAACTTAATGTTTGGAAAATATTAACATCTTTGGTGCTATTGCTCACAGTTTCATTGCTATTATATAAACTTTGTGAGTTTCTATTTTTTCTTTCATATGTTTTTATTTTCTTGTCATTCCAGAATTTCTTTTTTTTTTATTATTATTTCCTCTATCTGTATTGAATTCAGATGGTACGAGCTTATCCTTAACAGAGTCAAATAAAACTTCTAGAAAGCTTCTTTTATTAGGATGAATTGAATTTTTATATCTATATCCTGCTTTGGGTTTTGTTGAATACATATCACTGTATATATATAGAGAGAGAGAATAGTATTGATGGCCCTTCTGAGATTCATTGTTTTATAGGTCATCTTTATGTGTGATAGAGGGATGCCTTTCAGCTCTTTTGGATTCTAGGAATACGGGCCATAAATAAACCTTTTCAAAAAGAAGAGTTGTAATATCAGTCTCTGGTAGTTAATTTTATCTCTGTTGACAAACTTATTTACTATATTTTTCCTAGGTGAACTGATTCTTTGTACCCTATTTTCGAGGGAGAAAACCCCTCTTTATTTATGAATAAACCAATAAATGTAAAACTCTTGTCCCTAGCGTTAAACATGACAGAAGCATAAGAATTTGAACTCTAGAAAGAGTTTAAATTAATTGAGTCATAAATTTTCCTCTAGATTTCATAATTCAACCTGCATAATTCATATTTCTGTTTATATTTAGAATTTCATTTCTCTAGGGAGTTATGCTTGCTGACTTTCTTTTAGAAAAAATCATTTTTGAACAGCATAAAAAACCTGAACCTTTTTCATTCTATTATAATATTAATAATCTTTTCAAAAACAACTAACTCTCAGGGAGCTGTGTATATTTCTGGGAAGTAAGCCTTTTAGTCTGTTTGAGAATTGTAGCAAAGGAAAAGAACCAATCACCAAGCATTTATTAAGCACCTACTGTGGGCTAGGAAATCTGCCAGACACTGGGGATACAAAGACAAAAGTGAGAGAGTCATTGCCCTCAACAAATTTACTATTTTACCAAGAATGCAAAATAGACTCAGATTTTATTTTCCTCTTAACAGAACAGAATGAAAGGCCTCCTAGAGGGCCCTTAATACCTATGATATCAGACAGAACCAGCCCAAATTGTACAGGATGGGTCATCAAATCCCAAGAAATTTTCAGTGGAGTAGGTCAAGACTAAAGTCTGGACTGAAGTACAGAAAGACTGGGACTGAATATGGTTTCTCTGATTCATATACTCTTAGGTTCCAAGGCTTTACTCCTGAGACATTTTGGATCCAGTAACTAAAGGAAATCCCATAGTATATAATTGCCAAGATAGAAATGTATGGCTCTTAAATAATTTTCTTCATCCTTAAACTCAGAGTAATTTTGCTGAGTGGTATTCTGTTGCCATATATCTACAGAGCTCTAAACGATTGATCAGTCTGATCAAATCTGTCAAATAAATGGTGAATTTGAGGCAATTTTTTGACATCATGTAGACCTATACAGAGGTTGTTTGAATGAGTTTTGCAAAAATCTTTTCAAGTACTCATGCTTCCTCTATCTTAAAGAAGATTTCAGCTATTCCCTGAGAATGCCAATTAGTGTTCCCTATATATGCCTGGTTTTACATGACAATTTTTAACTAATCAGGTCCAAGGAATAGTGCAGAGGGAGAAGACTGCCTCATTTACTTTTTTCACCAGTTACTTATTGTATGACTACACTATCATTCACCACCAAGCCAGCCAAATGCATTTTCAGTTTGTTGCTATAGACTAGACAGCTGACTGACTAGAAACTCAACCAGCCAGTGTTAGAGATGCAGGAATATTAGTGGATGTTGGGGTGATGAATGAACCCATGAATGACCAATCTCAGAATACAAAGGTCTAGCAGCTTCTCTGTGTACTGACATGTATTAATTGAATGTTCAGTGACTCCACTGTTCCTTTTAAGTGGAAGAAGGAAATTAAACTTGGAGTCTGGGCTTCTCCTAATATTGCACTGTCTCCAAATATCTCTTTCATACAAATAATGCCAGTTAGCTTTAGTGAAGCAATAAGTGGTTAGGCATCTTGAGATACTAACAAAGAGGCACTTTCCCGTTGCTGCTATTATAATGATGGAAGGCATGGTGCTTTGCTTCTCACCTTCAACAATTTCACTTTACACTTAGAGGTCAGATTGTCAGCAGAAATACTTCTATCCTCAGGAAATAAAATCACTCAGAATATAGGTAATTATCTTTAGACTTGGTTTAAACAAGCAGTTTGAAACTGTAAACCTTATTTACACTTAATGGAACTGCGCTTACTTGAAAAATAGGATAATATATTTAGGGAGAGGAAAATGAATAAAAATCTAGTGTAAAGACAAACAGACCTTTGAATTTTGTTATTTATCACCAAATATACATAATTCAGATAAATTATTAATAATATTTTAAAAATAATATGTACAACCCTGTCATTTAAATAATGCAAGAAATTTTTCTCATAGTTTCTTACAATTTTTTATCATTTTTGCTGTGATGGATAGTACATACTGAATGGTGTTTCCATCTGTTTGACAGAGATGGGAAGAACATTAACAGATCATAACCTTTGACTATCTTGTTAAAAATAGGATTAGTGATGGATAAAATTATTAAATTGCCAGGTCAGACCTCTGTTATTTCCATTATAGGAAGGCAGCTGTGATATGCTATTTGACCAGTCTTTTCATACATTTCTCTGCAGGTAATTCTCTGAGAATAATAGTGAACCACTTTGATACATTCTGTTCTGTTTTTCTCTTAAGGATGCTAGTGAAATGACTTCTCTACTTGTGACATTGTGTCTTATGGGCACCAGCTCACTAGAAATTTGTAATATATTCTCTTGTTTAGTAAGGATTTTAAAAACCAGAGAGCTTGGCAGGAAGAGATGTTATATTTCCAAATCTTTGCTAAATGTCTTTCTAGGAGATATCTGTACCAACAACAGGTTATTATACTTATCTGTTGGCACATATAAAGATCAGTTTGTGCAGGGATAGGAAAAGGGACTAATTGATATTGGGAATTCCTGAATGAGGACCCTCCTTTTACCAATGCTGGTCAGCTCCTCTGAAGCTTATTGTCTTAAAGAGTTAAAGCAATGAGAGGTCAATTGGCTTGACACACATATATCGCATAGTTAGTATGTGACAGAGATGGGATGTAAACCCATGTCTTCCTAACTCTGAGGACAATCTTCTCTACACTGCACCACTCTCATGATTTCACAACCTCTCACATGCTGTGCAGACACAATAATAATTTGCATTTGCATGGAATTTCCTGTTTTCCCTTTCAAGTGATTTGTACATTTCATCATTAGCAAAACTGCTCTATGACTTATCGTAGCAACAATTCTGAAGTAGATGCATTAACATTCCTTTTTTACAGAGGAAGAAACTGAGGAAGATGATGATTTTAGGGAACTTTCCCCAGGTTGCCTAAGTTAATTAGTAGAGGATTTGAAACCAGATTTCAGGTACTATGACTCCTGACTGGGTACTTTTTTTCAAACAAAGCATGTTCTTTTTACTTCAGTGAAAACACTTTATCCCTAAGATAGGCTATTTGAATTTAATTTCCCAGTTTGCTGATCATTTAATATGAATTTACATACACAGTTTTGGCCAGGGTTCTTACCGCATCTGATTTGGGCATTTTGATTTTTCTCCCTAAACATTATGTTGCTCTAGCCTTTTACCTGTGCTTCTATATTGTAAGATCCAGTAATTGTATTAACAACAAGTAAGAAATGAGTCATATTTAAAGGTTAAGCAATAGAGAAGGGAGGGAGGAATACAGCATACTTAATGATGGAAGTGCAAACCTTGGAATATTTTTCGAGAAGGATTATGTGTAAGTTACTGCAACCAAGGGGCACTAAAATTGATACATTGACCACTAACATACCAAACGAGAATAGCAATTACAGTTCTATTTAGTAATAGTACACCAGTGCCCAAGTAGGAGCTCACTACTCTAAATTAAATTTATGTGCACTTGTAGTACTTATATTTGTGGCATCCTCTGCCCAAACAAATTATAAATGATAAGCTTTGGGTTACTTTTCACTCCAAGCAAATAAAGCCTAAAAGTAAGAATTGCCCCCAAAACAAATGAGTGATTTAAGAAATCTGTTTCTAAACTTCACAGAAATCAACTCTTTTCCTCCTGATCAGATGCCATATTTGTCTTTCTGTCTTATGGATGACACAGATGAATGTTAACTATTTCACACTCAAAACTGAATCATCTACAAATTTATATAACATCAGATATAATGCTGTGCTTTCTTTTCTCATGTCCCTGGCTTTTGAAGCTTTTATATTTTTCTATTCTTTAGTTTCCTAAATATTTACTCAGGATTTTCCCCTCAGTGGAAATACAAGAAAGTCTATAATGTTTCTGTCCTTTCTTCTTAAAATAATTACTAATAATTAAAAACCTTTTTAACATCTCCAGAATCTTTTCAAGTACTCTTTCCCTTCCTAGAAAGCCATTTCATATAAAAAATAGTATTGTTTAATCTACAAAATTTATCAATATATCAAAAAAATCTAAAAATATGTTTAATGTTTCTCACCTATGAGTCTCTCACCTCTGCAAAGGACAGGTGGGATGTCCTCCTACATCTGCTCTTTGGATATATTTTTTCTAATTTGTAATTTTGTGACATTCACTTTTGTTTGTTTTATGATTATTCTTTACATTTAAGTTGTTTTAGTCACTATGTATATTAGGTTTTTGGTTACACTACGTCATATCATGTGAATTGCCCCATGCTTCTTTCATTCATCTTATGTGTCATTTCTTCCATTACAGCAATATTCCAATACATTCATGCACCACAATGTGTTTATCCACTCTCCAATTGATGGGCATTTATGTTATAACTTTTTTCTACTTTGACCTCTTCAGTTAAAAAAAAAATGTAAGAATTATCATGGCATAGATATTAACCCTCTCCACTCTCAAGGAGAATCATTGACCCCTCAAGCCTAAGGCTCTTGCTATCTTTAAATAAAACATAGTGTATATTAGACCCTTTTGCCAAGGTTTCTGAATCCTATGAAGTTCAAAGAACATTCCCAGAGGACACATCTCATTAGGAAGAATCTGAGGAACTACCCATGATATTGTATCACATGCTACTTTATTTTATCAAATAAATGGATCACTGACTGAAGCCAAGAAATGAATATTTTTAAATGTAAATTTTTTTCATTGTTCTGAGTTGAGGCAATAGATAGAGTGTGGTACCTTAGCTTTACAGTATTTTTTATTGAAGTGTTTTGTCTTTATGTCATAGTTATCTAGTTCTCTTGGCACTGCCTTATTTGGAGTGTGTAGGTAGTTGTGGGGGCAGCTAGGTAATGTAGTAGACAGAGTGCTGGGCTGGGACTTAGGAAGACCTGAGTTCAAATCAAGTCTCAGAAACTTCCTCTGTGACTGTGGGCAAAGTATTTAACTTCTGTGTGCCATTGAAGAAGGAAATGGTATATCATTCCAGGATCTTCAATCCAGTATTTCAAATAGGTTGGTCACTTGGTGACAAATTCTTTGGTCATAGCAACCCATGAAACAAAGAAAAAGACAAGGTAGACTTTAACCCATGTAGTCTGGAATGGGGTAGGGAGGATGAGAAGATCAGTGTTCACTAATCTGGATTCTTGAGCTTGGGGTTGGATAATAGCAGTTACAAGTCAAGGGAGAGTGAATCAAGGAGCCTTTATCTGGCCAGTCACATAGCAAGGCAGAAAGCATCTATGATGAACCCGGCATAAGAGGCTCCCTATATGCATAATTTTAGGGCAGCATTCATAAGCCAAATATTATTCAATGAATCATTGTGTGAAACAAATAAAAGAAAGATGGCTATCCATTAAATAGAGGTGGTTATACAAAAATAATGAACATATATGTATATGTACATATTTATATGTACACATATAAGTTACAGAAGATACATAAGGGAATTATTGTCTTGATATAGCTGGTCACACTAAATAAAAAAAAAATGATGATCAGATAGAGAAGAGAACTTTCCCAAGACTTTTCAATCTTCCACCTTCAGCAGCTAAGTCTTTTTGTACCAAGAAAAAAAGATATACTAAAGGACATTGACTGCAGCTGGCTTATAGTTCATTAGGGGTCATTTACAGCAAAATGGCTGATACAGAACAAAATAATGTCTTCATGCCTTGAAGGAGAAGAAGAACAGGATATCTGTGTTATATAAATATGTCAAGGAAGTTCATAGTGCAAATTACAGGGGAGTTGGCAAGGGAAATTAAAGCAAGGATAACAAGAAGGCTCACTGAAAACTGTCAACCTCAAGATACTTGCTGAAGTCAGTCTCTGGGGGGTCACCAAGGAAAGTTAATTTTGTCCAGTTCTCTAATACTTCCATAGAACAATTGTTTTCTTTTTTCATTATTTTTAATTTTTATTTATTTATTTTTTTCAAAAAAGAAATTTTCATTTTAGTGGATATTTTATTTTCTTATGTCCCTAGGCAAAATAGCACACTCTTTGTTTTGGTAAAGAATATTTAATTTTTTCCAATTGCATCTAAAGATAGGTTTCAATCTTCATTTTTATAAGATTTTGAGTAGAAGTTATTTTCAGTGATATTGGTTAACAGATTTTCATGAGTAAGCAAAGTAATCAATCAATAAGCAGCTAATAAGAATTTAAACATGTGCCAAACTCTCCATGAGGTACTATAGATATAAACATGAAGAATGAAATAACCTCTTACCTCAAGGCCCTTAAATTCCAAATGGGAGAATAAATACTTACAAAGTGGATAAGAAGTATAATATATTTTGGAAGGGAGGTCTGTATTTTTTTTGGGTGGGAGAATTGGTAAAAGCTTCATGTGGTGCTTGAGTTGCAACTTGAAAGAACAGAAGGTCGCTATGAGAGTAGAGGTGAGGAAGGAGTGTATTTCAGATGTGGGGATGGTGAGTACAAGTGCACAGAGAGGAGATAGACTATTATGTGTGAGGAACAGACTATTGCTGTTTCTCCTACAAATTAAGATTATTATTAATTAAACTAATCAACTTTTGTTTTATTGCTATTCAGGAGGTAAGAAGTAGAAGTCACATTGATGTTTCAAGTAGCCACCAAGGAATTGAAGGATATGAACAAGTGACTTCTAAAAAACCTCAAATTGAGGTAAGAATTTAAAATAAGATGTTCAAAGCTCTTTTGAGATCCTGTTTTATCATTTAATATTTGATTTTGTTATCATTTACTTCACTTAGGCAATCATATTGGGAAATATTAGTAACTATCTCCCTACTTTGATGTAGGCAAATGCTGGAAGGAAAAAAAAACATGCTCAGAGCCATCGATGTTATTTCATGATGAAGATTTGTCAGGTTTCAGTTTAAAGCAGTTTCAGTTCACAAACATGTATTATTACATAAGGCACTATACTGCTATGTTTAAAAGCCAAAAATGCAAAGCAATCCTGCTCATTATGGGGAAGAAGTATGCATGCACATATATACAGCATGTATAAACAAAATAATTGCAGGAGGTAGAGAACATTGTCAGCTAAAAGGATAAAGAAAGGCTTCACGTGGGTGGTGGCAGCTGAGCAGAGGTAAGAAGGACATTCCTGACATGGGAGTTAGTTTAAATAAAAGCACAGAGACAGAAAATAGCTAAAAGATCAATTTGACTGGAGTGTAGAGAGTTTTTGAAATTGAGTAATAGGTAAAAGGAAATTGTGAAAACAGGTAGGAGTCAAAAACATGAAGGACTTTGAAAGGTCAGCTAATGAATTTATACTATCTCCTAGACACAACAGGGAACAATTCAAGACTTTTGAGTAAGAGAGTAAAATGGTCAGGTATGTGCTTTATAAAGTTTATTCTGGCAATTGTGTGGGGCAGACAAAGTGGAGAGGGAAATCCTAGAAGGAAAGAGACTAATTAGGAGATTCTTGTAGTAGTATACAAGAGAGGTAATGTGAATCTGAGCTAGGAACATGACCATATCAGTGTAGATAATGAGACAATTGTCAGAGAATTGTAAAGGTGTAATTGACAAGGTTTAGCAATTATATGGATCTGGGGGAAAGTCAAGTCTAGACCTGGGATTGTGGGCCTACATAACATAGCTCTGTATTAGAATGCATGAATAATGATGATAAAATTTTAAAGGTTTGATTGCATCTCTAAGTGTCCTTTGAAATATTGGATGAAAATTGCAAACAAGTCTTTCAATATATTTCTGCATATCTACATACATTTCAACAACATATTCCTAATATTTAAACATTCATTTAAATTTATTTCTTAAACATAGGTCTCTCATCTTGAAAAACACACCCAAGAAATAAACCAGGCCTCTCATTCCAGTCAGTATGTTCAAGAAACAGGTAATAACTGCCTTTCTATTTTACTGTGATTAAACTATTGCCTCCTTCTCCAAATGTTTATTTCACTTGCTCATTGCCAGTATAGTAATTTTTATCACTATCAAACTGTACAGCTGCATACTAAGAAACTTCAGTATAGGTCATAATCTTGAAGATGCTAAGATATATATGTGTGCACAGACACATGTGTACATAGATGTATGTATATGTAACATACATACATATATAATTATGTTCTATGATAAGTGTTGCAGTATGTTTATATAATACATTAACTGACCCATTTAAATGGTGACCACAGTTAATAATAATAATGATAACCAATTCAAAGCTATGTCCATCATCCATGCCATGGGGGGAACAAGACAGAAACAGAGTAAGAGAATGTTAGAGAAATTTACCACAGGGAGTGTGTATGGCCTGAGACCACAAGATAGCTGGGAAGAACTAACAGGGACCCAATTGCTGACCAATTGAATTCTGCTGTTGTCACTGATTAAGTTAAAACTCGCTTGTTCTGATGAAACTGCTTCTATGGATCTAAGAAATCAGATGTACCATAGCATTGCAGGCTAGAAGATTATCAAGCAAAATAAGATATCAATATCCTACCTGCTACAAATGCTTTGATTTAGTAAGACCAGCAACAAAAGAAGGTAATTCATAAGTACACATGCACTAGACCACAGATATAAACATTTTTATTATGCACCAGCACATCATAATAAAACTGGGAAAAGATCTTACTGCTCTTTGTCAGTGTTCCAAGTTATACAACATATTGCAGGTTAGTGAAAGACAATTATAACTTCATTCCCATGTCCAGATTAGATAAAGAAAGAATAAGGCTTGAGAGGATTATTTCTATCTGGAGGCAAGAGCTAAAGAATTTGAAGACATTAAAAATCCACTCAATGGCACCACCTAGTAATGAAATAGGTAACCAAAAATAATGTCAGTGTCTTGAATGAATTTGAAAAGGAGATGAGCATACGTAGAACTGAATTTCAAAAAGCTATTTCAATAGCACATATTCAACTACTTGACCAAGTTAATAAAGTTGAATTTTTAAAAAATCTGGCTTCAGCTCTAACCATCATGGATTAATATATTCTTCTATAATATTTAACCAATATGAACCTTTATAAGCCTGTATACAAAAGTATGTACTGTGGCTATTGTCATCGTAAGAACCATAGAAGGAAATATAGCACTATATAGAAAAGCCAGTGTCAGTTATCTGGCATGCTATCATATCAGAAGCAACTTAAGAAAACTTTTGAAGACTTGCTGAAAGAAAATAGATTATACAATTATCTAACTGTTGCATACAGTAGAAATCCCCTAACTCAGAGAAACAAAAAAAGAAACATGTATAATAGAATTGTAAAACTAAAAGCACATTAGAAGTTATTAATACTCTCAATCAACAATTAATTGAAAGTAAAAATCAAAAGGTTAAGGCAATGTGAGAAATCAAAGCAGCACAAAGAATTAAATTAACAATTCAATATCAATTTTTTAAAAAAATATGTGGGCCTTGAGGAAATTTAAATAGAGAATCTCAGAAAAAAATAAAATGTGGAAAATTTCTAGTCTCTCTGACTGAATCAAGTCCAAAACAATGAAAATGCAAGTTGGATATATTAAAGAAAAAACAGAAAGCTAATGCACAATTATCATCATGAATGGAAAAAAAAAACCATTCCCAAAGGAAACGATAAATATTTTAGCTTCTCTATAAAACTAGAATGGGGTGGGCTTAAGTAAGATCTATAATAATTGCTCATACACTTCATAGTGGTGAATAAATACTAGCAAGGCATTTTTCTTTTTGCCTCTGATGCAAGTCTGATCCCATTTTTCTTAACAGAACATATCACATATTTATAATCAAAAGATGAAAAGATCTTTGGCTCTTCCAAATCTAGGTCAATCATATGTTCATGAATTCTACATAAAGCATTTTTTAAATGTATATCACTGAAAATCCATAAACCCTTCCAAAATGGTCTTCCAAAAATTCTCAGTGGTGTAAAGATCAGTTTATTATTGGTTCACTGATTATTGAACATTTAGTCTACTGTTACTGATTATCACCAGGCCTTTAACTCAGTTTTGCACTCAAGGCTTGCATACGTTGTGACAATATGTAAACTGGATGCAAACATAGTGAAAATGCTAGAGTAATGGATGCTCACACGGGAACCTGTTCTCTACACAAAACCAAGCCTCATTTCACAAATGAACAGAAAAGGTTCATGATAATAGTATACAGTTATGGATTTGTCAGATATGACTATTAATGGCTCATCTCTGGAAAGAGACTGTAAAATAGCCAAGAACTAAGAGTAGGGTCAAATGGGCACATTATGCATGACACCCACACAAACTCAACCAACAATATATCAACAGTGAAATTTCAATCAAAAGGTTGATCCACATGAGTTTGTTTATATAGCCCCCCTCACTCAAAACAAAGTCAAATGCAAATCATATCTGTTTCTCTGATGGCATGGTCTTCTTTGGCAATGAAGGATGAACACACACACATGGAGCTGAGAAGGGTTTAGGATAGCCATTCAAATCAAGTCATTAATGCCAGAAATTGCAGAAAGCTTATCCTTAAGGAATTCATATATTAATCTCTACAGATTATGCATTGGAGTGGTGGAAACTTTGTAAGACATCATTGCTGAGTGAAAAAAAAAAGATGTAGCCTCTGTCAGACACTGGAAATATAAAATCAAGAGGTTAAAATTATTGGAAGGTTGTCATCTTTTATAAATGAATAGATAACAAATCTCTATATTATATAAAGTCACAAAATATCATTGAGAATACAATAAGGAAGCTGACAGAAACATCCTTACAGAGAGAACTGTAGTTCACAATTGCTTGGGTCTAATAGTAACGTATAAAAATGCAGAACATTGTTTTAAATAGATGTTACCATATTAAATACTTATAATATCCAAACAACATGGAATGAAAAGCTTTTGAAACAAAGTATTCTAGTGGAAGAAATTAATACTGTGTGGAAACAGACTGAAGTGAAAAACCCATGCCTAATCTGGACATATGGTGGTAGTACAGACATAGGGAACACAAAGGCAAGGGGGACAGGAAAGAGTAAATAGTAATTTATTCAGCATGTACTAAGTACCAGGCATTGTGCTAACCATTTTTTCACTAGTATTGTCTCATCTGATCTTCACAACAACTCTATGGGGTATATGCCACTATTATCCCAATTTTACAGCTGAGGAAGCGGAAGCAGACTTAAGTGAAGTGATGTGTCCAGTGTCAGTCTTTAAGTATCTCAAGCCAAATTTGAACTCAGGTCTTCCTGACTCCAGATCTAGCACTCTCTATATTCGGACATTTCTTCCAGTTGTTTGATTAGGTTGCTATCGTTGGGCCTTTCTCTCAAGAACATCCTAATATTGTCACTTCCTTTTTGAGCATGACATCTTTTCTCTTTCTTCCTCTTTCTGCTTATCTTTATCTACTCTCTTCTGGGCTTCATCACTCCAGGGTGCCCACTGGCCATCTTGTCTCTCAGCTGCTAGGGTATGCTGACTATAAAACCTTTTTCAAAAAAAGGGTCCACTAATCATTCTTTTTTCATAGCTACGCCATGAACTACCACACTCAACTAAGGGCTCAAAAAATCTCAAAACCCCCAAAATTCAGACTAATTCTCTTCACTCGCTCTTTCTATCAGGATCAATAAGACTTTTCCAGGTTTTTTTTCTCTAGTGCTAGAAATTCCCCTTAACTCCTTCCTGTTCCTACTTGTCAAACTGTATTCCCTGCCCCCAAACAATCTGGGGAGCAAACTTCCACCAAGCTTCAAAAGGCTATATGGGAATGAGATACTACTATGGTTTCGTTCAGTTCCATGTCCTCATGATCCTTTGAGTCTTGTGATGAAAATGGGGTACAAGAAATACCAAAACTGAGGGAAGATAGCAAAGTCATAATCCTACACCTTCCTCGGCTATGTTCCTGCCTTTTTTATGTTCAAGTGGCTAATAGAAAAACAGGCTTTCAGTCATCATATATATGTGAACTTATTTAAACCTCACAACATTCTTGTGAGGTAGTCACTCTTATCTCCATTTTGTTCAAAAGAAAGCTGAGGCTCGAAGCATTTAGAAGGTGTGTATACAGTGTCAGGTGTATAATTAAAACTCTAGTTTTTTTCTGACTCAAAGTCTAGTTTGTGTTTGCCTTTTGTGTGTTTATTCCATATGCTGATCAATTCATTTCCTTGTGATTATAGTATAAGTTGATGTTTACCTCTGACAAACTTAGGGAATATTCAATCCTACCGACTAGCCTGAAAAATTAGTGGCTAGGAAATAAGTACCACTTTCATAGTAATGTGGAGAATATGTAGATTTTCTTTCTTCTAGTAAAGTCAGTAATGAGAGAGTGTATTGCCTGACAAAGACTGAAAACTAAGTCTCAGCAGAGAGTCCTGGTATGCCTCTTCTTTTGGTTTTGCTCCATTAAAAAGTCAGCACTTCAAAAAAAGGAACTGAGAAAATGTCCTGGTGTTTTTTTGTGACTGCAGTTATCGACACACCTGAGGATGAAGAGATCCCAAAGGTTTCAACCCAGTTTTTAAAACAGCACTTTGAAAAGACAGCCCAAGAAAAGGTCCTTCATTCTGACAGAGATATGGCAACTCCAGCCAAACATATTAAGGTAGGAGATTGAACAAGAATAGTTATTTGGAGGGATGGGAGGAGGGATTAATAAGTGCATTAAAGGACAACCTAGAAGAGGATAGGTAGTATTTCAAATTATTGCATCTCTGTTCTTGTCTTTTAAGTGATTCTTAAAATTTAAAAGCACACTTTTAAAAACTGGGTGCATACTACCAGAAAGAATATTGATGCAACCAAGGTTAAAGATAGAGAAGGGTTAGTACTTTTGTTATCGGAGAAAATGTAGTTAAAAACCCTGTAGCTGATGGGGTTGGAGGAGGGAGTGAAAATCAATGTATCTCCTAATGTGACATTTGCATAACTGTCATGCCCATAGGTAAAATAGTAAAATGTACTTTCAATTGCTTTCATCTAGTCCTTTTTATGACATTCCTCCTGTTTAGATTCCTGGGCAAAGTTTTGAGTTTTTGATTTCTTTCCTTCAGGTTATTTTTATGATAAATTAAGTAAAGGTAGGAAAAACTAATATCTCATATAGAGTATGGAAATGTCATGAAATGAAAGTAGTGGATGTATTACATGTGCAACATAACTATTCAGTGTCAGTAGATTGTAGCTGGAGAGTAATAAATGTTGAAAATTACATCTGTGTAGCGATTTAAATATAGCATGTTGCCTACCAAACACCCAAATGGTGGTAGTATCATAGCAGGCCACTTTGTGTGGAAATGTGATGACCATGCACTACAGAGCCTCTTTTTCTCTTTCGCTCTAAAAACATAAATTTTTGTTCCCTAAAGACTGACAGTGAATATAAAGAAACTGTGTGGCCATCTCCAGTTATCACTTCCATAGCTGCCAGTGCTTCAGCCAGTCAAAGGCAAGATACTTCGACCATGAGGCACTCAGAATACAGATCCACCTCTTCATCTTCTGCACAGATTAACACCACAAATTTTGGAAAGACAGAAGATTTTCCTCCTCCCCCACCTGAAGTCATGCCAGCATTAGCAGATGGGACAGCATTTTCCCAGTCCCCTGAATTCCCTAGACCCCCTGGAAAATTTCCCATCCCCAAAGATTTATATTCCAAGCAGAGAAATTTGTATGAGTTAAATCGCTTATATAAACATATCCACCCTGAATTAAGAAAAAACTTAGAAAAAGATTATATCAGTGATGTTTCTGAGATTGTATCTCATCAGGTAGACACAGGAGACTCTGCTTCCGCAGACGTGCAGCAAACCCGCTATGTTTTTGAAAATGCTGGTGGCAGTAATCAAAAATGTCTGAACCCTGAAAGGGAGTTCCTTGAATGGGATGAAATTTTGAAGGGAGAAGTACAGTCCATGAAGTGGATTTTTGAGAACCAGCCTTTGGATTCCATCAAAGATCAATCTCCCAGTGAAGGCAACAGCAAAAAAGGCATTGCTGACCAAGAAATCATTGCTGGGGGAGATGTAAAATATGCCAAATGGATGTTTGAAACCCAACCAATAGATGCATTAGGGGTTCATTCTTCTGAATCTACAGAAAGTGATTTGAAAGTTCCAGAACTAGCCAGGGGAGATGTGCGCACAACCACGTGGATGTTTGAAACACAACCATTAGATTCAATGAATAAAATTCATCAGGACCAACAAGAAGGGTCAGAAGTAATCACCATTAAAGATATAACTGGGGGTGATGTCAAGACTGTGAAATACCTGTTTGAAACTCAGAATCTTGACCAACTTGGGCAGCTATATTCAGTGGATGAAGCTAACTTACTACAGCTCAGATCTGAGCTCAAAGAGATTAAAGGGAATGTGAAGAGAAGTATAAAATATTTTGAAACTCAACCACTGTATGTTATCAAAAATAACTTAGGGCAAATTCTTGAGATTAAAACTGTTCACAGGGAAGACATTGAAAGGGGGGATGTGAGAACAGCACGCTGGATGTTTGAAACACAACCATTGGACAGGATTAACAAAGATGTTACAGAAGTTAAAGTTGTCCGTGGAATATCCATGGAAGAAAACGTCAAAGGTGGAGTAAGTAAGGCAAAGTGGCTATTTGAAACACACCCTCTGGAGTCCATCAAAGAAGAATCTGAAGTGTCCATCATTGAAAAGGAAACTATCATAGGTACTGATGTCTCCAGAAAGTGTTGGATGTTTGAAACTCACCCGTTAGATACCCTAAAAGAAACGACTGATTCAAATCCTTTGCCAACTGAAGAAATATTAGGTGGTGATGTAAAAGCCACCAAGTGCTTGTTTGAAACACTTCCAATGGATATTTTAAAAGATAGTCCAGAAGTTGGTAAACTTCAAAAGATAGTGGCCTCTGAAGAAGAAAAGGGAGATGTGAGGCACCAAAAATGGATTTTTGAGACTCAACCTCTAGAAGAGATTAGAAAGGAGAAGAAAGAGTATATAAGGACAGTTAAACTTGAAGAGATTGACAGAGGGGATGTTAGCAGTTATACACATATCTTTGAATCAAACAGCTTAATTAAGTTTGATGAATCACAAAAAATACAAGTGGAAGGAGTGACTAAAGGTGCTGTAGAGTTCAATAAATCTCTCTTTGAGACAACTCCCCTGTATGCTATTCAAGACCATCTTGGAAGATATCACAAAGTTAAAACAGTTCAGCAAGAAGAAATACTAAGAGGTGATGTGCGAAGTTGTAGGTGGCTATTTGAAACTAGGCCTATTGATCAGTTTGATGAGAGTATTCATAAATATCAGGTTATCAAAGGAATATCTACACGAGAAATACAGTCTGGTGATATGAAGTCTGCTAAATGGTTGTTTGAAACACAACCTCTAGATTCTATCAAATATTTCAACAATATGGAAGAGGAAGAAAGTAAAAAACATCAAATTACAGATATTGTTAAAGGGGATGTAAAAACTTACACATGGCTGTTTGAAACCCAGCCAATGGAGTCCCTTTATGACAAGACAGAGTTAATGACTGACAGTGAAGAAATTCACAAAGGAGATGTCAAAACATACACTTGGCGTTTTGAAACTCAACCACTCGATGCAATAAGAGATGACTCAGAAGCTGTAGTCAAACTCCAAACTGTAAAACAGGAAGACATCCAAGGAAGGGATGTCCGCACAGCCTGCTTTCTTTTTGAGACAGAAAACCTGGACAACATACAAGGAGAAGAAGGAAAGGAAATCAAGTCAGTGCAAGTGGATATTCAGTCTGGGGATGTTTCTAGCATGAAGTACAAGTTTGAAAATCAGTCCTTGGATTCCATAAGTTCCAGCTCAGAGGAGGTTTTGAAAAAGATCAAAACCCTACAAGCTGAAGATATTCAGAAAGGCAATGTTTTAAATTGCAGGTGGCTCTTTGAAAATCAGCCTATTGATATGATAAAAGAAAGCCAAGAAGGTGATGAATTAGTCAAGACAGTGACAGACATACAAGGTGGGAATGTGAGAAAAGGGTGCTTCATTTTTGAGACCTTTTCTTTGGACCAGATTAGAGACAAATCCGATGACATCAGCACTGAGGAAACCACTAGCAAAGATGAAATAATAAAAGGGGATGTGAAAAACTATAGAATGCTATTTGAAACTCAACCACTCTATGCTATTCAAGACAAAGAAGGGTTTTATCATGAAGTGACAACAGTTAAGAAAGAAGAAGTGATTCATGGAGATGTATGTGGGACTAGGTGGTTGTTTGAAACAAAACCTTTAGATTCTATTAATGAATTAGATAATGTGTATGTTATCAAATCAGTCACACAAGAAGATATTCAGAAAGGAGATGTTAGTTCTGTCAGATATAGATTTGAAACACAACCCCTGGATACAATTTCAAAAGGGGCAAATGTAATTGTCCCCACTATTGACTGTGTCCAGGGTGGGAATGTGAAATATCATAAGCAGCTCTTTGAATCTGACAAGTCTGATGAGAGAACATATGTTAGAACAGTTAGTGTCAATGAAATACAACAGGGTAATGTTAAAACCTCTACTTGGTTGTTTGAGACTCACACCCTAGATGAGTTGAAAGGAGAAGGGTCAGAATATGAACATATCAAAACAGTCACCAAGGAAGATATACAGAAAGGTGATGTCAAACAGGCAATCTGGCTTTTTGAAAATCAGACTTTAGATTCTATTAAGGAAACAGATGAGTATATCACAGAAATGACCAGGGAAGAAATCCCTCCCTCTGATGTCAAAACAACAACATGGCTGTTTGAAACAACACCCCTTCATGAATTTAATGAAAATAAAGTGGAAAAGGAGGAAATTATTGGAAAGAGCATCAAAGAAACCTTAGAAGAACTATATTCCCAGAAAGTGATTGAGTCTCATGGAATTATCATTGAGGAAAATGAAGTTGGGAATGTCCGGATGGCCAAATACAAACTAATGAATCAGGAATCTCCTGAAATACAGAAAGAAGAAGTTATTCGAGGTGATATCAGAACTATAATGATGAACCTGCTTTCCAAAAGAAATGATGCCAAAAGAGAGATTTTAATCAGTGAAGAAGAAAAGGGTAATGTCAGTTTGACCAAAGCCCAGTTATTAAACAGATCTACAGAATTCCAGTCTGAAAAAGAAGAAATAGTGAGAGGGGATATACAACAAGCAATAAAAAACCTATTCAGTGAGGAACAATCTGTAAAACAAGGCATTATAATTCAGGAAGATGAAAGGGGGGATGTTAACATGACAATCTATTGTCTTCTTCATGAAAATGATAATGATGACAAAATAGAACGTGAAGAAATAATAGGTGGAGACGTAAAACGCACTATTCACAACTTGCTGTCTTCTGTTGCGAACTATGAAATAGCCAAAAAGACTAAAGTAGATGCATCAGAGAGGGGAAATGTTCAGTTTTTCACCACATGCATAGAAGCTGGAGCATTAGATTACCTCAAACTACTCCAGACAGGATCAAATGAAACACTTACAACTGGGAAACAAGAAGGAGAGGAGGAGATAATTGGTGGTGATGTTGAAGGCACAAAGTTGTTACTAAAGAAAAGGAAGTCTCAAATTGAACGTACTGTTAATGAAACTGACATCATCCCAGGAGATGTGCACAATACAGTTAAGGTTTTCATGACAGAGCCTCAGAGTCCATCCTGTCAGATACCTAAAGAAGAAATTATAAAAGGTGATTTGAAAGCAACCCTAAATTCCCTCAGTGAGGCCATAAATCAGAAAACAGTTACAAAAAGGGAAGAAATTATGAAAGCTGACATGCTTGGGACATTGAAGTCTCTTCAAGAAGCAAGCCACCAATGGAAAGAAACTGAGAAGCCTGATATTATCCCTGGTGATATTAAACAAACCATTGAATCTCTTGAAAAAGCTGTAAACACAAAGACTGAAATTCTGAAAAAGGAACTTATACGAGATGACCTTGAGGCAGCATTAAAAGTACTGAAAGACCAGCACTCTTTCAAGAAGATAGGCAATGAAAATGTCCTCAAAGGGGAGATTAAGGCTCTGAGGCATGATCTGGTAGATTCCACTGCAGAATCCAAAACCCAGAACAGGCAGGTACCCACCCCCAGGGACTTAAAAGGGACCCTGCAGCCAAAGTCTGAGTCATTTGAGCAAGAAGTCCAATACCAAGATAAATCAGGAGTGTTTAAACAAACTGCAGTCAAATCTTTTCATGGGTATTCAAAAGAACATAATGAGATTGTCCCTCCAGAAGCCCCCAAAGGCACTGTAAAAATTGTCATAGGTCGTGACCAAAACTATGATGCCCTTGAGAAGAGCCTCCAAAGATTATGTGATTCACCCCACAATACCATTGAAAATTTGGCCCAGGATGGAGATCGAAGCAGCATCAGAGATGATTCATCAAGAGCACAGTATCTTAGAAAGGAACATGTGAGGAGCCAGGAAGCTTCTTATAGCTCAGTTCAGAAAAATGTAAGAACTGAGAAATCAGAGATGGGAGCTGTACCGAAAAAAGATGATGACTCTGGTGCTGCCTTGACTACTGAAAGAAGGGAGCAGAATCAAATGTGTATGCTAAGCAGTGTCCAGCAAACCAGGGAGTCTTCCTATGAAAAAAGTCATAAAAAGACTAAACAGACAAAAATAGCAACAGATGCACCCAGTTGCAAGCCTCATGCTAGCCCCCACCCAGTTAGCATCCCAACTAATGACGATAAGGCATGTGAAATGACTGGTCATATTCAGAAGGAAATTTTACTAAAGGAAGACATGAGACAAGCACAGCATGCTAGTGAGGCTTTTCAGAGGAATGAAATGAACCTTCAGCAAATGCAGCCTTTTGTTCCTTTGTTCCTCAAACAGGATATTCAAAATGTATCTGAAGGAAAAACCACAAAGGGAAACCATGGAAAATTTAAAGCAACAACAGAAAGAAATAAAAAGATTGACGTTCATCAGAAAAATGAGAACTTTCAAACAAAGATGGATGCCTCAACAAACTTAAAAGTGACTGTAGAAAAATCCTGGAATCCGGTCAAATTGGCTGCTGTGAGTAATATGGCTGAAACTCATTCCTCCCTTCCACCTCCATCTCCACCTCCACCACCACCTTCCAATGTGTCATCTGAAATTGAATTTCCTCTTCCTCCTCCACCTCCTTTAATGATATTGCCTGATAAACACGAGTTTTCTTCATTGCCATCTACAGAAAAGATAAAGGCTGAATCAGATGGCTTTCCCTCCCTCCCTCCCCCACCTCCACCAGTGGATGAAGGAGAATGCCCACCAGCCTTTTTGCCTCCCCCGCCTCCTCCACCACAGAAACCCTTACATCTTTCTTCTTCCACAATTCAAACAAAAGGCTATGAAGAGAATGTTCAGCAACATTGTCAAGAGGCAGTACAAACTCATTCAAGGACCAGATCCTTAATGGGAAAACCAACAGCATTTCCACCTTCTCCCAAGTTCCCCAAACCAAAATTCTTCAAGCAGTTGGATGAAAATGTAGGTAATATCAATCCAAAAATGCAGCCACTTCCTCTTCAGTCAAATATAGGAACTACAATGACTAAAACAAAGGAGCAAAATACAGTGGTGATGAAGAACAGTGTAGAACACACTCAGACAAAGGAGAAAATGTATACTGAGACTTGTGAAGAAAAACAACAATCATCCATTGCTGAGCCCATGAAGCCTTCCAATCAGACTACTCTGGAAGCATCACCTCTCAAAGAAGAAAAGATCTCACCTCTTCTTAAATGTCACTCCCTTCCTTCAGATTTAGAACACACAAGACCTAAGCCATATCTCAGAAAATTCAAAACCCCTCTAATGATTGCTGAAGAAAAATACAAGCAGCAAAGACAGGAGATTGAAAAACAGAAACATCAAAGCTCTTGCCATCACATGGTCAAAACAGAAGATCATAGTAGGACTGAATTAAAGTCCAAAATGACAACACCATCACAGAAGCCAACAGAAGATTCCTTGCCTACATCAGCCACAGTGCCCACACAGTCAAATTCTGAGCATCAAGTCAGTCTCCAAAGCAAAGAGACTTCTAGGGAAAACCAGATATATGAATCATCAGCAGTGTCATTGGCTGCCCAGAAGCTCCACAACGTCTTGGATATATCCATGGACAAAGAGCTCGTTCAAAAGAAAGCCCTCCAAGGTTCAAGGGACATCATGCAGCATAGCATAGCTCATCAAATGGAACAAACACACCAAGAATATACTTCTCACATAAGAGAGCAGGAAATTAATGAGAAACAATTGTGTTTGTCCCCCAACAAGTCAGTATCCCCAAGCTTAAAAGCTAAAAGTGTCAAGTTCCCAACTTTAGAGCTGAGCTTAAATAAAATAGCCCAAGATTTCAAGATTTGCCAAAAGCAACCAGTACCTAATGTTCAAACCACAACTAAACAAGAACATCAGGAAAGACAGAAAAATGAAATAAGTACAGTTATTAGAAATAAGCAAAATACTGCTGAGGAATATTATCAGCTACATATGAAGGAAGAAAGAGAAATGAATAAAATGCCTATCAGTCCCTCAGAGAAGAAAAAAGAAAGAGAATCAGCTAACATTTATGAGAACCCTAAAGAAAAAATGGAATTAGTGGGCAAGGAAGCATTAGCAACTCAAGAAAAAAACCAGAGACAGGTAGTGGTTGGTGCAAAACAACAAAAATTCGTAGTTGAAAGACAAGAAGGACACTTTAAGAATAAGTCATCAGAGAAAGTAGGCCAGCAAAAAGCTACTGATGCGCACATTGACTCACTGACACAAAACATTCAGCAAACACAGATTAACACTTCTGAAAGTAAAATCAAACCTAAAAAATTACCCCAGCATTATAATGATCTGAGAGAAGAATGTCTCATAATCAAAGGCATACACCAGAAACAAGTCCCCCCTAATACTAAAGATTCCAAGGAAGAGATTACAGAGAATAAGATTTTACTTTCTTCCCTGCAAAGTTCCCAGCATGATGATGGAAAAGGCAATGTCAATATATTGGAGTTCTTGAGAAAACGTGAAGAACTGCAGCAGATTCTGTCTCGCGTGAAACAATTTGAAGCAGAACCAAATAAAAACGATATTAAGGCATTTCAGATACTATTGAATATTATCCCAGAATGGCTAATGAATGAGGAAAGAAAAGAATATGGAATTCGCATTGCCATGGATAATAACTTTGAAAAAGTAAAAGAGGAAATAATCCATATTAAAACTGAAGTGGAAGAAATGCTTATTTCTTGTGAAAACACCATCCAGATGTGCATGAATTCCTCCAAAGCAGGAAAATTGAGAACTGAACCTCCTAGTGAAGCATCTGCCCAAATATCAAACATGAGTGCTGGCTCTAACAAAACAATGCAGAAAGAAGAGAAAATTATGAAAGGAAAAGAATCTTACCAAAAAGGGAAATCCCTTTCCAGTGGTGCATCTTCTCAACTAGCAAACATTAGTGTTGGGTCTAGCAAAACAGTCAAGAAAGAGAAGAAAATTATAGAAGAAAAAGAATCTCATCAAAAAGTAAAATGCCAACAGGAAATTAAACAGGTAGAATGTAGAACTATCTCTCCCTACTTAAAACAACGTTCACCATCACCTACTTTCATAACAATTGAATCTACTGCTCGACGAACAGAGACACCTACTGCTAACAGGCCCTCTTTGTCTCCTGTGAAGAAGGAAAGCGTATCCATTCTTCCTTCCCGAAGCAGATCCACAACACCACCATCCAGAAGTCGCCAAGCATCAGCCTCTCCTTCTCCACCTAGAAACCACTCTGAGCAACTCGCCAAGCTAAAAGACACCACGAAAAAATTGTCTCAAAGGACATGTCACTATCAGTCAGTAACCCCGGGGCCAGTTGTAGAGAAAAGAGCTGAAATAGTCCAGTCTCCTGCAACACTGCGACGTCAGATTAAGACAGAAACCCCAATACCTATAAATGTATCTCATGTCACGGCTAGCACAGTCATGGAATCCAAAGAAGCACAAGAGGAAGTTCAGCAAGTAGAGAAAAGGGCGACTTACATTCACAGGGATGGAGTCAACATCACGGACCACACAGTGCCAGATACCGAAAGTTTTGATTCAATCGAAATTATACACAACGTTGAAGTCCCTCAGGTAGGCTTGTCAGGGCACTCTAAAATCTATGAAGCTTCCAATCAAACAGTTCATGTGGCTGAAAATGTAGTAAAGAGCCACGAAAGTGGAACAAACAGATGGCTAGAGAAATTTCAGAATGACCCAATTTTTGAGGCAAAGTCAAATAGAAGAGTTCACACAAATGGTGAAGTAAACCATAACCTAAGACAGGGAATGCATACCTTTAGTAAGAAGGGCTTTGGGTCAACAGCTATGGAAAGTGAAAGCATAAACAGCAGTTTCAGAAATTTTTCTTGCAGTCATTCCAAAGATCCCCAGAACAAAGTTTCCTATCAACAACCCATAGAGTACTCAGAATCTCTAAGAGGTTTTTCAGGAGTGGATGCATATGAAAATAAAACTGTTGGATCGAGGACAGTAGGCTCTTCAGCACAAAACTCTGAAGCAGTTAAGTCTGGGTTTGACTTCAAGCACGCCCCACCAACCTATGAAGATGTTATTGCCGGCCACATTTTGGATATCTCTGCAGAAAATTCCCCAGAAATGCTCCTGAGGAATTTCCAGAATACTTGGCAGGAAAGTGAAAGAGTCTTCCAGAGTCTAGGATATGCCACTTCAGATACCTCTGCAACTGAGATGAGGAGTAGTTTCCATGAGGAAGCTGCTTTTAGAAGTGGTAAATGAATCTACCAAGCATGAGTTTTGAAGTATGAAGAAAGATTAATCAGTTAAGGGCACGTGAGCCCACTAACCAGTGTTTTGCATTAATGAAGTGTGCACATATATTTATTCAAATAACATAACTCCAAACTAACAAATGTGTCCTTTACTTGCCTTCTCACTTTCTCTTTTACCACTCCCTTTCCCAAGACATTGGACTTAAGTGATCTATTCTGTGTGAAACAAACCAGTAAAAAAAAAAAATTGGTTTTTAAAGCATAGAAGGTAAATAATGGATTTGAAGTAGCAGCACATGAAAAATAACAGGTGAAATATAATTATCATTGTTGAGGAAAAGTGGGTTTTTTTTGGAATCCAAAGACCTAGATCTAAACTCTAGCTCAGTCATTTATCACCTGTGTGAATCTGAACAAATCATTTCATTATGTAGGTCTCAGTTTCTTCATCTGTAAAATGCGGGTGTTCCAGATGGCCTTTGAGATTATTTTTTCTCTAGATCTATGGTCCTATGATTCCTCTAAGATCCCTTTAACCTCTGAATGTCTGATCCTATATATTAAGAGCAAAAATGTTGGTATTTCATCTTTTAGTGTTTCACCAATGATAGTGTTTTATCAGAGTACTTTAGAAAATACTCAGCAACATGCCCTGACCTACTGTTGACATACTCTTAACTGCCAGATTTAAGTGGTGTTTGTGTTGGAGTTCAATACAGCCTAGTAATAATCCAAGAAACAATTTAGAATGTTCATATGTGCTTTAAGGTTTCCTATTGATCTGTTTCTCTGACAAAGGGATAAGTAGGACTTG
This sequence comes from Notamacropus eugenii, assembly GCF_028372415.1. Taxonomy (NCBI): domain Eukaryota; kingdom Metazoa; phylum Chordata; class Mammalia; order Diprotodontia; family Macropodidae; genus Notamacropus; species Notamacropus eugenii. Next base: position 228,312,387 of record NC_092876.1, read on the forward strand.
AATTAGACCTTTTATTTTTTACTGTTACAGAGCTTGTTTAGGATACGCTGTAATGCCACTCTCTTTTTGTCCTGAAGCACCAATTTCTTCATCCTAAGCCAAGACTAAATTTCCCAAAAGGCCATTCTCATGCACGTGAAATTACACACTATGATACAAGGTTGTTTCTAGACATAAATTTATTCTCTAGAATAAGAAAGCCACTTTTATAAAAAAAAATAATTAACAGTGCTTTACATGCAAAAAAAGATTTTATATAATTAGTTAAAATCATTATTGTGCTTAATCCTATTGGGCAGATTGAAAGAAATATCAAATTTAAAAATGAAAATTGTGGAAGCACCAATCATAATTCTGTCCCCATCATATTTGCAACATATTGTCTAGTTTAACAGGTTAATGTGGTTCCTTGATGTGCTTGCTTCTGGCATAATTAAGCAAAGCTGCCTAATCAATTTCAGATGCCCAGCTTCTGCTCAGAAACATGTAGCAAACACAAAGAAACAGGTCCTAGAGAAAGAATAATATCATATTTATCTGAAACTCAACTGAAAACCAAACAGTAAACATAAATGATATCTTAGCAACCAAGATAGATACCACAGAATTCATGTATGAGATTGTATCTGCTTACAAGAGATTTTTTTGGGTGGGTGGAGCTCACTCAGATCTCATATTTTATGCATAATTCTATAACTTAGTTATCATGTTTCTAAGCACAGGACAAATTTGGAACTATGAATAGAAGAGGCCAAGGGGTTGTTACCTACTTTGTATGATTCAACAGCAAGGAAAGGAGACTGAAAAATTATAAGAAACAAGCACAAGAATTTCAAAGACCACTCAGTCTTAGGCAGAGCACCCCCACATTCACAAATATCCCTGAGAGGATTTCTGTATTATAATACAACTGCTTTTCAAGATAATACCTAAATTCCAATTTATCGATCACAGAAAGTTAGGGAGTAAATAGCACATTTTTAAAATGTCTATTTCAATTAATTGAATGAACAGAATATTATTATATGCTACCTGGAGTAAAAACAAAATAAGGTTTCCTATTTTTTATATGTAGCTATGATATGTAGAATTATAGTGATATATCTTAACATGCACACATGCATATACTTATATACAGACACACAGTCTTGCTGAATTATACTGGCTTTAGATGCATTGTAGTCAAAATTGCATGAGCTACCTGTTATCAAACAGTGAAAGCTAGTATCACGGCAATGCCCTTTCTCTGCATGGAATGGTTTTTAAAAGACAAATAGTAAGATCTTAAGAGATGCCTGAAGAAGATGCCACATGACCCTTGCAAATGTTTTCTCCTAGAAACTTCTACTTCAGGACAAGGAAATGTGTACACTTTGTCAAAAGACCGTTTATCCAATGGAATGCCTAGCAGCAGACAAGAACATTTTTCATAAGTCGTGTTTCCGATGCCACCACTGCAGCAGTAAATTGAGGTGAGTGGGAAGAGAAGGATTATTTGGTCTGTGGAGAAGATATACGTCATGGTGTAGGCAATCCTATGTTGCCTTTCATCTCATCTATCCATTTAGATACAAGTATAACCACAATTGCTATATGCAGTTTACTTGACCACAAAATCAGATTCTGTAATATTGGTTTCAGATATGGCCTTGACCTTTCTTTCCAGTCTCTCGTTGCTATTTTTGCTTCTTGGGGCAGTAGAATTGTTAAATTCCTGTGAGGGCAGAAATGTTTAAATTCTTACTGTTGCTGTTGCTACTGTTTAACTTTATGGTCCTCAGCACCTACCACAGTCTTATGAACTGTAGGCAGTTATTTTTTTTCATAGAGGAAGGTGGAATGGGGAATAAATGAATTCCTCAGGGGCCTAGAATACTGGCTTCATACATGTAATCACATCTCGCTTTTGTCTCCTACACTCATTACGCTCGTCGTTGTGTTTCTCCTGAAAATCTTCAAGTATCTTTTTTAAAATTAGATTTGATTTCTTTGATAAAGGGAGTTCCTGCTGAGAAACTTCCTCTGTCAATTCAACTGAATAGCTTTTCTACAATTTAAAATCTGCATCTGTTGTTTGGGGCACTGAAAGTGTAAGTGACTTGCCCAGAATGGCATATTCAGCATGTGGCCAAGGCAGGAGTTGAACCCAGATTTTCCTTACTCTGTGGCCACCTCTCTGTCCATCCTGCTTGCCAACTAGATCCCCTCTCAAAACAGGTTTTCTTATTTAAAAACTAATAAGATTTTATTGTCTGGGGTTTTGATTGATATTTGAAAAGGATCCTTTCCATAATCTGAAGGAAAACCTTGGTGATATCATGACCCAAACTTTTAATGAAAACAAGATATACCCTGGACTCTTCAAATCTAATTTCTTCCTAAGGGAAAGGACAGCCCTTCTGCCATATTTTACTTTTTACATGACTGTAACCTAAATCACAAGCAGAGGGCTCTCCTCAGATTCGTATATGCCCATTGGCCCTAGGCTCATGATTCCAATTCATAAGCTTTTAGGACTAGGACTAGAAATTTGGAAGTCTAAACCCAGACTACCTCCTGGTTAAGGGAAGTGCATGGCTCCAGAGGCATTCATTCATGTTCATCATACCTTAAGAGAAGATTCTGATTTCTTATTTTCTATGAGACTCTATAGGTAAAGTCTAAGCCCTTTGGGGACTGGCCAAATGGGTATTTTTCTGATTGATGGGAAGGAGAAAGAACTGATTCATCTACTCAGCTTTAGGCAAATTTTCCTTTAAAAATAGGTCCATCCTTACTACTCAATGAATCTGAAACAGTTTTGTTAGACAAGGCTCTACATTTCATAGAGGGCCAGACCTATGCATAGGCAGAATGGGCAACCACATTTTCAGTGATCCTTGAGTTATATTGAAAGTCTGTGTACACAAAAATAACCTTACCATAAATTTTGAAATCCTCACCAATAGAGTTAATGCTTTGGATTAAGTTCTTATTTCTACAAAGTCCCTATTGAAATTGAAAGATGCTGCAATTACTCATTTGTATTCATTAACATGTCAGGGACCAGATGATCAGATTAACTAGGAGAAAACAGGGCCCCGAAAGAGACACACAGTAGGTGAGTTCGTAGGACCATGCAATTGGAGCTGGAAGCAATCTTGGTGACCATCTATTCTGCATTAGATGGCATTTCACAATTGCAGAAACATAAGCCTCAAGAGGATTAATAAGTGCTTTACCCAAGGTTACACAGGTAGTAAGCATTAGAATTCGATTTTGAACTTGGCTCGTCTGATACAGCTTCAACACTCTCACTCCCTGTGCTATACTGTCTCCTAGTGAGAGAGGGAGACTGAGGTTTGGAGCGTGAGGATGCTGATAAGGAAGGCCCATCCAGATGGAGGTGTTGCAGTGGGAAGCTCTGGGCAACTAGAAAGGCTGAAAGTAAAAAAAAAATGAAAATATTAAAAAAGAAACTACACAGGAGGTAAGAAGTGAGGCTAGGGATTGGTAGTGGTGCCAGAGACAAATAGCCTCTCCTAAAGGGGTTCTTGGCTGTCAGACTTGAGTTATCAGTTCTAGACCAAATCATGGACTAGCCAGTTGGAAGTGTAAAATGAAGAATCATGACTCACTTGAGGACTCTAGAATTTACACAGATAATTTAAGTAGATGAATAAATTAAGTCTTTCCCTCCACAGGGCAATAGTAATATTCTTATCACATTCTTCTGAAGAAATTTTTTTCAAATTGATAAGACCTGCTAGAACTTGAATTCCATTGTCATCGCTTATAAAAGAGGAAAAAAAGCTATGATATTTTCTATCCTCCTAAAAAGTATTCTCTTAATAGCTCAGTTTCTAATTCATGATTGCCTGTCCTTGTTCAAGTCAAGAAAGTAGCTATTTAAAAAACCGTGGTCACTGTGTGGATTGTAAGAACTAAAGCATTCCATAAGTGATAATCATCTCTGTATAAATTGAAGTCTTAGGGTCACACCAACGACAGAAACATACTCAGTTAACTCATTTGGGAAATATCCAGGGCTGCAAACACAGCCTAGCAAAATGGTTCCAAATTCATTCATCTTCCAGGACCCTTGAGGTGAATGCATTTAAATGAGTCTGATTTTTGATGAGTAAAAATGCGAGTGAATTACTTGTCATTCTGAGATGATAAAATGGGGGTAATCACCATGTATGGCACTTTGATTAAAGACTTTCAGACCTAACCTACTTAAAATACATATTAGGTTTGGCTTCTAATAGGTTCTCAGTTTCTTAGACTTTCCTTTCCTCCTCCCCGCCAAGGAGACAGGGGTTACAATTAAATATATAAGAAGTTCTTATTTATTCAGATTCCCAATAAATGAAAGTCCAAAAATGGATCCCACACTCCTCAGTGCCCAACTTTGCTGTGGAGATACATTCACAAGTAAACCAGTCCTTAGGGATATTTTTTCAAAATGACAATTTGTGTAATATTTCGTAGTATTCAAATATAACCCAATATCTTCAGTCATCTACATCTATAACTACAGTTTAGTATGATATCCATAATGATGATCCACAGGTGCTATAAGATGACAAAGTGCTTTGTGATGTATGAGGTATTTAAAAAGTTATGGTCAGTGTAGTTTTAGTCATAAGTAAATCAGTACAATAGCCTGATTTTTTTAAATTGGCGATTCAACTAAACAAAGAAAACTTAAGTTAACCAGGACATTTCATGTTTAAGTATTCCATATAGCTATTTTTCATACTAAATAATGGGTCATGCAATTTTAACTGAAGTATGTACTTTGTTAGGTTGTAGTAGATATGCAACATATTATAAGGTGTTTTTTTCCTCCCTTTTTGGCAGCTTGGGAAATTATGCATCACTCCATGGACAGATTTACTGTAAACCTCATTTTAAGCAACTTTTCAAATCTAAAGGAAATTATGATGAAGGTTTTGGACGTAAGCCACATAAAGAGAGATGGCGTTGTAAAAATCAAAGCAGCTCAGGGGACTTTGTTCATAATGAAGAAATAGATCTAAATAAGAACATACCAGCAACGCCCCAGACACTTGACATTCTCAGTCATCATGCAGATTCAGGCAATAGTGACAGACCAGGGGAGAATTTGAAAAAACTTGGTGAGAGGGGCAAACTGAAAATTACCTGGCCTCCATTTAGTGAAACTCCTAAGAAACCTTTTACTATTGAAGATGGTCTCAAAATGAGTAAGCCAAAATGGCCCCCTGACATCATTGCCTCTCTATCCCCTGACCATCTCCTGGAAGAGAAAAGTGAAGCCAAGTTGGAAAATGGTAATCCTGTGGAAGGAAAATGGAAAGAAAGAGATGGCATTCCTGGCTTGCAACCACATCAGCAATCTATCCATATGTCTCAGAAGGACAATGTTATGGGAATCACTGAGATGCAAACACATGAGACAAGGAGAGAAGAGAAGGAAGAAAATAGATATGTGCAAGAGAAAGTAAAAGAGACTGAAGTTTCTGCAGATAAGAGGAAAAGTGAAATGGATCTTAATGACAGCAATAACGTGGCTGTGCAGAGTGCTGAAGAGAAAAATGAAAAAATTAATGAGCCTGGTGGTGCAGAAGTTTTACAGGTTACAAACACTGATGATGAGGCGGTGCTAGAAAATCGTAAAGAGAATTTGAATAAGAATAATAGTAACAATAATTATGTAGCAGTCTCACATCCCAGCAGCTGTAGGCAGAAGACAACGATCTTCGATGGACCTAATCCATTACCAGGATCAAGCGAGACAAAACATGCAGCATCTGAATATGAATTTGAAAAGTTGGAAAATTGGTCTAGGATTTCAGAATTACTTGGTATATTTGAGTCTGAAAAGAGTCACTCCAGGGAAGTTTTAGCTGTGGCATCTGACAAACAGAATTCCAGAGATTATTTAACTAATAGTGGTCAAACTTTTCAAGTTGCCATTTTTCCAAAATCTGATCCCAGCAGTGGATTAGTGTTCAAGGAAGCCACTGTCCCTGCAACATCACCTTTCAATACTGAATTGCTGATCAGAGAAGATATCAAAAGTGACTCAAAATTGCCTTTTCTTTTCACTAAAACTGTGAAAATACCTTCCTTTTCCAAAAAGGAGGAATCGTTTTTAGACACAAGCCTTTTACATTCTGTAGATACAATTAAAACCACTTTGGGCTTATATGAAAAACAATACGAGAATGACAAGAGTCACTGTCAAGGTAAAACAGCAGACATGTCATACAGTGATGGAAGAACAAGGATTGATTCTCAAAACTCTCAGGGTAGAGCAATACCATTGGCATCATCTTCTAAAAATGAGGTGCAGTGTGAGTCACTCTCTATTGAAGAGCAAATTAAAAGAAATAGGTGCTACAATGATATTGAGTAAAATGTAATTGATTTGAGTAACACTGACATGCAGACACTGAAAAAATGTGGAAGTTTACATCTGCGTCCATGTTAAGTATTTTAGACAATTTAATAGCTTTCTATCAGAACCTCTTGTTGAACTTAATATATTATGACAGAGATACCACGTTTGTCATAACTTAACTGCTTCTCCTTCCCTAAAATGTCCACAAAGAAATTAAATAGTTGTCTTGTCAGTCTGCTCCAAAATGTATATTTATATCTGTGGATGTATTAGGGACAATCTGATGAAGTAGCTATTGAACTGATATGCATCAAACTTGCTAGCTGATCTTTAAGATGTCAGAAGAAAGGAAAAGTATAGCACCTGGTGTGCAGGACAAAAGTAAAGATTTCATATCTATGACTGTTTTTTCATGTATTGTTTTAACTATAAGTAAATGAACTTTATTCCGTAATAAAAGATGAGCATTTGCTTTGGTTAGTTCATTATAGATAAGTATTTCTCATAAGATGTTCTCATTTTGCTATCTGACTCAAAAGTAGAAATTATATGACAATTTTCAAAAGTTTTCAATGTGTAATCATTTTGATGAATGAAATCAGGAAACAATTTCAGAGATAATTCAGTTAAATGTATCAATAGAACAAATTAAGTACTGGTGATGATGATGATGATGATGATGATGATGATGATGATGATGATGATGATGATGATGATGATGGGGAGGACAAAAATGTAATGCCGAAGAATCAACTTACTCAGAAACATGCTTGTTATTTTAACAAATTATCCACAATATATTATCGTAAACCAGATAGACATTTTCATGCAAATTAAAAAAATATAAATCATATTATTGTTTTCAAACTTTTTTTCTCAGTACTTATAAGGAATACTAAGTTTTATTTTATCTTGATTGCATGAAGAAATAGAATATATGTTACTTAATTGTTGAAGCACAATAAAAAGAAAAAAATCAAAACCTGTGTTTTGGATTTTCTCCTGACATGTCCTTCTTCTAAGTGCTTTTGAAGTTTATGTAGGAAGAATAATGCTGGCCTCGGTGCATGGTTTAATAGTTAATTAGGCGTGTGTCTGTATGAAAGAAGACCCCAACACAGATTCCATCAAGTTAACGTAAACCTTTGATTTCCTGCCTGTGAAAAGAAGCAGCAAGGATCTCAAAGATTTTTTTCCCTTAAAAATACATTATGTTTCTATTTTCTTGCTTTCCAATGCTTTCTCCATAGATTTCCATGACCTACATTTTAACCACTTTTACTCTAATGTTGTACAGGTCTGCTGAGATAATGGCAACCTACAGAGGGAGTATAGCAAATTCATCATTTGTATTGAATCAATGTATTGCTCTTTACTTTCCCTCTTGTTGGTGACACAGCATTATATCAACAATCATTTATGTTAAGACAACATAAAACTTTCTGGAGAGCAGAAACCAATTTAATTCAATTAGAAAACTCATGCTATGTTTTCTAAATATTTTGTGTCTTCAGACAGTGAGATATTTTTCATGATTGTATATCATGTGATAAGCCTAAAGATCGAACCAGGCAATTGTCTATAGTTGGAAAAAGGTCATAGGCTTATATGGTCATAGATTTGGAACTAGATACACACTTGTCCAACCCTTTCAGTTTAGAGGTGAGGAAAGTGAAACCCAGAGAATTTAAGGGATTTGCTGTAGGTCACAATGTAAGTTGCAACTTGGACTTTTAACCAGTTCCCCTGATTCCAAGTCCAGGGATCTTTCTTGTATACTCAGAAGAAAGATTTCCTACAATTTCTTGTTAAATTTAAATTAAAATTCCTTCCTTAATCATTTCCCAATACTTCCCTTTCCCTTGAATTAAGCCTTGTCTTGTAGTAAAGAAAAGTAATTCAATAAAGCCATTTGGCACAGAAACCATCTAATGCAACTTTCTGTACTCAGTATCCCACCCCTCTACAAAGAGGGTGAAAGCGTTTCATCATCTTTTCTCCAAATCAAAATTGATCATATCAATTCATCAGTCTAGCTTTCTAAAAACCAAGAAATAAATCCTACCTTCCAGTGTTTTTTTTGTTTACCTTATTGTAGAATTTTACATGCATATCTGCCTGTAATCACATATATATGTATATATGTTTATGTGTAAACATATACATTTATTTTCCCTGATTTTTTGTATCAGTTCATATGTCTTCCTGTGTTTCTATAAATTCTTCATATGTGCCATTTCTTATATGCAATTATATTCTATTAATGCATATACATCATTTTGTTCAACCATTCCCCAATCAATGGCTGTCCATTTTCTGTCCAATTTTGAAGATGATATCTCTTAAAGTTCATAATCATCTTCATAATTTAATTTAAAAGAGTAATCAAAAATTTGATTAATGTTTTCCATATTATAAACATGACATAACTGATTTTAGGGGTTTTTTCTTTTTACAAAATATATCAGACATACATGTATTGCAATCTTAGGGCAATACTACACTTTGAAGGTCAGGTCAATAAGCATTTATTAAGCCTTCTATGAGCCAGGCATTATTCTAAGTGGTGGAGATTTTTAAAAAGGCAAGTGAAAAAAAAGAAAGCAAAATACCCCTTCCTCCTCAGGGCTTCCCCCTACAAAAAATCTCTCTTCTCAAGGACTTTATAATCTAATCTAATGGGAGAGATAACATACAAATAAGTATCTACAAACAGAATAAATTAAGACAATCAACAGAGAAAAACCATTAGTATTTAAAAAGATCAAGATAGTATTTTAACTGAAATTTGAAGGAATCCAGAAGATGAAAATGAGCATGCAAAGACTGTCTGGCACAAGGGATAGGAAATAAAAATGCCTGTAGTTGGGAGCTGGCGAATCTTACGTGACGAAAAGCAAGAAGGCCAATGTCACTCGATCACAGAATACATGGAAAGGGAATAAAAGATAAGAAAAGTGCTATAGTTTTGAGGGGCTTTAAAAGACAGAGGATTTTCCATTTCATTTTAGATGCAATAGGCGACCAATGGAATTTATTGACTAGGGTAGTGACATGGTCAGACTGACGCTTTAGGTACGATCACAGTCTTGAAGCTGGAAGGGGCCTTGAAAGGTCATCTATGGACATCTCATGGAGTTCTATTAAGGGAAATTTATAATAATGTCTTTAGATTATTTCTAGTAACCAGATCTCACAAAGTCCAAGGTAGGTCTACGTTAGACCAAATTCCATACTCTCATCAGATGTATTATAGCACACTTGCAATGTATAAGGTTTGCATTATAACAAAAGTATGGTTTCTGAATTTAATGTCTTCTTTTTGCAAATTTCATGGAAATAAGTCTTATGAGAAGTTCAGGGCACTAAGTGACACATTCCTTTGACTGGATAACAGATTTCCTGAGCATTTCTACATTTCAGTTGCAGTTAAATTCTTAAGAACCTGCCTTCTTACTCTGCCAACAGATAAATAGATTTTGTCTTTTGTCTATTCTTTCTAGATTAATATTAATCCTATGTACATTCCTAAAGTGGTTCTAAAGTATTTTAATTTACAGTAACTAGAAGATATAAAAGTAGATTTTTATTCTGATTTACTTCTCAATAAACTTTATCAAAAGGGTCCCCAAACTCTGGGAAATTAATGTAGACAAGAAGGGAAGCAGGTCAGTAAAAAGAAGTGAAATATGTATTTTTTTCATTTTGGAAATTTTGTTTCCAAAAGTTTTAAAGAGTTTAAAACACAAAAATCACCATGTTGAGTAATGCATTGAAATGTGTTTTATACCAGACAATGTCCAGCTTAGCATAATTTGAATGTTGTTCTGCCTGTAGGCAGGGAAAAAGCCTAGATAACATTCTGATGTTTCAGAGTTCTATTATTAACATCTGCAACCTTGGATTTATCCTTTCTCTTACTGCCCTATACTGGAAATAAAACTATCATTCAACAAGGTTAAAAGGATATTTTGAAGTATAACTGTATTAAGGTCATAAATTTTTTAGAAAATGATTCAAAATATTAAATAAAATATTGTTGTGGGTTTTTGAACATATTGGTATGGATATGCTAAAAAGTAAACATGTGTTATTTGAAATATTAAACATCAGTAAAGAATGGTCTTGGTGACTATTCTTTAGTCTAGTATTATTTGACTTTTGGCCATAAAACTATAGCAGTTTTTGTATACTAAAGATTGAACAAGTTACAGCAGGACAGGAACACTAGTAATAATTGATAATACTGCCATCCTCTTATTTATATAGCACATCCTTCTGAAGAGTTGTCTAACATGCTCCCATTAGTTCTCATGAGGTAATTAACATATCCATTATGCTTTTTATCTCTCAGGGGAGTGAAGGCTGTTTTTTTTAAGTCCCCAGTAGGCAAGCCTTTTATCCTATTTTGTTTCTTTGTTTTTTACCTTGCCTATGTAAAAGCTGTCTCAAAATTCTGAACCTATTAAAAAACACACATCAATGCATGTAATTTGTCCTACATTTAACAAGCATATCACATGGCAATTTCAAATCCCAATGCCCTTGTATAGTTTTGCTTCATTTATAGAATGTTATTAACCACTAAGTGTAGAAAATGAAATTAAATTGGTCATTTTCATGTGATCAAATCATAACTTGCATATCTTCTTTATTTTTAACATTCTTTGGGTGCACATGCTACCTCAGAAGGTAAATTTATAGCAGATGTTCATAGTTGTGTTTTTGGATGGTGTCTAGCAGTCCAACATCTGTTTAGGAAATCAGCAATTCCATGCTTACTGACAACACCAACTATTTTTTTTCCCATGTGATGACATCACCTTTATAAGTAATGTTGGACTAGGATGTCCCCCAACCTGAAAAACAAGATACCTGTACAGGGAAAGCAGTATAAGCCTAGAGTTGTCTGTAACTGCTTTCATACCCTTAAATTCCTTGAGTATTTAGAAAATGTTAAAACGGTTCTTTAATACTGGTCATTGTTTGACAGGGCAATATGAGATGCATTTCTCTGGGAGTTTTTGATAAGAGTATGTCAACGTAGAGTACAGAATATACAGAGAATGAAACATAGATAAAGGGAATCATTGTGGCTAGAATGATTGGGCTGATGGGAAGAGTGGGCCAAATCAGAAATTGAGAGATAATGGAGTGTCATGAGCTGTCATGAGTTTTATGTCATGGATTTTTTAATGTATCTGGGTGCAGATTCACGGAAGGTTGGTTTTGCCCCAGGGTAAACCTTGATTTATTAAATGTCAGTTGGATGAAGTCTGGCACAATCTGTTGGTGCTTTGAGCCTTAAGATCACATGTAACTTTTGGACCCGTTGCCCAGTGCTTAATGATTTGTGTAGAAATGAGGAGAGAGTCCTAATAGTTGCTGTACCTGAACAGTATGGTTTAAGTTCCTAGTAGTTTCCACAAGGGAAAAGAGAGTGTCTAGGGAATCCCAGAAAGCTTGGAGAACATTGAAAGGATGTGTTAATTTTTATTAGCTATATTTATTCATTACAAAGGACATCAATAAAACATTTTTAAAATACAGAAGAAAACAAAAAAATTCAGAAGGGGAAACAAAAGGCAATTTTATTAGTACAACTTTGTTAGTACAAATTTGACATACACTTTTTTAAAACAAATGAGATATTATAGACATTCACAGTTTTATATATGATCCTTTTGAGGGGGTTATTTATTATACAATTATTTTATCAATATTTGTTGATGATTTTAAAAGAGAATTGTTTACAACATGACTAATGTGGAAATATGTTTAACGTGATTGTCCATGTATAACCTATATCAGATGGCTTGCTGTCTTGGGAGGGAACTAAAGGAGGGAGAAAATTTTGGAACATAAAAACTTACAAAACATGAATGTTGAAAGCTATGATATTACATGTAGTTGGAAAAAATAAAATACTATTAAGTGAAAAAAGTTAAAAGAAAGACTTGTAAGAGCAATGAACATATGGTAATAGTTCCCCTATAGATAAAAACATTATCCAGCTAATGCTAAGGATAGACTGTTCCTTATACTAACCTCACATCCTTTCAGATATGGTAATATTTATTTCAATGAATGGTCATAATGATTGCTTAAAATTGTCACAATTCTGCATCTTACTAATACACATACATGCACGCACTCACATTCATAAACATAATTGTCATGAGTGTCATGATAACAATGCAGAGCTAAAATCTAATTTGGACCCCAAGAAGTTGTCCTTTTCTACATATCTCAAACACAACTATCGTGTTGAGAGGCAATTAGGCAACTGAAATAATACACGATTAATTCAATAGTATTTAGTGCCCATGGTGTGCCATGAATTACACTGGGTGCACTGATGGGCACAAAGATTCAGTCATTTACACAAAGGATAACAACCAAATGTTTGGACATGTGCAGAAAACCTAATAGTAAAAAGTGTTATGTCATCTTTATTTTTTCCACAACACTTTTATCTGGATCTGGGCTTTGCCTCCATCATAATCTTATCTTGTATAATATATATGTGTGCATATCATATCCCACCACAAAAACATACACACACAAGCAAAATGCAATCTCCCTGAGGGTAGGGATTGTGTCAGTTTTTATCTTTGCATTGCCAGTACCTTGCACATAGTAGGAACTTCATTTCTGAAGAGGACCAAAATGACATCACCATGATAAAGTGAAGTTTCATTGTGTCCAGCTATGACTGTTCAGACCAATATGAGCTTGGAATGCTGCACCACAGGTTGGGCACAGATAATCTGTATGAGTATTTGGAGTAGATACTCCAAATTTGCACATCCTACATTTACTTTGTGCTGTCTCAATTCTACTTTGCTCATAGAGCACAGCACCCTTTCGGATGTGGGCACACTGAGCAAGTGTCTCCCATGTAGCACAGTCAAATGCAAAGTTTTAAGAAAGGCTTTGAGAGTGTCATTGTATCCCTTCTTCTGACCACCATGTGATCGCCTGCCCCATGTGAGTTCTCAATAAAAGTCTTTTTGGCAAGCATACATTTTGCATTCAAACAACGTGGTCAGTCCATCGGAGCTGCACTCTGTGAAGCATAGTTTGAATGCCTGGCAGTTCAGCTTGATCAAGGATTTCAGTGTCTGCTACCTTATCCTGCCAGGTGATCCTCAGAATTTTCCTAAGACAATTCAAATGGAAGTGATTCAGTTTCCTGGCATGGCTCTGGTATACTGTTCATGTTTCACAGTCATGCAACAATGAGATCAGCACAACAGCTCTTACAGAGCTTCAGTTTGGTAGTCCACCTAATACCTCTTCTTTCACAAACTTTTCTTCAGAGACTCCCGAACACTGAGCTAGCTCTGGCAATGCATGCATCAACCTCATTGTCAATGTGTACATCCCTGGAAAGTACACTACCAAGGTAAGTGAACTTATCCACAGCTTTCAAAACTTCTCCATTTGTTGTAATCGATGATTCCATGTGTGGATGGTGTGGTGGTGACTGATGGAGCACCTGTGTTTTCTTGGTGTTAATTATTAGGCCAAAATTAGCACAGGCAGCATTGAATTGATCGATACTTTGTTATATCTCAGCTTCAGAGGCTGCATTGAGTGCATAATCATCTGTAAATAGAAAATCATGCACCAACACTCCCTCCATTTTAGTCTTGGCTTGTAGCCTTTACAAATTGAAGAACTTACCATCAGTTTGGTAGTTGACCTTGATGCTGTGTTCATCCTCATCCAAAGCATTTGTCAACATGGCTGAAAACATCATGCTAAAAAGCATGGGAGCAAGCACACAGCCCTATTTCCCTCTGTTGGTTACTGGGAAGGCACAAGAGCATTTTGACGTAAAATACTGACGAACTTCTCCAGGCAACCAAATTTTGACATAATTTTCCATAAGTACTTAGGAGTAACTGTGTCAAAGACCTTCGTCAGATCTATAAGTGTTATGTAGAGACTTCTGTTCTGCTCCTGGCATTTCTCCTAGAGTTGTTGGGCAACAAACACCATATCTACTGTTCCTCAGCCCTTTCTGAAGCCACACTGGTTCTCAGGTATATGACCATCTTCCAGTTGAAGGATCAGCCTATTAAAGAGGACTCTAGCAGAAATTTTGCCAGCAATGACTAAAAGAGAGCCCCCTCACTGTGATTGTCACAGGACAATCTATTCCCTTTACCTTTATAAAGATGAACAATGGAGGCATCCTTGAACTCTTGGGGAATAACCTCCTCTTGCCATATAACCTGGAAAATTCCAGCCATCTTTTACATGAGGAATGGTGCCCCTACCTTGTAAACCTCAGCTGGAATAGAATCAGCACCAGGTGATTTGCCACATAAAAGGAGCCTAATGGCCCTCAAAACCTCTTCTTCAGTTGGAAGTTCAGCTAAGGAGACACTAATTTCAACCTGAGGTAAACGGTCAATGGCCTCAGCATTGATTAATGATGGCCCGTTGAGAACACTATGGAAGTGTTCAGCCCATCTCTCTAGGATCATGTTCTTATCACTAATCAATGTGGTTCCATCAGTAGTGAGTAATTGTGATGCACCACAGGTTTTTTGTTCATAAATAGCTTTCAGGGAATCACAAATGTACCTTTGGATTGTTGCTATCAGCATAAAACTGAATTTCTTCTGCCTTCTTACTGAACCAGGAATCCTGTGTCTCTCTAAGCTTTGCTTGTGCTTTATTTTTGATGTAATTAAATGCTGCCTTCTTAGAGGTGGATGAAGTATCTTGCTGATAAATCCTGTGGAGTTCTCGTTTTTCATATAGCAGCTTCTGAATTTCCCCATCATTTTCATCAAACCATTCTTGGTGTTTGCAAGTGTTCTGACCCAGATGAGCAAATGCAGTGCTGTACACCAATTCTCTGAAAGCTGCCCACTTCTTTTCTGCTCCACTATTGCCAACTGTCTGTTGATTCATCTTTCTCTCCAAGTTAACAACAAACTGTTCACACTCAGAGAAGAGCTCTAATTTGTTGACGTTAATTTTTCTGGTAGTTATTTTGCCTTGGGGGTGACACTTTTGATGAATGCGAATATTTAGCTTAAAAAAGGATAAGTCTATGATCAGTCCAGCACTCTGCACCACACATTGCCATTGTTACTCTCACATCTTGTCTGTCTCTTGTCCTTACAATCACATAGTCTACTAGATGCCAATGTGTGCTGCGAGGGTGCATTCATGAAGTTTTATTGCATTTAGGAAAATGGAAAACCGTGTCGGTGATGAGAAGGTCATGTGATGCACAAGTCTTCAGCAGTAAATGACCACTGCTGTTACTGTTTCCAACTCCATTCCACCCTAGGACTCCCTGCCAAGTATGGTTGTCTGAACCTACCCTAGCATTAAAGTCACCCAGAATGATAAACTTGTCCTCTTTTGGCACATTGATGATAAGAGTCTCTAGGTCTTCATAAAATTTTTCTTTGGCCCCATCAGGGTTCATTATGGTAGGAGCATAGAGCATGATGTTTTCCTGTGAGTGGCAATCTCATTGTCATGAGCCTGTCATTCACTCCTTTTGTCAGGCATACCAGCTTACTGACTAGATTAGTTTGGATTTCAAAACCCATGCCATTCATGGTGCTCCCCTTCACTGCAACCACTCCATAAAAATGTGTATCCATCTCCAACTTCAGTAAGCTGGCCTTTATTTGCCAACCTTCTTTCACTCAGGGCTGCTATTTGGATGCAGCAACTGTTGAGTTTTCTTTCAACAAGAGCAGCTCATCTTTCAGGTCTACTGGATTATGTGTTGTCTATAAGTGCGCACATGTCCCATGTGCCAGTGGTGAGTGGAATCATCTTTGCAGATGTTTTTGTACATTTTGTATATTATTTTTTGTGTTTTGACCACATAGTAGGATTCCCCACCTGCTGCGGTAATAAGGCCAGGGTTGGGTAATCAGGCAATGTTTAGGGCACCTTTTCTAGCCCCCTTCCTCACACCAGGAGATGAGCAGTGTGATTCTTAAAAGGCTGCTCACACACCCAGGGAGCTGCCAAGTCCCACTGCTGCTTCCAGTGAGAAATGACCCTATGACCTGGGCTGTCAACTCCCAGTGTATCTGCACCTGCTGCTTCATTACTTGCCTGTCACCACAGGACTTTGAGTCATAATAGTAAAATGGTATGAGTAATATCTTTTGATTTATGCTTAAATTTGTGCTTAAATGAGGCAGAGTTGTACAAAGTCGTCAGACTCACTCTCTTCTCCAGAGTCATAATAGTCCAGTGGCAGGACAGAGTCAAGACAACTGGCTATGGCTCAGGATACAATAGATGACCTTGGCATCTTCGGTGTCTAACCAAGCTCTAAGCATGCCACATTGCCTGCTTCAGCTGTCTTCCTTGTTGTTGGAACAAATTGTTCTCATCCACCCATTCCACCAGAGGAAGTCTTCATATGCTTAGAGTACATACCCCACAATTCACCAATGGGTTTGAGACCCCTTGGTTATTCAACCTGGTTTGGTCTGTCTGCAGAAAGAGTTTCCCGGGGTTTGGTCACTGAATGTGTTGCAGCTTCTTGGAGTCACAGCTGAGAGTTGGGTGGAACAGGTGAACACCAAAGGTGAAAAGAGGCCCAGAAAGGGCTCAACAGCCATCACACCAAAGGTACTGGTCCTCCCTGAACAAGCCGTATACCCCAGTAGGAACTTAATAAATTGCTTTTTGATGTTGATCAGGTTGAGTATAAGGTGCTAGAGGAGGCAGAGCATTTTTCATAAGATAGTCCCTCACCTTACGATGTAACAGTCTAATAACACAATTAAAGGTAATATGCAATATTATTTGATAAGTGCATTAAGACATTATAAAGCAAATTACCTTACACAGGTAAGATTGAAGGGGTAAGGTGATAACCAATTAAGGGAATCCCAGAAGGTTGCATGAAAGAGGTGGGATTTGAATTGGGTTTTAAAAAAAGATAAGAATTCAACAGTTGAAAAAAGGGAGGGAGGGAGGACACTCTAAATACACAGAACAGTAGTTCAGAGACTGTTCAAAGAAAGCATTGCACATTTAAAGGATGATAATGACTTTCTCCAATGTCTCACCATGTCTCTTTTGTCTCTTTTGATTCGTTTGTTCTGCACACTAAATGTCACTGTTTCCTTCATTCCTCATATGAAATATTTATAGCAGTTCTTCCTAAAATGGGGTACACAAATTTAAACAACTGTTTTGCCATAGTAGAAAAGCACATGGATATTTCTTTTCTGGTCCTGAGCATTCAAACTTTTGTTAGTAAAACCCAAGATAAGATTTTGAGGGGCTGCTATTTCATAAGTTGACTGATCAAACCTACAGTCTCCCTTACACTCCTATACTTTTCTGAAAGTGACTTCTGGATACCTACATCTTCCCTACAAATGAAGTTGATTTTTAAATCTAAGAATAAGTTTTTTTTTTATTTATTCCAAATACATTTTTATCCTGTTTGATTTGACCTTTAACTGCTTGCACCTTTATCCAACTCATTGATAAATAATGTTGAAAACTAAACTTCCCTAGGCTACTCTCATAGAGCCCTTCTAAGCTGACATTGAACCATTCATGACTATTCTTTGGGTCTAGTCATTTAAACAGTTCTCAGTCTATCTAATTGCATTATCGTATTTTCCATATGTTTCCATCTTCTGTATGAGAATATAATTAGAGATTTTGTCAAATACTTTGATAAAATCTGTGCTAACTGTATCTATAGCATTCTTTTGTTCTACCAGTCTAATAATCCTGTTAAAAGGTGAGATGATACTAGTCTGGCATGGCTTTTCTTTGAGAAGTTGTGCTACATTTTTGTAATTAGTAGTTCTTTTTCTAAATCCTAAGCATCCACTTGATGATATATTGTAGATTCCCCCCACCCCAGGATCAAAGTAAAGCTCACTTGCCTATGGTTTGTTGTTTTTCAATAATAAGATTTTTTTCCTTCTCTAATCCTATGATGCTTCCACCATTCTCCACAACATTTCAAAAATCACTGACAGTGTCTCTGCAATCACATATATTAGTTCTTTTATTATTTAAGAATATATTTTACCAGGGCCTGAGAACTTGAAAAGATAGCTAGTTGATCTCTTAGTGTCTCTTCACTTAAAAGATATTTACTCTCTATTAGTGCTTTATCTTCTGACATCCTCAGAGCAAAGATCAGTCTCCTTGGTGGAGAAGAGGCGAAAGGGAGAAGGAGAGAGAGAGGGAGGGAGAGAGGAACAGGAGGGGAGAGAGAGAAAGAGAGAGAGGGGGGGAGAGAGAGAGAGAGAGAGAGAGAGAGAGAGAGGGGGAGAGAGAGAGAGAGAGAGAGAGAGAGAGAGAGAGAGAGAGAGAGAGAGAGAGAGAGAGAGAGAGAGAGAGAGAGAGGGAGGGAGGGAGGGAGGGAGGGAGGGAGGGAGGGAGGGAGGGAGAGGGAGGGAGGGAGGGAGGGAGGGAGAAGGCTGAGTAAAAATTCCATTGTCTCTTCTGTTCTGAAGATCCATCCATCCTTTGATTTCTTTGATCCTCCATTTGATCATAATGTAGCTTTACCAAAATTTATTTATTTATTGCTCTCTTTAACTCTAATCACCACCTTCAGCTCATTGTGAAGTTTGATTCTTCACCCTATTTTTACAGAATCAGGACATATTTGAGGGTTCATCCTCCATTATTTTCTCTTGCTTTCATCTTCTGTACATCATTTTTAAATAAAAGCATGTTGATGTATTCTCTTTTTATCTCTATCAGTATCTTTAGAAAACTCCTTTTTTGTCTACTCAGTGGAATTATTCTTTATTAGATTTTTAGAATTTCATTTATGAGACTTCCTCCTCCTGTATTGGACTAACTTCCCCTACAGAAACTTTGTCCATGTAAATCTACTTATCCTTTCTCTGAACCCCTTGAAATATTGTCTCAGCAATGTGAGACTGCATATCAAACTATACCTTGATTTCCTTTCTTCTTTCTCAAAAATTCTAAGATAGAATGGACACTTCTCCCCCAAGTTTCATATCGTTTCTTGCCCAGAAAATGTAATTTCTTGTTGCTAAGAATATAAGATCCCCTTTCTTGTTCCTCCACTTTTTAAATGATGAAAGCATTAAGGTAAGTCAAGAAATCACTAGCTTTAGTTGGATAGTAA
The DNA here is from genome assembly GCF_028372415.1 of Notamacropus eugenii. Classification (NCBI taxonomy): domain Eukaryota; kingdom Metazoa; phylum Chordata; class Mammalia; order Diprotodontia; family Macropodidae; genus Notamacropus; species Notamacropus eugenii. Next base: position 228,331,895 of record NC_092876.1, read on the forward strand.
GTGAATGAGAAAGAGAGTGAAAAGAAGAAGGAAGGAAGGAAAAGAGGAAAAGTGGAAAAGGAAAGGAAAGGAAAAAAGACAATGCCAAGAGATTCTGGTTTATTGAAATTTACCATCACTATTATATTGCCACTTTGGCAGAAAGCCTTATGATCTGTTAATTTCTCATCTATGTTCTCTCTGTTCAAGAGACATATAGTGATCATCTGTACTTTAATGGCCATATTGTTTATCTTTCCGCTTCTATTAATGTTTATCTAGCTCTTCTCCATCACACTTTATCTTTGCAATTCCTGGACTGACACACATGAATGTGTCTTCTTAACATAGGTTGCTCTCTGCCCCAAACTACTTTTTATTTATCCTTTTGTCTTTGAATACTCTTGCAGAGACATAATTTCATCAATGGATCTCATCCGACTGAGTCAAAATTATACCTATGAGATTAAATTTATTTCTTCGCATACTTTGTATGGCTTGATGATATCTCCAATTTGAAAGATACTTTTGAAAAATGCGCATATGTGCATGTGTATGCACACCTATTCAGGCTGATACACGATCAGGCTTGTTAGACTGGACCCTTTCCCCAGCAGGAGGACAATGGACATGCCATTATCTGTGTACTTCTCAGTATTTGGCACATGGTGATCATTTACATAATAAATGTGTGTCAACTGACTAATTAGACAGAAACAACTAGAATGAATGATAAGTCCATTACAGTACTCCCTACCCTAATAACAAAAGGAATTAAACTAACTCCTGTGTTTATCAATACATGGACCATTAATAATTAGCATATTCAAAGATATCTGGGGTCTGCTCAGCCTGGATATATTGATAAAGTCTCCAAGTTCCCTTTGTCTACCTCAGTACAGAATGACATAGATTCTCCCTCCCCTCCACTCACATCTCCTACCCCCACTCCCACCAACCTCCTAGCCATTCCAATTAGGATACATTTCTGGGAAAAAGTAATTTTCTTGGTTGCAGTTGTATGTGTGTTTTTTATTTCTTAGAACCATCCTGGGAGCCAAGGGTGGTGCTGGTGAGGGAAAATGTGTAACTCCTTATATCTTTCTTTCATAAATTAGTATTTTATCAAATATTTTATGCTATAAATAAAGACTCCAGTTGGATTGGAAGTGAGTATGTCTACGTTCTCTTCCTCAAAACCCAGAAGATCAAACAATTAAAAGGATAAAGTTTACTTGTAAGTACATTTTTGAGAAATATTATTTTCTTATTGCTTTCCAGTTTCTTTGTCATTTGATTTACCATTTTTGTTTTACATCTTACAATCATAGAAATATTTGTCTTACATTTGAAAGTTTATCAAGCAACACTGCAAAATATATACTTAATATAGTAAGGAAAGGTACTCATATGTTAGGAAAAAAATTCCAACAAGGGCTAAAACCAAAGGGAGTCTATTTAGTAATGGCTGAGCAGAAAATTCAGCATCCCATTGTATCCACATCAGGGAAAATAAAAGGGACTAATACATATGTATAATATGTATGTGCACATGTTTCTGCATATACTCGTGTGTGTGTGTGTGTGTGTGTGTGTGTGTATGTTGTGCTGTGTTCTTTTCAGAATAAAGACACAAATGATGCAAAAGAAAATCCATTCACAATTATTTTTATGGCTTATGAAAAACTTTACACCTAACAACCCTTTGAGATTGATAATTCAAGTATTACATCATCAATGGAGTGAAGGCAGGCTCTGTGATTGTTCCCATGCTGTTTAGCATGATGTTTTTAGGAATGTTGTTGGATGTCTTCAGTGAGGATGAAAACTGCCACAAGGTCAGCTACTGCACTAATGGTAAATTATTTAACTTGAAAAGGCTATAAGCCAAGACAGAAGTGGAAGAAAAGTTGATGGGTGAATTTTTGTTCACAGATATTTGTACACTATCAATTCAGCCTCTGACGCTGATGAGGAACAAAGTTTGGATCACTTCTCTGCTACTTGTGCTAATTTTGGCCTGTCAATTAACATCAAGAAAACACAGATTCTCCCCCATCCAGCACTATACCATTCATATGTGAAACAATCAGTTATAGAAAATGGAGAAATTTTGAATGCTGAGGATAAATTCACTTATCTTGGCAGTACACTTTCCAGGGATGTACATATAGATGATGAGGTTGATCTACTCATTGCCACAGCTAGCTCTGTGTTTGGGAGACTTTGAAGAAAAGTGTGGAAGAGAAGAGATATTAGACTGTATACCAAAAAGAAGTCTACAGAACCTCATTGTTGTATGCCTGTGAAACCTGGATAGTATACCAGTGCCATGTCAGAAAAATGAATCATTTCCATTTGAATTGTCTTAGAAAGATTCTGAGGATCATTTGGCAAGATAAGGTACTGGACACCACGGTCTTTTCTCAAGCTAAAGTTCTGCTAGAGAGAGTACAAATTCTGCTACAGAGAGTACAACTCAAATGGGCTGGCCACATTGTTTGAACATCAAATGTATTTTTGCCTAAAAAATGCCAAACTATTTTTTTATAGAGAACTTACACAAGGCAAATACTCACACGGAGACCAGAAGAAGAAATACAAGGACACCCTCAAGATGTCTCTGAAGAATTTTGGAATTGATTGTGAGACACTAGAGACATTGGCATAGGATTGTCCAGCATGGCATGCCCACATTAAAGAAGGCACTATACTCTAAGAGCAAAGCAGAATTGTAGTAGTTCAAAAGAATCATGAGATGTACAAAGTTAGAGACATCTCCATTCCAAATATTCATATAGACTAGTTGTGCCCAACCTATGGTAGAGCCTTCCAAACTATTATTGGTCTTATCAACCATAGTTGAACACATTGTATCTTAATCCTGACATAGGGATGTCATTTTGACCCTCTTCAAGAATAAAAGACAATGACCAACCAATCAAGTTCCCTTTCATATTTAGTTGTTTTCAGTCATATATATATAAATATATATGTACATGTATACATATATATTTATATATATATATATGTATATATATATATATATATATATATATTTAATGAACATTTACTCATCTTCAGGGAATGGAAGTGAAGGATGGCATTTCACTCCTTCTGCCTCAATCCTTTAGTTGACATGAAAGGAAAGTTGGAAGCAGAACTGAACTTTGTAAATCAATTAAATTAACAAACTAAATTGAAGGTGCTGGGAGATACCTGTCAAGAGCACCTTCATGTGGGCATGAGGATTCTGAATAACTCTCTTAGAGACAAAGACATCATTGCACGTGCAAGTGACTCATTTCAAAATGGTGACATTTAACCCAATGAAATTATTGTAAAGATTTGGTCCTAAACATATGAGTCAGCAAAAGTTGCTGTTAGAAATTTTTAATTTTCAAATCTCTGAAGCAGTTCTATTCCAAAATACATTGGAAACCATCTAAAATAAAGTAAAGGAATATGCTGATTTTATCTATAACACCTGATAGTGGGATGCTTAGTTTCCCAAAGGCCCTTATATTTGGCCTTTTCACTTTTCTAAATTCCCAAAGTTAAAATCTCTAATCCCAATATCTAAAATGTAAAAGAAAAAATTCAGAATCCAAGAAACAATGAAGCCAGTTTTGGTTGGACTCAGGAAGGAAGGCCCAAGGTCTTTCCCCTTAAATCATTGTCTCTCACTAAATAGCCAGTACAGTCATGATCACAATAGCCAACAAAATGAGTGAAGCCAACTAAACCTTTTTGAATATAGCTCCAGTTCAAGTGCAGCAAATTAGAAAGCTTTCTCCTAATAATGTGATTAGCAAACCAGAACCATTTACTAAATATCTACAAATGTTCAAGGCTCCCTAAGGCAGTGATTTCAAACTCAAATTGAAGCAGGGGTCACTAAACTGTATTTTAGGATTCCTGTGGGCTGCATATTCACTTACAAAACTACATATTAACATTATCTATGTTCTCTTATATTTAAATTTATTTAATTAAATATTTCCCAGTTACAATTTGATTTGGTTCAGCCCAAATTGCAGAGGTGTGTTTGATACCTGCGCTGTAAGACTTGTTGATTATATAAATTCAGAAGCAGATACTTCATCAGTTTTTCTAGGTGGTGATACACTTTCAGAGATACTCTATGTGTGTGCCAACCCCAGCTAGACTAAGGAAATCATTAAATTGGATTAAATTCTAGGCATGGGGGGAGAGGGGAGTCAAAAGGTAGAATGAGAGTCAGTATTTTTGCCCAGTGTACCCAATCTCCTCCACAACAACTTAGAAAACATATCAGACCTCAATCTGAATGGAAAAATCAAGAAAGGGTCACCATAAGTCATTTTCCAGCCCATGTCAGTTTAGGAAGATAGAGAGTTATGCAGACATTAAGATCAGAGCTGACCAGGAACTCAACACAGTGGGTGGTTTGGAGAGTGGGCATTCCAGTACCCAGGGATGGAAAGAAAGCTGAGACCAAACATGAGGGAAAGAAGCACTAGGGCAAAAAAGAATCCTAGGGGACCTTAAACCAACACTGGGAATGGGTGCCGCCTGGTGGCTCTCTCAACCATTATCCAATTCCAGATAACAGATCTGAGAGAGGGGAGTAGTCATAATAGCAAGCCCAGATTACACCACCATGGAAACACTGAAAACTTTCAGCCCCTGACACCAAGCTGTGGAAATGGCAGAAGGACAAAAAGAAGCTCATGCTAGAAATCATCCCTCCCCACCAAATGAACAGAGTCCAACAAAGTCTACAGTCAAGTAGTAACCTGGAAGTATGAGTAAACAATTGAAAAAAGAGCCTAACCATAGAGGTACTATGATGACAAGAAAGCTCAAGGCACAAACATAAAAATAAAGACAATTAACTGCAAAAAAATCTACAAACAAAGCCTCACAGAAGAATGTAGATTAGACACAAGACCAATAAGAATTCTTAAAGGAGTAAGGGCAAAAGAAAATGATTTCAAAAACTAAATAAGAGTTGTAGAGGAAAAATGGTAAAAGAAAGGAAAGTTATGCAGGAATGTTATGAAAAGAGAAAGAATAGTTTGACAAAAAGAAAATATCACTGAAGAAGATAACTCCTTAAAAATTAGAATTGGCTGAGTGGAAGCCAATGACTCCATGAGAAATCATGAAATTACAAAAATAAGTCCAAAACTGAAAAAACAGAGTAAAGTATCTCATAGGAAACACACTTCTAAAACAGATAGATAATTAAAGAATCATGGACTACTTGTAAGCCATGAACAGGAATAAAGCCTAGACATGTTTGAAGAAATTATAAAGGAAAGTTGTTCAAATATCTTAGAATCATAGAGCAAAGTAGAAATTGAAATAATCTGCCAACTGCATCCTGGAAAAAATGAAAACCTCTGGGAACATTGTAGCCAAAACCTAGAATACTCAGTTCAATTACCAGGTCACAGACAACCAGAAAGAATTCAAGTGTCATGGAGCCACAATCAGGATCACATAAGATTTAGCAACCATCACCATAAAGGTGTGGAGGGTGTCAAATAATATTCTGGAAGGCAAAAATAGACAAACTTGGAAACTGCATTTTGCTAAATGGCACTATAGACAATGGTTTACTATCAATAGTGAACATATGCACTAAATGCCAGAGCAACCAAATTCTTAAAATAAAAGTTAAATGAGTAAAAGAAGGAAATAGAAAGCAAACCAGTAATTAAGGGACCTCTGTTTCCCCTTCTTAGACCTAAATAATACAACAAGAAAATAAACAAGAATAAAATTAAGAGTTAATATGAATATGAATATGAATAATATGAAAAGAATTTTAGAAAAGCTAGACATTACAGATCTCTGGAGAATATTTAATGGGAATAAAAAGATGCAAACCAATATTCAACTTTGCATTGCACCTTCAGAAAATTAACCCTCTATTACAGCATAAAGTTCTCACAAACAAGTGCAGAAATATTAAATGCACCTTTTCTGACCATAATAAAATAAAATTGCATTTAATAAAGGACCATTGAGGCATAAATTAAAAGCTTGTGGGATGCAAACAAAGCAATACTTAGGGGAAAATTTGTATTTCTAAATGCTTATTCAATAAAAAAGAGAAAGAGCAGATCAATGAAATCTAACTCCCTCATTTTAACATCCAAAAAAAGAAATACTGAAAAATCAAAGGAGAGGTTAGCAAATTTGAAAGTAAAAAAGTTAATAAACAAAACTAGTGGTTTTTAAAAATGAAACAATAAAATTGGCAAAAAAAAAAAAAAACACTGACCAATCTGATTTTTAAAAAGAAAGAAGAAAATTAGATTACCAGTACCAAAAATGGCAAAGGTGAGTTCAACTGATGAGGAGGAAATAAGAGCAATTATAAGGAGCTGTTTTACTCAACTATATGTGAATAAAACCAGCAATTAAAACGAAATGCATGAATAATTACAAAAAGATAAATTGCTCAGATGAACAGAACAGGGAATACAATACTTAACCTTAAAAAAAGAGAAAATTCAATAATCCATAAATGTGCTTCCAAAGAAAAAAAAACACAAGGATTAGATGGATTGATAAGTGAATTCTATCAAAAACTTAAAGCATAATTAATTCAAATAGTACATAAACTTTAAAAATAGATAAAAGAGTCCAGCCAAATTCTTTCTATCACAGAAATATGATTCTGATACCTAAACCAGTAGGGTGAAAACAGAGAAAGTGAACTAGACCAATTTGTTTAATAAATATTGATGTAAAATTAAGTAAAATACTAGTAAAGAGACTACAGTAACATATTACTGCTGGGGATGGAAGCTCAATTCCAGGTGGACAGTCTTGGGCGGGTAAAGGTGGGAACTTCTAAATCTTAGAGTTCTCACGAGACCCCCCCAGGAAAACGGCTGGGAATCGAGGTGAACCGAGCTATCTCGTGTATTTCCGCCTCTTCCCGTGAGAAACATGATGGGAGAGAGCTCTCCCCGCCCTTGAGATTGTCCCGGATCTGGGCACACTATTGTTATCTAACAGCACGGTATTCAGATGCAAACTATGCTGCTGGAGAGTTTAAGTAGGATCAGGAAAGCCTGAAAGTTCTCTTGGCGGGAGGGGCGCGGAGCAGACAGGACAACAAGGCTCCGCTTTTCCTCTCTCCTCTCTCCCCTCCCCCTCTCTCCCCACTTATACTTCTACTTCCAATCTCTTATTGTAAGATCTTTGCCTCCTTGGGAGATTCTTCGCTCCCTCCTAAGGAAGAATTCCCCTGCACTTGTAACTAGACCCTGAAATAAAGCTCAACCCTTGTTCGACTCTGGAACGTCCTTTCTCTCATACGAGCATCCGGTTTGGCCAACCGAAGACCTCCGATAGAGGTAAGGGAAGACTCGGGTAGCCCTCAGGCCTCTAGGCCTGGCATATTACAAAAGTCTTACACTGTAGCTATGTTGAATGTATACCAGGAATGTAGAATTTATACCAACAATGGTTCAGTATTAATGTAGTTATGAATATGACTAATGGAGAAATTTATTTTGCATAACTATAAAAGGAAAGGAAATTATTAATTATTATAATTTAAGAATTTATTCCCAGTTTTCTACAAATATACTGAAAGAAATTAGCTTTAATTCCAGGCTAGCTTGATCCTGCTACCCAGGCTATTTCTGGGCTATCTATCTGCCTCTCTCCCCTGCTCCTGCCCTCCTGCGGCTGCCTCTTTACCAGCCTCCTCAGGTGAGAAATGGGATTGGGCCTTCTTCTGTCTTTGGGCCTTCTGCCTTCCATTTCCAACTGGGTTTAGGGTATCCTCTGAGGGAAGGTGGCAAGTTGCCTGACAGGATATCTCCCATCTAGGGGGCACAATGGATAGAGCACCAAACCTAAAGTCAAGAAGAGTCTTCTTCAGTTCAAATCTGACCTCAGACACTCACTAGCTGTGCAAACCTGGGCAAGTCACTTAACCTTGTTTGCCTCAGTTCTTCATCTGTAAAATGAGTTGGAGAAGGAAATGGCAAATCACTTCAGTATCTTTGCCAAGAAAACCCCAAATACAGTCATGAAGAATCAGACACAACTGAAACCAATAAACAAGAAAAAGGCAAGGTGGAGATCAGGCAAGAAAAGAATACAGAGGGAGATGGCAGTTGAACCTGTACAGTAGGAGAAAGAAGTCCTATTCCCAGCTAGATATGCCATTCAGAAAAAAAGAGTACTGAAGCAAGGCCTCCTATCTGTCCATCTGACCATATACCTTCCATTTGATACTGCATTTGCCTCCAGCCCAACCTCCAACTTTTGTTGGGAAGCCCTCCATTCAATAATGAACTTTCTCATGCTTGGTCAAATCCTTCACATTCCAATGACTGAGTCTCTTTAGATCTTCATCCAAACTCCATTCCCCACCCAGTTCCTTCTTTCCATCCCTCTCAATTCTCCCACCCCAAAGTTTTAACTGAACACCATCCAGCCCTTCCATGGATCTATAGTCAGCAAACATTCCTTTAACTTAAATATTTTCCTCTCCCACTTGTCCATAGCTTTTACTGAAACCTGACTCCTCTATGAGGAGACAGAATTCAGTGTCTGAATTTTCAGTACTGGCTGCACCTTCACTAATTTTCCTTGGCTCACCAGTTGGGGCGGAGTGGGGGAGAGTTGGAATACTCCTTCTTTCACATTTCCACTTTCAGGTTCTTTCCTACTTCTATCACTCAGTAACCTCTTGTACTGTGAGGATCATTATATTCATAATCAAAATCTTGTTAATTGTTGTCAACAGACACCCGGATCACACCTCTTCCTTCCTCAATAGTTCAATTCACAGCTCAAAATTTTTTTGTCTTCCCCAACTCCTGACCCTATACTAGGGGACTTCAACATGCAATACACACATTCAACATCCCTCAAACACCCTAACCACTTAATTCTTCAGCCTGCTCACTTACCACGAGCTATTCCTCCACTCTACCTTGTCTGCACACAAAGATCATCATTCTCTTGATCTTGTCATTACTTACAAATGTACTACCACCATGTTCAAGAATTCTGAAATCTCCTTAAATTGCCATAACTTGTTGGATTTTCACCTCTACCTCCCTTTATAAAACTCTGTTATTTATCCATACCATGACCTCCAGTCCCTTGATTCCTCAAGTCTCTTCCAAGCTACCTGCCCTGCACTCACCATTCTCTCCTCTTTTCCAATCTTGACCCCTTGATGAACCAATTCAACCCTATACTGCATTCCTTTCTTGAATTCCTAGTCTCCATACCACATTACAAGTATGCCCTGCCAAGCCTCAGCCTTGGATCACTCCTACAATTTGCTGCCTTTATCCTACACATATACTGCTGAATGAAGGTGGATAAAAACATGAAACCATTCTGATTTGGTCTGCTATAAATTTATGTTATAGGACTTCAACTGGGCCCTCTTTGGTGCTTAGCAATCCTATTATATTTCTCTTATTAATTCATTATCTCATACTTCATACAGGTTCTTCTAAACCTTTTCATTGCCCCTCAAATCTCCTCATCTTTCAAGTTCCCCTCCCTCATCCTCTCAATTAATATCCTTTCTTTATATTTTGTAGCAAAAAAAGATGCCATTTTCCATGGGCTCCTACTTTTCTTCCTTCTTCATTGACAAATACTCAGATGAGTTTTTTTTGTTTTTTTTTTCCTATTACCTCATTTTTTCACCTCTGTCTCACATGATGTGACCTTACTGCTTATCAATTCTGATTCCTCTGCCTTTTCAGGAAATCCCATTGCATCCCATTTTGTCCCACATAATACCCCGTCTGTCATCCCCATTAGATTACTTATTTTCAATCTCTCCCTGGCTGCTGCTGTTCATTCCCTACTACTTACTAACATGTCTATGTCTCCCTTGTCCTGAAAAACCTTTCATTTTATCCTTCCATCTACACCAGCTATCATCCTATGTTTCTTACAGGATGTAGCTAAACTCAAAAAGGCTGTCTACAATAAGACCTTCTACTTTCTTTCCTCTCACTGTTCTTAACCCTTTATAATCTGGATTCAAACCTTATCAGTCCAAGAAAAATGCTTTCTCCATTTACCAGTGATTTTGTGGTTGCCAAACTCAATGGCCTTTCCTCAATCATCATTCCCCTTAACCTCTCTACAGCTTTTGATCCTCTTGATAGCCTTTGTCTTTCTTGATAGTCTCTTCTCTCTAGGGTTTCAGGACACTACTCTGTTCTGATTTTCCTGTATATGACTCCGTCTCAGTTTCTTTTGCTGCATCTTAATCCAGATCATACCCTCTAATCGTAGATGTCCCTCAAGATTTTGTCCTGGTCCTTCTTCTCTTTTTCCTCTACATTACTTCACCTGGTGATCTCATCAGCTTCCATGGATTTAATTACAGTCTCTATGTTGATGATTCTCAAATCTAGCTATTCTGCCTCAGACTCTGCTAACTTCCAATCTCACATCTCCAACTGCCTTTCACACATCTTGTGCTGGATTTCCAGTAGACATCTTAAATTATACATATTCAAAACGTAATTCATTATCTTTTACCCTAAAATCTCCCTTCATCCACTTTTCTTTTTCTGTAGAAGGCAACATCATCTTCCACTCCCTGAGACATAACCTAGGAGTCATGTTCAACTCCTCACTGTCTCTCATCACTGTTGTCCCCCCTGCTCCTCCTAACCAATCTACTACTAACGCTTATCAATCTTAGTTTTGCAGCATCTCTTGTAGAAGCCTCTTCTCTCCACTGACACTGCCACATCACCCCATGCTTAGACTATTGTAATAACCTGCTAGTGGGTCTGCCTGCTTCAAATCTTTCCCCACTTCAATCCATAATCCATTCAACCACTAAAGAGATTTTTCTAAAGTATAAGTCTGATTGTGTCACTCTTCTATTTAAAAAAAATCCCACTGGTTCTCTATCACCTCCAGAATAAAATGCAAAATGTTTTAGTATTCAAAAACTTTCATAACCTAGAGCTTCCCAGTCTCCTTACACCATACTTCTCACCACATACCTTTTGATCCAGTGACACTGGCCTCCTGGCTGTTCCAGGAACAAGATACTCCATTTCTCAGCGCCAGGCATTTTCTCCCACTGTCTTTGGTGCCTGGAATTCTCTCTTTCCTCAACTCTGCCTGCCAGCTTCCCTGGCTTCCTTTAATTTCCACTTAAATTCCCTTTTATGGAAAGCTTTTCCCCAACCACCCTTAATTCTAGTTCTTTCCCTCTGTTAATTATTTCCTATTTATCTTATAAATAGCTTGCTCCTTTATAGATGTTTTCATATTTTCTCCCCTAGTAGATAGTAATCTTCTTGGGAGCAGGAATTATCTTTTGCCTCTTTTTGTAAACCCAGAGTTTAGCACAACGCCTGACACATAGTAGGTGCTTAATCAATGTTGATCTCTTTCAAAGTAAGTTGCTAAGTAGCACAATGGATAAAGAGCAGAGCCTGGAGTGAGGAATACCTAAATTCAAATCCAGCCTCAGACACTAGCTGTGTGACCTTGGACAAGTCACTTCACCTCTCTCTCTCTACCTGTTTGCTCAACTGTAAAATGGGGACTATAATTACACGTCCCTCTAAGAGTCGCTGTAAAGATCGTATGAGATAATATTGTGAAATGCTAAGGACAATGTCTGGCACATAGTATGAGCTATATAAATGCTAGTTGTTATTAGTGTATTGTTATTATTAATGAGTGCTGGTTAAATTATTCAGGGAAACTTTATATATTTTTCCTCCTGAAATAGGATAAAAAGTACTATAAATATTTGTGGAACATTCTGAGAAGAAAGCTTCCTAAAGTCAAATAATAATATTTTTATTATTTAATTATATTTTTAATAATAAAAAATAATATTAACAGGTTTGGTCTTACATTTTCTCTTGCCTCACCCATGAGCACTAGGAGCTTCGTCATACTGTACCTATGTGTTTCAATACATATATATTTGATGTGACTTGTTTTTCATATAATAACATTTATTGTGTCCTTTTTAGAAAATAAAACACCATCAGTATTTCTGAAGACAATGGGTAAAGATGTCCCAGCATTGAATTCAGGAAGTCCTACATTCAAATTCCACCTATGACACTGATCATCTATGTAGCTAGGTGGCATCTTACACAGAGTGCTGGACTGGGAGCCAGGAAGACCTGAATTCAAATCCTGCCTCAGATAGAATTAATGACGATGTAAATCTGGACAAATCATCTAATCTTTTTTTCAGTTTAAGTGCTCCCATCTGTAAAATAAAGATAATAATAGCACCACCCTTCCATGGTTGTTGTGAAGATAAAAAGGTTTAACATTATGAAGTATGTTTTCAGACCTTCAGCGTCTATATAAATGTTGTTTTGTTGGTGAGGTTGCTGTTATTATTATTACTATCATTGGTGAACATGGGCAAATCACTTAACTCCTCTGATTCTCAGGCAATTTAATATGACTCTATGCTATGGATAGTTTGTGTTTTCATCTGTATATGACAAAACCCATGTATGGTACCACACAAAGTAAGGTAAACTTTATATAGTACCTTTGAGCTATTTTATATACTCATTTTTTTTCTGATGTAGATTACTATGCCAGTGTCTTGAGTAGCCCTGGATAATTGGTCAGAGAATATGAACAAATGGTTCTCATAAGAACTGAAAATTATGTATGAAGTTATGAATGATTGCTCCAAAATACTAAAATATGTTTATTATACAAGGTAAAATGTTGTTTTGCCTCACATCCAACAAACTGGTAGAGATGAAAAACACGGGAATTGTTGGTGTTGGAGAACTGTGGGAAGACAGGCACCTCAGTATCAGGGGAACTATGAACTGGTCTAGCTCTTCTGGACTGGAGGTAATTAGAAATGAGATTTTAAAATTACTGAAGTTGCCCAGTGATCTTACTGCTAGGTATCTACCCCTAAGGAAACAAAGACATAAAGGTCCCATGGATACTAGAATATTCTCAGCAGAACTTTTTTATGGCAGCAAAGGCCTAAAAAGAAAGTAGTTGCTCCCTTCTTAGGGAATGGCTGAACAAACTGTAGTACCTGAATAAAATGGAATATCACTGGCCTTTAAGAAATGAATATAAAGAATTCACAGAAACATGGGAAGACTTATGTGAACAGGTGCTGAGAGAAGTAAGCAAAAGCAAGAAAACAAGATGTACAATGATTTCAACAACAGAAACTGATAGAAGAATAAAATAGCATTGAACATTGTGTGGTGTTAATGACCAACCACGTTTGGCCTTATAAAGAAGTGCTGAGAAAATGTGCTTTTCACTCTTCATGATAGAAACGGGGGACTTGAGGTGTGGAGTGCTGGATACTGTCAGATACAGTTTATGTGCTGATTGCTTGTGCCAAACTTGTTTGCTTCTTTTGGTATTCATTTATTTGTGTACTTGCTATTCCTTTCTTTACTATGTGTGTGGAAGTATAGCTATGTAGATGGAATATATACACACATATATAATATATACGTATTTGTGGTAAAGAAAAGAAGAGGGGAAATATATTCTGAATAAATGTAATATGAAAAGTAAATAAATCAATCAAATTGAAAATTATATGTCAGGTACAAACAAAAGGGTAAGTACCCTTTAGTGATGAGATGAGTGATAAGTTTAGGAGAGGAGTAAAAAACAGGGCATTGAAGTTTGTGGCTTTTGATAGAGAAAGACTGGAAGTTGATGAAGCATTAGCTCACCAGATGTTTCTCTTTTTTAATTTTATTATGTTTTTAAAATTGGATGTCTCCATCTCTCATAGGTTGAAAATGTAGCAACCACTTGCAGGCTAATCTCACTGTTGATTGGCACAAAAGCTTTGACTTGTTTTATTTCCAACCTAGGCAGCCTGGTAGAAGAAAGGAAGGAAGGAAAGAAAAAAGGAAGAAAGGTCAAGGGGGAGGGAAGAAGGAAACAAACATTTATTGAGTGCTTACTATGTGACAGGCATTGTGCCATGTGCTTTACAGATATTATTTCATTTGATCCTCACAACAATGGTGCATGATGGGTTCTAACATCAATCCCATTTTACATATGAGGAAACTGATGCAGACAGAGGTTAAATGACTTGCCAAAGGTCACACAGGTAGCAAATATCTTAGGCTAGATTTGAACTCAAGTCTTCCTGATTCCAGTCCCAGGACTCTATTGACTATGCCACCTAACTGATAACTCACCAAATTGGAACTGGATTTCATATGGGTAACTCATTACCTGTACTCCCACTTCAGTTCAGAACTTCCAGACTCAAGCAATCCACCAGGCTCAGACTCCTCAATAGGAAGGACTACAGCTATTAATTCCCTTGACAAGGTAGATAGTGCCTTGAATGGGTTGTAGTCCTATGCTATAATAGAAGACAGAGATAGGTAAGGCGAGGATGAAAGAATGTAACTGATTGGTTAGAAGTATTAATATTGGCTATTTCTTTTCCCATCTAGATTCTCCTACCCTGGCTTAAGAGTAATTATCAATAGTAATTTTTGCTGCTTCCCTCCCAGCTTGATGTCTTTCTTTTTCTTTGCCTCATTAAAGGGACCATGCCCTGGCTATTTCTTAAACAGGCCTATTCAATGAATGGGCATTACCTCACCCTAAGTGAGTACTTGCAAAGACCTTGGCCCCTTCTCTCAGCGCATCCTGGGTAAGTCATCCTGATAAATATCTAGTCACCAGATTCAGATGGCTCTTGAGGAGAAGTGACGCTGGTGACAGTCCCTCACTCAAAATAAAGTCAAGTGCAAATCATATCATCATTTCTCTGATGGCATGATCTTCTTCAACAAAGAAGGATGAACCTAATCCTAGCAAAGAAAGCATTTGTTGAAATAATCAGATAGTCACTTACAATTAGAGCTGCCCAAATGTGTGATAACTTGCCTCCATAGATGAGAAGTTCCCTGTCATTGGAGGTTTTCAAGTGGAGACCACATGAATGGTTGTTAAAGATGGTTTAGAGGACATTCATGCTTTAGGTAAGCCTTGTACTAGATGACTCTGAGTCCTCTTTTATCTCTAAGATTCTGTAAGGCTTGTCTTAGTAGTAGTGTTGAATATTTGGAAACACACAAAAAATACTGGGGGTGGGGGGAACAATTACGTGGAGAAAGTACTATAATAGAATGAGTGCTGGACCTAGAGTCACAAGGAACCTAAGCTGGAATTTCAGCTCTCATACTATGTGACATTGGACTTAAACTCAATAAACCTCAGTTTTCTCGTTTGTAAAACGGAGATCATAAGAACACTTGCATCTAAAAGGCTCTGAAAGCAAAATATAATTTAGTGTAAGATATTTATCTTGATTTTCCTCTGAGAGTGGTCACCTAGGAAATCAAAAAAAGAAGAATTTTTAGGGAGGTAGTGAAATAGTAGCAGGAGCAATGAATTTGAAGTCATGGGACTTAAGTTCAAATCCCATCCCATTTCTACCACTTACCACTTATGGGACCTTGGGCCAGAACTTAACCCTTTTGGACCTCAGTTTTCTCATCTATAAAATGGGGGTTTGGGCTATATGCCTGTTAAAATTCATTCCAGTTCCAAATATATGACCTACAAGTAAATCATATAAGCTGAAGAGATGTCATGAAGACTTTAAACTAAAGTCACACAATGAACTCTAGCTCCTCAAAGAGGAGTGTGGCTTGGTTCAAGGACAAAGAAAGAGAAAGAAGGCAAATCAGACTCTACTGATGATGATAGTGGTGGAGGTAGTGATCTTTTGATGACAGGCCTGGGATCTCATCTTTGTGGGCACTCTCCCCACCAATGCAGGTAGAAACTTATCTATTAATTCTCGTTCTGCATGTCCACATCCTCCCCTAGAGTATCTACACCATGTCCCATAGAGTCATTCAATATTGTTCAAATGTCAGCACCCTTAAGCTGTTTATTAACACCCTGACTATATCAATAAGCATATTATCAATCAATAGGCACTATGTGCTAGGTAGGCATTGTACATCCCACCCTCCTTATCTAGTTACAGAAGTCTCTTGTGTTGTCTTTAATGCTGCTTCTTCAATAAAAGTCATTACTGATGATGTCCTGCAGGATCAATCAGTCACCAAGCACTTTGTAAATACCTACTATATGCCAGACACTGTTCTTGGTGCTAGAGGGTACAAAGTATAAAAATTAAACAACTCCTTCTATTAAGCTTTCAATGTGTTGCATGAGACAGCAAATGTGCATTCAGAATAAATGCAAATAAATACAAGATAATTAAATATGAGATCTTTTGTTAGGGGTAGCACTAGCAGTTGGGATGGGGGGGTGGTGTCAGGCAAGTGCTAATTGAGTTACATCTTAGAGTAAGGGACTCCACAAGGAAGAGTTGAAGCATAGGCATGAGGTGCAAAGGTGGAGTTCCATCCAACACATGAAGAACAAAGCTAAGGTCAGTTTGCCTGGAACATAAACTACAAGAAGAAGAGTAATGTATAAGAAGGCTGGAAAGCTAGAGCATGGATTTTTGTACTTCTCTTGGTCATCTATAGAGATCATGATGGTATTCATGGTCACAGCTCAGACCAAAGAGTTTTAGCAGAGAGGGGTACAATTTAGAATGATTGAAAGCATTGTACTGTTGAACAAAATTGGTTCATCTTTATCATAGTCTAGCCTTGTGCAGAGGTCTACCAGTAATTATTTCACAACTGACTTTCTGGGAATGAGGGGGGAAGTAAGCAGGACACACTTTTCATCTGCACTATTAACATTTTCTCTATCACTTTCTTCAGTCTAGTCAATCAATAAAAGAAAGTGTGAATGAGGTAACTCAAGTTGCAGCCCTAGTTCTGAATTGTGACAAAGGTAGACTCCCATCAAACAATTTTGCTTCATTTCAATGTTATTTATTTCATATATTTATATTCCTAAAAGTGAGGGACAACAGAAAATAAGGAGTGTTCAAATAAGAACACAACAAAAAAAAAATGAGTTCGTAGGGGATACGAGGGAGAAATGGATCAAAGGGGGAGAAATAGATGAATGTAAAGAAATTAACAATTCAAGTAAATCCAAAGAACTAGGGATAGGAAAAGCAAATTAAAAGGGAAGGAGAACCAGTAAACTGGTAAAGAAAACAAAAGATGGAAACAATAAGTTTTGGGTGAGGCACACTAATATATGATTGGAGTATCTGTGAATTGTTCCAAGCATTCTAGAAAGTTATTTGGAATGCAGCTAAAAATGTTGTCCAGATATTTATACCTTGACACAAAGATCTCACTTCTAAGCATATATTATACAATTGTCAAAGGCATAAAGAAAAGTCCCACATGTAGCAAAAGCTTCTTGGCAGCACTTTCTTGTGGTAGCAAAGAATGGGAAACCATGTCAATGCCCCTGGATTGATGAATGGCTAAACATGTTGTGGACATAAATGTAGTAGGACATGATCATGTGTTCCTGTAGTACTAGTTTGTTGTAAAAAATGATGACCAAGAATACTTCAGGGGATGGTTAAGAAGACACATAAAATGAGAGAGTGATGTAAGCTGAACCGTAAAAACAATTTACCTAATGACTATGGAAATCCAACTGGAGAGAACATTAAGTTCAAGCTAAATGCTACATAATTTTAATGACCACAATGAGTCCTAAAAAAAAGTGTTGATAAAATGAACTTTCTCTGCCTCTCTGCAGATGTGGAAAATTATGGTTGTGGAATGTGGGGCACATTGTAGGCATTTAATATATTTCTGATTGAGTTTATCAGAACCAATTGATGCCATTTATTTCCTTAAAGATTTGTTATTACATTTGGTTGATTGATTTTGCTGAACTGCCTTTTTCTCCTTTTTAAAATCTTTTTACAGGAAAAGACTCCTAAATTAATAGTGGTGGGGGAGAATAAATTTGAAAATGAAGGGGCCATAAATACAAAATATAGCAACAAAAATAAAACAGAAAGTTGACAAGGTGAAATAAAGGGATTATAAAAATGGTAATAAATCTACAACTACTTTTTTCTACTTTGTTGTATGACTTTGCTCTTAATCCGTTTTTTAATCCTTTGTGTTTATAAATAGTTGTATATGTATTCTATGTTTCTCCTTTTTGCAAATGGAAGAGCTTCTGGGTTGTTTTTGTTTATTATTTTCATGATTGATTAACATTGCTTAAATTTAGCTAATAAAATGAAATAAAGGTCAATTTCTTTAGTTTATTTCTAATTTTTTCTTTTTTCACTTTTTTTTTTCATTTTACATTTTATTTCAGAGTCAATAGATCAATCAGATTTGTCATTTTGGAACTGTTGAAATTACATGTAGTAACTCCTCATCTCCCTGTTTTCTTTTTGATTCAATGTTACTTTTGATCTTTAATATAACCAACTGATTTTAATGTATACAAACAGCCAATTGTGAAATGACTTCAAGGCTGATAATCAGTAACTGTCTGTCTTTTAGTGTATAATAAATTTCATCTTTTTATGCTGCTGTTGTCCAGTGTTCACCTTGTCCAGAGGATCTTTCTTCTTGAATAAGGTTTTCATTATATATTGGCATGTGTTTTTTGGATATTCAATAAGCTTTTGATTGTTTTTCACTTCTTAATTCTGAACCATATATTCCATCATGCTTTTCATCATTCTCTCCTGGGTCCACTTTTATGCTGAAAGCACCAAGTACTTTGGTTGGAACATCTTTGCAAGGTCTTCAAAGACTAATCCTAGTTCTTCAACCTCTTTAACAAAGGTTGGTATGTAGAATGCAACTTTCTTCATATTAGCCTAACTGGCTATGCTTATCATGAGTACTATAAGGCAAGATGACCAAGCATCCCTTGAGATAGTATTTCCCATTTCCCTAGAATGCACAATAAATCCAACTCAAGCATTTTCCTCATTCACATATCTTGGAAGAATCTGTGAACCTATATTTCACTGGTGCAACTTTATTTCTTCTAGTTTCATTTATGGCAAGAATGTCCATATGAATGTAGTGTGTCAACAAACATTTATCTTTAGACAAAGTTCTCATATTTATATACCAACTTTTAAATTAATGTCTTTTTGATTGTTGTAACACCAAGCAAAGCAAGATCTTTGCAGTTTTTCTGGATTGAGTTTTAACCACTTAAATATGTGCATGTGGGCTTTAGCCAATCAGATTCTGAGTAGAACTGTATATAAAAAGAGAGTCATTGTTGAGAAAGTAGACATGAAGAGAGCAAGGGTTGAAGGGATGAACCTGCGTTGAGAAGACAGCCAAGAAGAGGCCTTTGAGCAGGTAGGAGACTTCTGAATAGAGAGGAGACCTCTAAATTGAGAGAGGATACCTCTCAGGGTTGAGAGAGCAGACCTCTGATGGCAGAGACTTGCTGAAGGAACCTCTGAACTTTGAAAGCCAATAGAACTGTAGGGCAGAAACACTCCCATGAGTCTAAACCCCTTTTGAGAGCTATTAAAGTGAACTGAGCTGTTAACACAGAGCCTCTGGACTTTGGAGGTGAAACGAGATGATGGTGCTGGTGGTGTGTATTAGTACCTTTGGCTTGTTGAGCTTTGTTCAGCCCTGAGTTGAGACATGGAACAGGAACAGAGAGCTGCCTACGTGTGAATCCAGGTGAGAGTTGGCCACAGAGGAAGAGCCAGGAGACTTGGAAGTCAATCTCAAGTTAAGATGAAAGAAGACTTTACTTGGACACTTGATAGTGATTAAGAACATTGTTCTTACTGTGACGTATGGGGAAGATGCTGTGAACTTTACTTGGACACTTGATATTGATTAAGGATGTTTCTATGAATGTTATATTTTATTGAACAATGTTTATTTTATTGCTGAATAAATAGAGAGTTCATTACACTATGTGATTACACCCTTGAAATTATTCAGAGCAGCAGTCCTCAGGTGTGCTGCCATGATTGGTGTTACAACTGTCCAGAAACTTTTAAGGGTTCTCAGTGCCTCTGTGCCTTTTCCACGTTCATAACCATCACTGCAGAATTAATGGAAGGTCATTATAAAATTTTGTCTCCCTCATAGAATGCCATGTCACAATAATATCTTGCCTCATATCCAGTCCACTGATGGTCTTCAAAAATGCATAAGCCAGCCATAAAATAGTAGGCATAAGCTGTTGCTGGGACTGTACTTGAAGCTTTTACAGCTGGTGCTTTGCTGGAATAACTTGCAAGAACCGAGAGTCACCTCTGTGCAATGATGAAGCATCAGGGCAGGACTTCGTTGCCGATCAATACTAATGAGACTAATAATAATGATAACTGACAAATGAGTCCTTTGCTGTGGAAGCCAGGATATTAAAGATTAAAAGATGGTCCTTCTTGACAAAAGCTACTGAGAAGTCAAGTAGGCTCCAAGTAGAAAAATGTCCTATAGTTTTGTCAATGAGGTCAATCAGTGACCTTAGCAAGTGGAGTTTATCTGAAATGGAATATATAAAAATCTGATGAGAACATGATTTTTAGGATCTTGAGAGAACTACAGAGGCCTCAAAATAATGACTGCATAGAACAAGATATGTCATGGTTTGCAACTTCTGGAAGGTATTAGATCTGTTTTAGGAAAATCACTTTGGCAACTGAGTGGAAGATGGTTTGGAGAAAGAAAAGAACCTGGGACAGGGTGACCAATTTGAAGTCTATTTTGATAATCAAGGTAAATAAGCCTAATTTAAACAACAGGGCAATATTTGGGAGACAGCGTGTGCCAAACAATCATCTTGACAACTATTCTCCCACCAGATTCTGATGGAGACAGTCCAGGATTTTAAACCTAGGAACCTTGGAAAGAATAATGCTACCTAAGTGGCCTCAAAAATCATCATTGTTGTAGGGGGATGGAGGGTGAGACATTGTGGAGATGTAGCCTGGCCACTGCTCCTGCAGGTGCTGCAGCTACCCAGAAAATAAAATTCTTGCCACCAGAGTCCTTGACACTGTCCAAAAGTTTAACAGCAGAAACTGATATGATTTTATCAATGGAAATTATTTAAGAAGAGGCATTACCATCTGCTTTTCTACTGCCCCCTGAGAACCATGTGACTTTTTCATTTGACTTACAACTGAAATCCTCCCTGTGTGTTATCTTCCCCATTAGACCATGAGCTCATTGAGAGTAGGAACCATTTTCTTTTCCATTTGTATTCCCAGGGTTTAGCACATGGTTTTGCACATAATAAGAACTTAAGAAAAATGCTTCATTCAATCAATCATTCATTCATTCATTAACCAGGTGAGCAGTGATGAGAACCTGAACTATAGTAGTTACTGTGTAAATGCAGAGGAGAAATATACAAGAATCATTGCAAAGGTAGAAATGGCAAGATTTGGGAATGAATTTGCTTAAGAATGAGGAATCAAAGATGGCATCACCATTGTGAAATTATGTCCCTAAGTGGATATTGATGGCCTCACAATTAATAGGGATATTCAGAAAAGACAGGAGTTTTAAGGAAAGAAAATGAGTTGTTTTGGACATTGGTTACTTGGGAATTGATGAGTGAAGGATATTTCAATGAAGACAACACTGGAATTTTAATGACAAAAATTGGCTTTTCCAGAACCAACCCTGGAGAAAATTGAAAAATTTAGCTATAGTGATTTCTTCTCTCCTGATGGTATTTTTCTCCTTTCTGGCACCTGTAAGACACTGGGGAAATACTGAGCACACTGAGTTTTATTTCTTTTATGGGTCACTGTATCTTCCACCAGTAACTGTAGTTTGACTAAATGAACCGAATCTCATGCAGAGAAAATATGTTAGATTTGGAACCAAAGTACCTGGGTTCTGGTTCTGGTTCTCCTGCTTACCACCTGTGTGTTTAGCCCACTTGAGTCTACCTAATTTTTCTCATTTTTAAAATGAGGAAATTAGATTAGATAATTTCTACAGTCCCTCCAAAAATCCTATGATGCTCTGGCATTAAATAATTTTAATTGAAGAGAAGGAAAAGATTCATGGAATGGTTAGGATAATAAACTATTAATTCATTTAGTATAAGAAAGTTCATTATAATTTTTACAATTTATAAGTATTATTTTTTGTTTTGAAAGTAAGGTCCAGTTTTCACAGGACAGCAAAAATTGCCCTTTTAAAAACTCAAGTGAGGCTGGCAAAAGAACATCACTATTATTTCACACTTTTGGTCTTTCTGAAGGGCTCTTTTGTCTCATTTTTTGCTGCTAAGCACACAAATTCTGCAGTTAATGTACACGTTTGTGGTAGAAAGACAGGTAAAAGATGCCCAAAATGTCAACTTGTCCTTGTCCCTACTCCTTGAGGTAGTTTCTATTACCTTGCAATATGCTTTGCATCTTGGGGGAAAGGAGGTTTAAAAATACCTAAAGAATGAACTTCAGAGTAAAAGGCATAGTATGGAAGTGAATTTAAATCACCAGCTCATAGGATGAATACCTTAGAGATCAGGGTTTTACTACTTTGAAAGTGCCTTAAATACTGACAATCAGTGCAAGGAAATTCATCATGAATTAAAGTTCTGAGTTTAAAATAGCTTTCTGGTATATGTTCACTAGAACCTATTTTGATTTCATTCAATTAAGATTTATTGAGTTTATACTGTGTACCTAAGTATACTAGATCCTGTAAGGGAAGACAGATCTTGTCCTCAAAGAGTCTGTGATCTAGATGGGAAGACAGACTTTGCCCACCTGGAAGTGCAGGGGTCCAGCACAGAACAGAAGAAAAGTCAATTTGATGTGGACAATAAATGAACTAGGTGGTCAGGCAGAGGCTGAAACTAGGATAGATTAAGCGCTGGAGGGGTCATTAAACACCCAAAATGCAAAGGATCCCTTCTAATGACTATCATTATTGGCTTGAAAATTGTAATGCAAAATGGAATTGTGGGGCTTCTCATGTCTGGGGGGATGGTATAGGCATTATGGCCAATTATGTCAACTCTACCTTCACGAATACACCCAATCCTAATTCAATAGTGCCAGGAATGCTGAAAAAGGACTGAATATTAGAAGTTTTGCAGTTTCCTAAACTGGTAGAGCAGCATTTAACCCCCTGGACAGTCCATTAAATTGGACCCTTTAATCTGTCTAATTAATGCCTTTTTAAGTCCAAAAGAAGTAGGTGGATTGTTTCAATTGGAGAAAACTCTCCTTTTTGGAATTCACTTCTGAGCAAGAATAATTGGAAAAGACTTGAAGGTAACAAAAACTGAGATGGGTTTGGAAGCATGGAAGATAGGTCACATTTGGTACAACCAAAGCAAAGCAAGAAGGATACTCTGGGGGCAGATCATGAAAAACTATAGAGGGATGGATGAGAGCAAAGCTTGTGTGTGTGTGTGTGTGTGTGTGTCTGTGTGTGTGTGTCTGTGTGTGTATCTGTCTGTCTCTCTATGGCTGTGTGTTTAGTGGGCAGTGGGAGAAGGCTAATACATTCTTTAGAGTAGGACTGAAAAATTGAAGCTATTGGGTGCTTCCCCCTTCTACTGTCTACCTATTATAAGACCATATTTTCAAAGGGTTGTTGTAGATGTCTTTAAGTATGATCTAAATCATCCTTCTAATTAAAACCTTTCCAATCCATCACCAACACCTCAGTTCTGCCAGACCTCCCCCACAGTGATGACATTAACATTCAGACAGCCTGGAAAATAAATTTCATGCTCACATTTATTTATTTTTATGTTTATTAAGTGACTGTTCTCCAAGTACCGAAGACATTTTACAAAACATAAATTGTCCAGTGGTATTAATCCTCACAACTTTCCAGTAAAAGAGGCAAGCAATAAAAAGTAAGACTCTATAGATTTTGTTTTTACTCAACAGAAATTGTGCTTTGTGCCAATTATCCTGTTACTTTCCAGAAAATTATGATGTTCTTGCCCCCAGAGGCTAAAGTTCTACAAAGAGACTCTATGTGTGAGTGCCAGTACCAGCTGTTGGAGATTTTCCCCCAGCTCAAATAGTCAGTCTGCTGCTTTTACATGACAAGGTTTCCTGTTCAAATCCCAGAAGTTAGAGCTTTTTGTTTTTTTCTCTTTCTTTCCCATGGATTAAAAAGACACTAATTAGGTAGATTAAAGAGCCTAATTTAATACACTAGTGAGAGGTTTCCACATTGCAACAGCAAGTTGGGACAATAAGGAACTCCTCATAGACAGTTCTGTTGCAGACTGTCTAGGATAATTTAGTCTTGCTCTCTTCGAAGAGGTGTCATCATGGGGGCTCTGGATTTACCTTTCTTTTGACATTGAACTTGTTCAGAGAGGCTGACATTGAAGACTTGAATAATTAATTCAGCAATTGCATTATAAAAATGGAACAGTACTTTAGGGCTAAGTTAAACCCTAGTTGTAGAGAATGTGTCTTCATAATCTCCTCCTCTGTTTTCTTTCTCTCTTGTGTATTAACATTCACCCTACTACAAAAGTTCTCCTAAAAGACTTCAGGTCTCAAAGAAGTTAAAAAAATGTATCATGCTGGGGATCTGCCTTATCTCACCCTACACAGCCATGTTTCTCAATGCTTATGTTATAAATATTTATAATTAAAGTCTCACTTTAAAGTGCTTGATAATAATCAGAATGACTTTTTGAAGAAGTAAAGCACTCAAGTCAAGTACTCCAACTGTCCAACTGCTGAACACAATTATGGGGGAAAATAAACTGCCCAGAATACACACAGTCTTCAACAAAATGTAAGATAAAGGCACAAAGGGCAAACCATTACTATTATTATATCTGTGAAACTTTTAAATTTAATGATGAAGTTTGGATTTGCAGCAGTTTGGTAGCACAGTGAATAGAGTGCCAGGCCTGGAATCAGTAATATATGAGTTCAAATCCAACCTCAGACACTAACTTTGTGACTTTGGACAAGTTACTTAACCTCTGTCTGCCTCAACTTTCTCATCTGTAAAATGAGAATAGTAACAGCACCCGTCTGTCAGGGGTGCAGTGAGGATCAAATGAGATAGGAATTGTAAAGTGCTTAGAACAACGACCTGGCACACAGTAGGCACCACATGATGTTAGTAGTGTGACTATTATTGTTTTCTTCTTCTATAATCATATTGAATGTGATCTCTTTTTTGTTTTCAGGTTTAATTTATAGTAAAACTTCCAAGATTGATATGATGCAGTGCTGTGTCCAATTGTTTGGTCTCTTGAGAAGGAACTCATATCAGGAACACCACCTACCCACTAAATTAATCTTTGTAGATGGTCTAAATCTAGATGATTGTTACTATCTTTTGTCTAACCACCCTTTTTTTCTGCCATTGCCACTACCATTGTAGAAGCAAAAGAGGGTCGTAGAGGATCGAGGGTCATTTTGCATTTTCCTTTGTTTTATGGGTCTCCATGTCCAGAAAATCCAACACTAAGTGGTTGGCCTTCTGGCCTACATGCATACTGAACAATTCTTAGATGTGAAGGACATTTTCATTTTTCATGAGTTAAAAAAACAGAGAAGTATAAACCATAATTATATATGTGTGTTTAGTTAGGATAACAAGGCAAGGCATGGTTAAGGATCATGGTATTTGACCTCTAAAACTGCTGGTTCATACTAGTCAATTTTGAGAAACTCCTTGAGATTGATTAACAGATTTCCCTCAGAGAACTAGAAGAATTGTAGCTAATCAGTAATTTGTGAGTCTATACTTTTTGAAATTTGCTTTCACTCCATCTTGTTTATGTATAAAGCTCTGCTTGCTATCAGCTAAAGAAAAAAATGATAAAGATTTAGTACGCAGGCAATAGGCTTGGAACATTACCTGGTATTGGAAAAATAAATATATGCCCTGTACTAGCCTCGTTTATGATGAAGTCTCAAATAGCCTTAGGCAAGGAAAAATTAGAAGTATGTGATAAGTTGTTCTGTATTGTTATTTAAGGCCTTCAACTATAATATCCAGAGGCGTATTGTATCTTTCCCCCATGAATGGAAAGGTGTTCAAGCCATCCCTCACTGTGTCTTTCTGTAGTCAACATGCAATAGAATAGAGGCAAAACTGGCCTTGTGTGTTTCACTTACTGACTAAACAAGACTCAACTCTCATTTCAACAGCATTGCCAGTTCAATAGGAAGCAAGTTTGCAATTTGCAGAGAGAGAGAGAGAAAGTGTGAAAGAGAGAGAGAAAGAGAGAGAGAGAGAGAAAGAGAGAGAGAGAGAGGATTGAAATATTCCTACATACCTGCTGTTATGGAAATTAAGAAAACCAGGTTTAAACAAGAAATCTCATTAATATGGATTAATCCAAATGTCCATACCCTTTGACCCAGAGATTCTACAACTCTTACAAACCCCAAGGATTTCAATGACAAAAAGAAAGGCCTTAAATCCAGACAAATATACGTTGCAGGCACCAATTTTTATAGTACAAAGAAATGAAAACAAAGTAGATGTTCATGGATTGGGGAATGACTAAACAATCTGTGGAAAGTGAATTTTATAGAATATTGTTGTACCTTAAGAAGCAATGAACATGAAGATTACAGCGAATCATAGGAAGACTTATGTGAACTAATGCAAAGTGGGATAAGCAGAAACCAGGAAAACAATTTAAGTAATACTTTAGTGAAGTCTTTGGAAAAGACAAAAAACAAAACAGTTGAAATGGAATGTGGTGAAATTATAATGACCAAGTTTGGATTGAAAGAAAAGCTTTAAAATAATACTTCCCCAGCTTCTTTACAGAAATGGGCCATTATTGGTGTGGAGCATGGCATACCATACCCAAAATTGTTTTAATATATTGATTATTTTTGTTGAACTATATTTTCCCTCTTTTTTATTCCTTAATTGAATAAATCAAATATATTGGGGATTATTCTCTGGAAGGGAGAGAGGAGAAGGATACATTAGGAAATGTAAGTGAACTAAGAATAAAAGACATCAATAAAAATTCATTTAAAAAAAGGAAATGTTAGTCCATTATGTGATGTACCATTCATTAAAAGTAAATGACTATAACATATAAATACAAACAGCCATGAAGTAAAATAGGAAAAAAAAAGATATATTGCCAAGGAAGGGAAAGAGCCTTTAGTTCATCTTTAACAGCAGTGTAGACTAATACTGTCAGAATAGAGGGATGGGTTGATGCATTTTTTTAAAGCTTTACAAACCTAATCACTTGAAAGTAATTATGTAGCAGCCTAATAACACACAAGAGTCTATTGATCAAAATTTCTCTCTCTATGGACTCCACAAACTTTCATGAGTCAGCATCAGTAAAGGCTAATGATGATCCATGTTCCTAAACTTACATGGCACCAATCCCAGGGAAATCAACTTTGACCTTTCATTAGCATTTCTCTTCCTCCCAGGCAAGCAGGATTAGGTCCTAGTCACACCTCCAGGGCCCAGCTAATGCCCAGCAAATCAACTGACAATCTGATTGGAGACTTGGGGAAGGGCCAGGAAGGGTGATGGTTCAGGGTACTATGGAGAGAAAATGTACCAGGACTGTTGCCAGCTTCTGTCAGATAACTCTAGGAGAGCCAGGAAAATGAAATTATATATGAAATTTTAAATAAAGTGAAAATAATCATGATTAAAAGGAAGCATGTTGATTTTTGTCATTTGAATTTAGATATCCAACAATAAAAATATATATGGAAAAATTTGTATCATATCTATGTATATATGCATATAACATATATCTGTACATGTACACATACACAATATATGTATATGTACATACATGTGTGTGCATGTGTGCATGTATTCATAAATGCACGTATGTATTATGGAGCAATGGAAAAAAGAAGAGGACACAGAGATCAATTAATTGATTGGATTAACTTTTAAAGGTAATTTTTTTATTCCCCTGGCAGCTTGGTGGCACAATGGATAGAACCCTGGGTTTGGAGTTAGGAAGACTTGAGTTCAAATTCAGCCTCAGACACTAATTGTGTACCCCTGGGCAAGTCACTTAACCTCTGCCTCTCTAAAATGAGGATCATAATCGTATCTACCTCCTCAGGTTGTTTTGAGAATCAAATGAGATGATATTTGTAAAGTATTTCAGTCATAGGGCCCACACCTTTGTCTATACTCTTTCCATGGAGAACATATTTATTTTCATTTTTTCTTTTCTTTTTTCCTCTTCTTTATTTATTTAACTTTTAACATTCATTTTCACAAAATTCTGGATTCCAAATTTTATCCCCTTATGTCCCCTCTCCCCACCCCAAAACACCTAGTGTTCTAATTGCCCCTGTCTGCCAATCTGCCCTCTCTTCTAGCATCCCTCTCTGCCCTTGTCTCCATCCTATACCCCTTTACCTGTATTTCTTATTTCCTAGTGGTAAGAACAGTACTAGACAATTGTTCCTAAAACTTTGAGTTCCAACTTCTCTTCATCCCTCCCTCCCCACCCCTTCCCTTTGGAAGGCAAGCAATTCAATATAGGCCAAATCTGTGTAGTTTTGCAAATGACTTCCATAATAGTAGTGTTGTGTAAGAACTAATTATATTTCCTTCCATCCTATCCTGTCCCCCATTACTTCTGTTCTCTCTTTTGATCCTGTCCCTCCCCATGAGTGTTGACCTCAAATTGCTCCCTCCTCCCCATGCCCTCCCTTCCATCATCCCCCCCACCCTGCTTATCCCCTTATCCCCCACCTTCCTGTATTGTAAGATAGGTTTTCATACCAAAATGAGTGTGCATTTTATTCCTTCCTTTAGTGGAATGTGATGAGAGTAAACTTCATGTTTTTCTCTCACCTCCCCTCTTTATCCCTCCACTAATAAGTCTTTTGCTTGCCTCTTTTATGAGAGATAATTTGCCCCATTCCATTTCTCCCTTTCTCCTCCCAATATATTTCTCTCTCACTGCTTGATTTCATTTTTTTAAGATATGATCCCATCCTCTTCAATTCACTCTGTGCACTCTGTCTCTATGTGTGTGTGTGCATGTGTGTGTGTGTAATCCCACCCAGTACCCAGATACTGAATAGTTTCAAGAGTTACAAATGTTGCCTTTCCATGTAGGAATGTAAACAGTTCAACTTTAGTAAAGTCCTTTATGACTTCTCTTTGTTATTTACCTTTTCATGGTTCTCTTCATTCTTGTGTTTGAAAGCCAAATTTTCTTTTCAGCTCTGGTCTTTTCATCAAGAATGCTTGAAAGTCCTCTATTTCATTGAAAGACCAATTTTTCCCCTGAAGTATTATATTCAGTTTTGCTGGGTAGGTGATTCTTGGTTTTAGCCCTAGTTCCTTTGACTTCTGGAATATCCTATTCCACGCCCTTCGATCCCTTAATGTGGAAGCTGCTAGAACTTGTGTTATCCTGATTGTATTTCCACAATACTTGAATTGTTTCTTTCTAGCTGCTTGCAATATTTTCTCCTTGACCTGGGAACTCTGGAATTTGGCCACAATGTTCCTAGGAGTTTCTCTTTTTGGATCTCTTTCAGGCGGTGATCTGTGGATTCCTTGAATACTTATTTTGCCCTCTGGTTCTAGAATCTCAGGGCAGTTTTCCTTGATAATTTCATGAAAGATGATGTCTAGGCTCTTTTTCTGATCATGGCTTTCAGGTAGGCCCATAATTTTTAAATTGTGTCTCCTGGATCTATTCTCCAGGTCAGTTGTTTTTCCAATGAGATATTTCACATTATCTTCCATTTTTTCATTCTTTTGGTTTTGTTTTGTGATTTCTTGGTTTCTCATAAAGTCATTAGCCTCCATTTGTTCCATTCTAATTTTGAAAGAATTATTTTTTTCAGTGACCTTTTGAATCTCCTTTTCCATTTGGCTAATTCTGCTTTTGAAAGCATTCTTCTCCTCATTGGCTTTTTGAACCTCTTTTGCCAGTTGAGTTAGCCTATTTTTCAAGGTGTTATTTTCTTCAGCATTTTTTTGGGTCTCCTTTAGCAGGGTGTTTACTTGTTTTTCATGCTTTGCTTGCATGTCACTCATTTCTCTTCCCAGTTTTTCCTTCACCTCTCTAACTTGATTTTCAAAATCCTTTTTGAGCTCTTCCATGGCCTGAGCCCATTGGGTGGACTGGGATACAGAAGCCTTGACTTCTGTGTCTTTCCCTGATGGTAAGCATTGTTCTTCCTCATCAGAAAGGAAGGGAGGAAATGCCTGTTCACCAAGAAAGTAACCTTCTATAGTCTTATTTTTTTTCCCTTTTCTAGGCATTTTCCCACCCAATGACTTGATTTCTGAGTGTCCTCTCCACCCCCACCTTGCCTCCAGATCCGCCCAGCCAGCACTTGGGGTCTGAGATTCAAATGCTGCTTCCCAGCCTCAGGGCTTTGGGCAGGGGCAGGGCTGCTAGTCAATGTGAGATTAAGTTCAGGTGCTCAAGTTGGGGCAGGGCCGCCTCTTGGGCTCAGTTCCCTCAGGGGGTTTATGCAGAGACCTTCAACAATGGATCCAAGCTCCTGCCTGCTTGGGGAGCCCTGGTCTGCTCCCGCCTCCACTGCTGCCTCCTGAGGGGGCCTGAGTTATGGGGGCACCCCACACCCCTCTTGACCCGCCAAAGAGACCCTCTCACCAACCCTTGTCACCTGTGGGTGGGGGACCCGCACGGCCGCTGGAGATTCTGTCCCTGAAGCCTGCTCGGATCCGCTCCTTTCCGTGCCATGCCGCCAAGGCAGGGTTGGACTCTGCTCTGGGTCCGGGGTGCAAGGGACCTTTTGCGAGAGGTTTTCAGGCTCTCTGGAGCAGAAATCTCCTCTGCTCCGTTGTTCTGTGGCTTCTGCTGCTCCAAAATTTGCTGGTGGTTCTTTTTTTACAGATATTTTATGGGCAGTGGGTTCAGAGGTAGCGTATATGCATCTTTCTACTCTGCCATCTTGGCTCCACCACCCCCCATTTTCATTTTTTCCATTGCTTGTACTGTGATGGATATAGGGTCTCGCTAGTATGAGGACTCCATCCATTGGTGCAATTTGCAACACATTCATCTGTTCTCAATCTGTCCATATCTTTCCATAAATAGAATACCTAACCAATGTACTGAGGTTTTATTCTGAGCCTTTCAATGTTTCATAGATACAATGATCTATCTGTTATTCCTGATTCTTGCCACATCACCTGCTTACCTCCTTTCTTGGTCCTATTCCTCCTTGTTGATATTTTATGCCAGCTCTCAGAAGTCATCCCTTGATAGTAACTTACACACTCATCATTTCACTCTACATCTTGCTATTACACTTTGGTTAGCTTATAGTTTTACTTCAACTGATCTTGGCAATATTCCATGATTCAGAGAGATATAGCACCACTAGGACAATGTTGTTGCTAAATAAATGGGTTTTTTAGAAAGGAGCAGCTTGAGATTACTGAAAGTGCATGGCTTCTTAAAGGTAGTCTAGCTTGATCTCCCTTTCCTATATGATTCTAAGCACAGCTTATTTATTGTGTCTGTCCCAGATGTAGATACCAAAGGACCAATTTAATGGGCTGCTTATTCAATTGCTTAAAATAATCTGAGTATGTCATACCTTTGGTTTTACCTCTGTGGATTAGTAGACTCATCTCTTTGGGACTTCAACTATTACTTCTCTTAATCTTTGTGTGAATGGCGTTTATTGCTATGAAGGACCTGGATACAATTTGAATTATCACTTTCCTGGCTTGTTGCCCTTACCTAGATAATCTTGGACCCTATCTGACAGTATCCTATGTATTACTTACCAATTCCCCTTGCAAACCCCTGGTTCATAAGCATCAAAGAGTGAACAAACTTACCTATAGGTCAAAGAGGGCTCCTAACAAGACACACTGAAACTAACAATAGCCATAGTGAGCAACCCTACTTGGAAGTCCATAAAATCTCTTAATCATTTATGTTCATACTTAGCAGAAGATAATTTTCAGGTGGCTGCTCATCACCTATTCCTCTTTATGAGGTTGAATAGCACGGTGGAAAGCAAGCTGGGTTTTGTAGCAAAAAGCACCCTGACACATCCAGGAGGGCCTGCTAGCCCAGGTTCTTAGATCTGTTTTTCTAAAAGGAAAACAATTTTTAAGGGATTAACAATCTTCTTTAATTACATTCACCAACAGAGAAAATAAAAGCAGAGAAATAAAGACCGACAGACAGGGCTTCTAACTATCTGACCATTAGCAATACATACATTATAGATCAACAGACATATTCAACTGTCTGACCATTACATACATATGTAGTCACCAGAGACAGCAGCACCAACATCTGGGTTTTCAAAGGTATGTGTGGAGGACCTCCTCAATGGCTATCCAGAGTCTCATCTGACACATGAACCTACTTCCAAAGAGTAAACCCCAAAGCAAAATCTCATCTGAGAGTACATATACATTTTTCAGAGCTGGAGGGCATCACAACCCTCCTGTCCTAGTGCCTCATCAACAATGAACAAAAGATATAGGTATTCCTCAAAACAAACAGGGGAAGAGCTTTAACTCTTAAATAACAACCCTCTCCTAATCAATCAACTCTCATTAAAATTACAGGTTTGGAATCAGAGGACCTGTCTGTGACCTTGGGCAAATCCTTTAGTCTCTCTGGGCATAAGTTTCCTTAACTATAAAATGAATATGACAGACTCTATGGCCCTTCCAGTTTCAAATCTGTGATTTTCTTCTGAGGTTTTTCATAGCTTGAGTTGATACCTATGGCCCTTCTGCACCAGAGCTCTGCCCCCTGCTTCTCCATGGCTCTTCACTCTGCCTGAAGTGCTCCATCCAGATATCAGTCATCCTATAGTTTGTGCTACCCTCAATTCTCAACTTCTAGCAGATAGAATGATGTAGGTTGATGTTCCATGTTGCTGATTGCATAACTTGAATGACTGTCCTAAAATTAAAACACTTCTCCAGAACAGGTCACCTGTATTTCTGAAGCCACTTTTTTATATTCCAAGTCCAATTGTCACACACAGGGAAGGTAAGTCAGCTTAGCTAAAACTAGAGGAGAGAGAGAGAGAGAGAGAGAGAGAGAGAGAGAGAGAGAGAGAGAGAGAGAGAGAGAGAGAGAGAGAGAAATAAGAAGAAAAAAAGAAGAAGAAGAAAGAAAATAAGCAGCACATGCCAGGCAGATTAAACCATCCCTACCACCTTGATTACCATTTCTTTTCAGATCCTTTTTTTAATGTTTATTTATTTTTAGTTTTCAAAATTCATTTCCACAAAATTTTGATTTCTAAATTTTCTCCCCATCTTTTGCCTCCTCCCACCTCAAAATACTGTGCATTCTGATTACCCCTTCCCCTAATCTGTCCTCTCTTCTAGCACACCCCTTCCTTCCCTTATCTCCATCTGCTCTCTCTTCTTGTAGGGCAAGATAGATTTCTATACCCCATTAGCTATATTTATTATTTCCCAGTTGTATGTAAAAACAATTCTCAACATTCATTTTTAAAACTTTGAGTTGAAACCTCTCTCTCTTCCTCCCTCCCCACCCATCCCCACTGAGAAGGCAAGCAATTCAATATAGGCTATATGTGTGTAGTTTTGCAAAAGACTTCCATAACAGTCATGTTGTATAAGACTAACTATATTTCCCTCCATCCTATCCTGCCCCCCTTTTATTCTATTGTCTCTTTTGATCTTGTCCCTTCCCAAAAGTGTTTACTTCTAATTGCTCCCTCCTCCCATTTTCCCTCCCTTCTATCATCCCCCACCCCATTTATCCCCTTCTCCTCTACTTTTCTGTAGTGTAAAATAAATTTTCATACCAAATTGAGTGTCCAGCTACCCAAATACTGAGAAAAGTTTCAAGAGTTACAAATATTTTCTTTCCATGTAGGAATGTAAACAGTTCAGCTTTGGTAAGTCCCGTATGATTTCTCTTTCCTGTTTACCATTTCATGCTTCTTTTGATTCTTGTGTTCAAATTTTAGTCAAATTTTCTATTCAGCTCTGGCCTTTTCATCAAGAATTCTTGAAAGTCCTCTATTTCATTGAATGACCATTTTTTTCCCCTGAAGTATTATACTCAGTTTTTCTGGGTAGGTGATTCTTGGTTTTAATCCTAGTTCCTTTGACTTCTGGAATATCCTATTCCAAGCCCTTCAAAACCTTAATGTAGAAGTTGCCAGATCTTGTTATTCTGATTGTATTTCCACAATACTAGAATTGTTTCTTTCTGGCTGCTTGGAATATTTTCTTCTTGATCTGGGAACTCTGGAATTTTGCTATAATATTCCTAGGAGTTTTTCTTTTTGGATCTCTTCAGGAAGTGATTGGTAGATACTTTCTATATTTATTGTACCTTCTGGTTCTACAATTTCAGGGCAGTTTTCCTTGATAATTTCATGAAAGATGATGTTTATGCTCTGTTTTTGATCATGGCTTTCAGGTAGTCCCATAACTCTTAAATTGTCTCTCCTGGATCTATTTTCCAGGGAAGTTGATCCAATGAGATATTTCACATTGTCTTCTATTTTTTTTTCATTTTTTTGGTTTTGTTGTGTAATTTCTTGGTTTCTCATAAAGGCATTAGCTTCCATCTGCTGCATTCTAATTTTCAAAGAACAATTTTCTTCAGTGAGCTTTTGAACCTCCTTTTACATTTGGCTAATTCTACTTTTTAAAACATCCTTCTCCTCATTGGCTTTTTGGAACTCTTTTGCCATTTGAGTCAGTCTATTTTTAAGAGGGTTATTTTCTTCAGCATTTTTTTGGGTCTCTTTTAACAAGCTATTGACTTGATTTTCATGATTTTCTTGCATCACTCTCATTTCTCTTTCCAATTTTTTCCGCCACCTCTATTACTTGCTTTTCAAAATCCTTTTTGAGCTCTTCCATGGACTGAGATCATTGCATTTTATTTTGGAGGTTTTGGATGCAGAAGCCTTGACTTTGATATCTTCCTCTGATGGTATGCATTGTTCTTCCTCATCGAAAAGATGGAAAAAATACCTGTTCACCAAGAAAGTAACCTCCTATAGTTTTATTTTTCCCTTAATTGGGCATTTTCCCAGCCAGTTACTTGACTTTTTGAGTCCTTTGGTATACCTGGGGCTTGTAAGTGCTCAGTTCCTCCAAGGTGGCACAGTCAAGGGAGAGGAGTTTACTCCTCTCCTCACCTATGCTCTGGTTTGTGAGAAGAATTCCCTCTCCAGAGCCTCCACCAGCTAGTGCTCCTCCTCACCCCAGGGCCAACACTCAGGGCTGAAATTCAGATCAGTGGTTCAATTTCCCCAGGTTCTTTAGGTCAGGGCTCCAAAAATGGAGGGTGCCTCTGCATTGGCTGCTCCAGCAGGGCCAGATCATGTTTCCTTCTCACCCAGGTGAAAGAGATTTCTCCCTGACCTCTGAAACTGTCTTTGGTGTTTGTGGGTTGAGTAATCTGGAAACCACAGCTGCTGCTGGTGGCACCCTGAAGCCTGCTCCAGTCTTGTCTGTGCTGCCCCATGCAGCCTAGGCTGAGCTGCACTCCACTCTGAGTTTGGTGCAATAGACCTTTCCCATTGGCCTTCCACATTGTCTTGGGCTAGAATCTCTTTCACTCTGTCGTTTTGTGTCTTCTTCTACTCTAGAATTTGTTTAGATTCATTTTTTACAGGTATTTTATGGCCTGTGGGCAGAGAGCTTCTACAGGTACATCTTTCTACTCTGCCATCTTGGCTCCACACCCCCTGCTTCAGATCTTGAAGAAAACCATTCAGGAGCCTGGGACCATGAGTTTTGGGAACAACAGCATTCCCCAAACTACCAAGCCACTAACCCAACCCTCAAATAGGGGTAGAAATCATAATGGAGAGGGGGAACAAGAACCTCATCATCACTAGTGAAAACTGCTGAAAAACTGCCACTAAGAGTCAGAAAAACAAAAATAGGACCTCCCAGAACACTGGTCCTACTTCCAATCCAGCCCTAACAGCTATCATCCAGAGAAGCAGCTCTTGTAAAGAATGGAACACCAAGTACCAAGGGTAGCCAAGACAGAGATGGGAAGCCACATGTGCCAGGCAAGTCAAACCACCCCCACCACTTTGTCTGCTATTTCTCCTCAGATCCTGATGGAGAGAGCCCAGGGACTTGAATGCAAGGGGCTTTGGAATATCAATGCTTCCATGTCAATAGCTTCAGTCACATCAGTGTGGGAAACAAGCCCTGTGGAGATGCAACTTGGCAACTGTACCTGCAATTGCTGCAGCCACAGCTCCTGAAGACCCAGAAGATAAAGTTCCTGCTGCCAGAGTCTGTGGCATTGTCAAATGATACAACACCAGAAACTGATATCACTTTATTAACAGAAATAGCATTAGAAATATCAACATCTGCTTGGCTGCAGCTCCCTAAGGTCCATGTGACATTTCCATCTGTCATAGGAGCTGAAATCTTATGTAATGTGTTGTTTCCCCTATTTGAATATGAGAGTATTTTGAGTACTTTTGAGAGTAAGGGCTGTCTTACTTTTCTATTTGTATCCCAGCACTTAGCACAGTGCTTTGCACACAGTAAGTGCTTAATAAATGCTTCATTTATTCATTCATTCAATTTCCAAATTCTCTGCATTATAATCTTGCATTCTAAAAGCAAACCTCCCTCCCTAGTATAATGTTGGCTTCAAGTGTCTTTCATAGTCTGATTTCCCCTCAAGCATATGTGCAATAGTCCTTTGGCATGTCAGTGACACCTGCTGGTTTAGAAGATCAGAAGAGCACCCAGTTGGTCTCTCAGTCCCATGTGATTCTCCTCTGGGATGATTAGGCAGGATTATCTAAGTTACCTAGGTCAGTTTCTAGGAAAGGAAGGGAACCATATATTGCTAAATATCATGAAGGAAAATCTTTTGGTCCTTCGTACATTTTTATATATGAGTAACAAAACTCCAGTTCTAGTCTAGGCTTGACCTCTTTCTTTCATTTCTCATATACTGTGAACTTTAGTATACGTAAAACTTGTCTATTTTTCTAGGTAATGCTTAGGTACTGCTTCCTATATGAAGCTTTGTTCAACTGCTCCAATCTATACCAAACTCTCTTCTCTGATTTTCAATAAAACTTTCTCCCCTATAGTTCATAGAATTATAGAAACTTCAACCATGACTAGACCTTACAGATAATCTTGCCTAACCTTCTCATTTTACAGATGAGAACACTGAAGCATACTGTATTTTATTATTTTGTTATTCTACATGAGCATATTTTCTTTCCCAAGTGAAGTCTGTAAGCTCCTAGAAAACAGGAATTATGTTTTTATTTAATCAGAGCATCTCAAAGCAAGAAGTCATGCAATCCAACCTGAGTTCCTGAGTAGAAATTCTTTTGGCATTATCCTAAGGAGATAAATGATCATCTAAGGATGGGGGACCTATTAAGACAACCCATTCTATTCTGAAATGAGACCTTCATCAGAAATACTGGGGGAGGATTCTGCAAAGGTGGTGGAGTAGGTCATAAAATTCCAAGTTCTCAAGATTTTCCCCCACAAAAGAGTTAAAATAGCACCTTAGGGTGAACAAAGTATGGGTGGAGATAAATGAGAATAGGGGCACAACCAGGGTATTCCTCGGAAAATTTCAGAAGATGAGAAGAAAAATCCCAGGACCACTTTTGGTCTCTGTGAAGAGTAAACACCTCCAGTCTAGATTCCAGTTTAACAAATGGAAATATATGGGATTAGTTGGTTTGAGAGGCAGCGTGGGTTCTAACCACAGGAATTTTCACCCCCGGGATAGGGAGAGGAGTTGGGTGTTTGAGTGTGAAAAGATTGAGGGAACCTCTGCTGATAAGGAATGCCAGACCCAGTTGTGCTGAGAAGAGTGGCAGAACAAGAACAATCCAGCATGGGCCTAGTGAGCACGGACACAGTGGGGCTGAACACTCTTCTCTGTGGGCACTTAGAAGAGGTTGGACATTTGGTTTTGGTTCCAGGCAGGAGAGGAGAACTGAAGATCTGGGACTAGAGGAACCATTTCTCATACCCCAGGACTAGAGGTGATTACAAAAATAAACTATCACCACAAAAAATGCACAGAGAAAGGAGAAAGAATCCAACCATAGAGAACTTTATGGGAGTAGGGATAACCCTACTTCAGAGGACGATATTGAAGCAAAGAAACTCTCAAAGAGTAACGTCAAATGGTCACTTGCCCAAAAAGAATTCTTAGAAGATCTTTAAAAAAAGAGTTTAAAAACAAAATGACAGAGATGGAGAAAAAAACTGAAGAAAAAAATAAGAATAATCTAAGAAAAACAAGAAGTTTTATGAAAAGAAAGTGAACCAATTAGAAAAAGAAATCCAGAATCTTAAGGAAGAAAATGACAACTTGAAAACTAGAATTGGGCAAAGTGAAGTCATTAAAATTATAAGGGATCAAGAAATAATTAACCAAAATAGGAATGATGAAAAAGTAGAAGAGAAAGTGAAACATCTTATAAGAAAAACAATAGATTTGGAAAACAGATCAAGAACAGAAAACATAAAAATAATAGGACTAACTGAAAGTTATGATCAAAAAAGAATCTTGATAGAATAATGCAAGTAGTAATTAAAGAAAATTGTCCTGAAGCATTGGAATAAGGGGTAAAGTAGAATTGGAAAAAAATCCATCAATTACCTCTTAAAAGAGAC
Source organism: Notamacropus eugenii (assembly GCF_028372415.1). Classification (NCBI taxonomy): domain Eukaryota; kingdom Metazoa; phylum Chordata; class Mammalia; order Diprotodontia; family Macropodidae; genus Notamacropus; species Notamacropus eugenii. Next base: position 228,370,384 of record NC_092876.1, read on the forward strand.
CCTATGAGGAAAACTCATAGGAATTTTATAGTCAAATTCTGAAACCCCCAGTTCAAGAATAAATTATTAAAAACATCAAGATTAAAATGATTTAAACATGGTGGTGCAACAGTTAAACTCACACAAGACGTAGCAGCAGAGACATTAAAGGACTGAAGGTCTTGGAACATAATGTGTTGAAGAACCAGAGAACTGGGGTTCCAGCCAAAAATATCATACCCTGAAAGGTTAAGTATTATCCTGAATGGAAAAAAATGGACATTTGATAAACTCTCAAACTTTCAAGTTTAAGAAAATGCTGAACTTAATAGAGTATTTGACATACAAAAATGAGGAGAAATATGAGACTAATTTATTATTGATTATAAGGCTTTCATAAGGACAGACTGTTTGTATGTGTGTGATTCTCATTAATTAGTGGGTAGCTCATAAGTAAGACTGGGGAAGAGTAGGATATGAATTTAAAAAGTAAAACCATTTAGGAACAGCTAAAAAAGAGTAATTATTTTATACAAATGTGTTCCAAGAGGAAGAATTGAAACAGGAATTATATGGGGGAGGAGGGCTGGTAGTTCTGGTAACCTACTTTCATTGGGAATGGGTTTAAGAAAGAACAACACACATATATTTAGAACAGTATAAAAGTCTTCTAAATTCAAAAGAAATAAAATGGGGGGCAGAAAAAAGATGGCAGAGTAGAAAGACATATGCTCTAGTGCTTTCCCCACAGCCCACAAAATACCTGTAAAAATGACTGTCAACAAAGTTTAGAGCAGCAGAAGCCACAGAACAACAGAGCAAAAGAGGTTTCCAACCAAAGGTAACCTGGAAGGCTGACAGGAAAGGCCTATCTTACAGGACACTGAGTAGAGTGGAGCACAGCCCTGACCACGTGGCACTGGGAGTAACAGGACCTGAACAGACCTCCTGGCAGAGTTCCTAGCAGTGAAAGTCCCAGATATCTCAACCCACAAGTGACAAAGAAAGCTCCAAAGGTCAGTGGGGGAGGGCTTTTGTAGTTTGTCGAGAGGGAAAGGGTTTCTCCAGCAATAGCCCCCGGTGACAGCAGAGGCCACAGCAGCAGACTGTAGGCAGCTACTGAGGCTGGGAAGCAACCTGGATCCATTGTTCAGGAAGCTCAGCTTAAAGCCTCTGGCAGTAGGGAGCAGCTGATCTAAACCCCAGCCTAGAGTGACAGCCCTGCCCCCACCCAAAGCGTAGGGGAATCAAATAGCTAAGTCTAATCTCTTGACAAAGGATTCAGAAGTCAAGTAACTGACTGGGAAAATGCCCCAAAAAAAGGGAAAAAATATGACCATAGAAGGTTACTTTCTTGGTGAACAGGTGTCTCTTCCCATCATTTTGGATGAGGAAGAACAAGACTTACAGTAACAGGAAGTTAAGACTCCTGCCTCCAGGGCCTCCAAAGTGAACTTAACTAGGATCAGGCAATAGAAGAGCTTGAAAAACGAGTTAGCAGCTTGCTAAAGGAGAATCAAAAAAATGCTGAGGAAAATAACACCTTTAAAAAGAGGCTAATTCAATTGGAAAAAGAGGTCCAAAAAGCCAATGAGGAGAAGGAGGCATTAAAAAGCAGAATTAGCCAAATGGAGGGGAAGCTTCAAAAGCTCACTGAACAAAATAGTTCTCTGAAAGAGAGAATTGAGTTCAGGGAAATGAATGACTATAAGATAAACCAAGCAGTTAAAAAAAAAGTTTGAAAAAATAGAAGATAATGTGAAATATATCACTGGAAAAACAACTGACCTGGAAAATTGATCCAGGAGAGACAATTTAAAAATTATGGGACTACCTGAAAGCCATGATCAAAAAACGAGCTTAGACATTATTTTCCATGAAATTATCAAGGAAAACTGTCCTGATATTCTAGAACCAGAGGGAAAAATAAATATTGAAAGAATCCACTGATCACCTCCTGAAATAGACACGAAGAAAGAAACTCCTAGGAATATTGTGGCCAAATTTCAGAATTTCAAGGTCAAGGAGAAAATACCACAAGCAGCTAGAAATAAACAATTCAAGTATTGTGGAAATACAATTAGGATAACACTGGATCTGTCAGCTTCAACATTAAGGGATCGAAGGGCTTGAAATAGGATATTCCAGAAGTCAAAGGAACTGGGATTAAAAACCAAGAATCACCTACCCAGCAAAACTGAGTATAATACTTCAAGGGAATAAATGGTCATTCAGTGATATAGAGGACTTTCAAGCATTCATGTTGAAAAGACCAGAACTGTATAGAAAATTTGACTTTCAAACACAAGGATCAAGAGAAGCAGGGAAAGGTAAACAGGAAAGAGAAATCATAAAAAACGTTCTAAAGCTGAACTGTTTACATTCCTACATGGAAAGAAAATATTTATAACTTGAGACTTTTCTCAGTATTTGAGCAGGTGGAGGGATTGTGCGTACACACACACACACACACGCACACACATAGACAGAGATCACAGACTGTGTTGAATCAGAAGAGATACTATCCACAAAAAAATACATAAAAATTAAGGAGTGAGGGGAGGAAAATACTGAGAGGAGAAAGGGAGAAATGGAATGGGGCAGGCTATAACTCATAAAAGAGATAAAGAAAAATCTTGTTCAATGGAGGAGAAAAGGGAGAAGGAGAGTGGGGAAAAATGAAGCTACTCCCTCAACATATGGTTTAAGGAGGGAATAACATGCTCACTAAATTTGGTAAGAAAATCTATCTTATACTACAAGAAAGTAGGGAAGGAGGTGACAAGTGGGGTGAGGGGAATGATAGAAGGGAGGGCAAATTGGAGAAGGGAGCAACTAGAAATAAACACTTTTGGGAAGGAACAAGGTCAAATGAGGGAATAAAAATAAGGAAGGATAGAGTAGGATAGAGAGCAATATACTTAGTATTACACAACATGATAATTATGGAAGTCTTTTGCAAAATGACACATATATAGCCTGTATTGAATTTCTTGCCTTCTCAGTGGGGATGAGTAGAGAGGGAGGGAGGGAAAGAAGGTAGAATTCAAAGTATTAGAAAAGAATGCTGAGAATTATTATTGCATATAACCGGGAAATAAGAAACACAGGTAATGGAATATAGAAATTTATCTTGCCCTACAAGAAAAGAGAGAAGATGGGGATAAGGGAAGGGTGGGGTGTGATAGAAGGGAGGGCTCATTGAGGGAAGGGGTAATCAGAATGCAAGGTATTAGGGGGTGGTGGAGGGGAGAGATGAGGAGATAAATCAGACATGTTACAAAGTGATGTAAAAGCAATTAGTATTAAAACAATTGACTGAATTAATTACTGAGACTAAATCAGAGACATCTTTAGTTTGGGGAAATAAATTTTAGTCTAAGTCTCCCAGAGGCAGGTAATTTTGGGAAATATTTAGCATTCGAGGAAAAGTTAAGGTTTTAATGGTAAATTTGATTTTATGATTATTATTTAAGCAGGAACTAGAACAGGTATAGAAAGGTATATAAGCCACTTAAGACTTACCTCAAAAGATGTTCCTCAGCCAATGTGAAATTATAGTCATATCTGAAACCTGGTTATTGGAACTTGCTATTATAAGATGCTATGGGACTATTAAATGACTGTTCTTCTGAGTCTAACTCCAGGTATGGATAGCAACAAAGGCGGTCTGAGCCTCCAATCCATGATGCCAGTAAGCCTGTGAGATTCTGGTATGAACTGAAAAAGATGATATCATGGGAAGGGTAGGGGAGCAGCTGTTCATCCTGGGCTGAGGTAAGATTCTCCTGACTCAATTTCTCCACTGACATCTGGCAGACTCTAAGCCTCATGGAATGCAAGTTGACAATCTCCTCCTGCCTGGAACTGACATGAAGTTGGGGAGATATTGTTTCCTTGCAGTGTCCCTACTCTTAGTGGCAATTTCCTATAGTCAAAAGGTTTGCAAGTGTAACACCAGATCTATTAAATTATAGATTGTTTTAGGGGAACATCTGAGGTCAAGTCTAAAATTAAACTATTAGGCATAGGACTTTAGACCAACCACAATAAGTTAGGGTCCTTTAATTCTTATTAATAGTGTGGAGACAATTAGGTCAAGGGCTTATGAAGTTAGCACACATAGTTATTATTTGTGTCTCAGTTGGTTAATGTTAAAAAAAAATTCATTTGTGGTCTATATTGTAAATGCTTTCAAAGAAATATCATCTGATCAAAAGTTGGAATTGTTCTATGTGATATGAACTGTGTTAAAAATGAAAAATAAAAAAAGAAATAAAATGATAGATACATAAGGAGAGGGGAGAGGATGAAGGAAGGATCTTTAGAGGAGAGGGGGAGGAAATAGGTAAAAGGGGGTATAAAAAGATGTTTAGATTTATGGGAATGGGAGGATAGAGAGGGATGGTTGGAGGGGGCAGGCAAGTAATAAGAGGGCAAGGTAGTGGGGTAAAAGTAAAGTACAGGAGGCAGGAGGGATTGGGAACAAGAGATATGTACAAACATAAAAAGCAAAGAGCAGGAATAAAATATGTTTGGAAAAGTGTATGTCTATATCTATATATGTATATATGTATGTATATATCTATAGCTATAGAGAATGATATTTAAACTTTATTGTAGCCTTCTGGGAGATTGAAGGGAAGGGGAAAAAGAACCAAGTAAAAAAAGTGCATAGCAGAGAACAAAAGAAAACTCACAAGGAAGCAAAGAAAAGATGGACAATTTTCACCTCAAGTATTACTACTTATCATACAGACTTTCTTGAAATGAAAATTTATTGTTACATAATTTGAATCCTCTCTTATGTTCTTCTATGCATATGATATGCTTTTTTTCTTTTTAACTTTGTATTTAAGTTCCAATATTTAAATTTGTGATATGTGTTTTGGTACCTATCTCTATTCTGCATTTGTGTTCTGGCATTTCAGTCTAAAATAAAATTTAAAAAAAAAGGAAATACTGGTTGTAGAAATTGTTTCCATGCTTTTTGCTTTAACTTTGTTTGTACAAAACCTTTTTAATTTAATGTAATCAAAATTATCCATTTTTTATTTCATAATGTTCTCTAGCTGCTTTTTGACCATAAATTGTCCATATAGCTGACAGATAAACTATTTCTTGCTCTACTAGTTTACTTATGGTATCACTCTTTATGTCTAAATCATGTACCCATTTCGACCTTATCTTGGTATGGAGTGTGAGATGTTGTTCTACACCTAGTTTCTGCCCTACAATTTTGGTATATGGGGTGAGATATTGTTCTTTGCCTAATTTATCACATACTATTTTCCCGTTTTCTCAGCAGTTTTTGTCTTATTCCAGAAGTTGTAGTCTTTGGGTTTATCAAACTGTAGGTTACCATTATCATTTGTTACTGTGTCTTGTGTACCTAGCTTATTCCACTGATCTACCACTCTGTTTCTTAGCCAATACCAAATAGTTTTGATGATTGCCTCTTTATAATATAGTTTTAGATCTGGTATGTCTAGGCCACTTTCCTTTGCATTTTTTTTCATTAATTCCCTTGATAATCTTAACCTTTTGTTCTTCCAGATGAATTTGTTCTTGTTTTTTTCTAGCTCTATAAAATAATTTTTGGTGGTTTGATTGGTATGTCACTGAATAAGTAAATCAATTTAGGCAGAATTGTCCTTTTTATTACATTAGTTTGACCTACCCGTGAGCAGTTAATATTTTTTTCAATTGTTAAAATCTGACTTTGTGTGAAAAATGTTTTGTAATTGTGTTCATTCAGTTCCTGTTTGCCATGTCATATCAACTCCCAACCATTTTTTATTGTCTATAGTTATTTTAAATGTAATTTATCTTTCTAACTCATGCTGCTGGGATTTGTTGGTAATGTATAGAAATGTTGATAATTTATGTAGGTTTATTTTATATCCTGCCACTTTGCTGAAGTTGTTAATTATTTCAAGTAGTTTTTTGTTGATTCTCTAGGATTCCCTAAGTACATCACATCATTTGCTGAGTGATAATCCTATTTCCTCATTGCCTATTCTAATTCTTTCAATTTCTTTTTCTTCTCATTTCTAAAGCTAATATTTCTAGTTCAATATTGAATATTAATGGTTATAATGGGCATCTTTGTTTCACCCTGATCTTATTGAGAAAGCTTCTAGCCTATCCCCATTACATATAATGTTTGCTGATGGTTCTAGATTAAAAAAAAAACTATCATTTTATGATGCTCTCTAGTGTTTTAAATAGGAAAACCCATTTCATTCTGGAGTAACTAAAATTGCTAACAAGGTTTTCCTAATATTGAGCCAATAGCTGACTATCTGAACTTAAATAAATTGGTATTTCTCTTGAATTCCAGTCCTGTTTTACCACCAATATACTAGCATCTCCACCTACATGTCCCATTACCACCACAACCTTAAGATATTCAAAACAAAGCTCATCATCTTTCCCATGCTACAAGTTTCCTTTTTTCTTTTTCTTGATGCTGAGGACGATACTATCCTTCCCTTTTCGTATGTTTATAACCTTGCTGTGGGGATAAATGACTGATCTTTAGATTCTTTGGCTAATTTTCAGTATAGATGAAACTTGATTAAACCTTCTTATTCCTAAACTTGTACTGTATACTGAGACCATCACTCAAAAAAAACATTTCTAGCCCTGTTTATGTAATTGATTACATAAGATAAAATTGATCTATCATGTGTTCATTTATGTTCAGAAATTTAAGTGGCTAGGATGATCTCTTTTATTATCTGAGTTACTTCATAACAAGGAGACATTGGACAAAGAGAAGGGGGAAAAGAGGGAGCAGGAAGTGAAGCTGGCACTAGCATCTGGACAACAGCATTGGGAACAGCATCACAGAAACAATAAAAATATTGTTAGTATATCATTTCTTTTATATGGAAACAACAAAATGCCACAGTTGTACACTATCCTTCACAACTGAAAAATTTTATGAAGGACCAGAACTGCTAATCCTTTAAAACTGAACTCAAATATTACTTTTTCACAAAGCTTTCCTTAATTCCCCAGCCTGGAGGGATGTTTTCCTCTTTGGAACTCTAAAAAGCACTGTTTTCTACCTTTCATAGATACTTCATGCGTTTCTATTTTGTAATATTTAATGTCTTTGTGTGTGCACATCTTATCTGTCCATCTAGTCTGTAAGCATCCGGAGGACAGAGATTGCATTGTGTTTTATTTTTATTTTGTACTTTTTCAGGCTTGAGCTATCATACTATACATATACTAGGTGCTTAATAAGTTAACTAAAGGTGAATTGGAAAATGCTCTCTCAAAGATGAAAAAGTTTTACATAATTAAGACAAGTCATTTAAAGAAACTAAAAATGAACCATCTCTCCAGCAAATATGTACATATTGCAGTAGTTTAAAGGTTCTAATCCCATTAATTGGCATAAAATGACTGGGACATAGGTTAACTATTCTGTTTAATTCTCTTGCTTTTCCATCTTCATTGATTTTTACTGTTTCATGTATGTATCTGTCAGTAAGGAGCTAATTGTAGAAATTTGTATTGCTAGTAGAAACTCCAATATTACCCAAATGAACTGAAATACCACTTTCACATTTGTACCAAATGCTGCTTAATAATAGCAGGAACAATTAATACTTTAAGATTTACAAAGAGTTTTACATATGTCATCTCATTCGATTCTCAAAATAAAACTCAGGAGGAAGGTACTGTTATTATCTCCACTTTATTGATGAGGAAACTGAGGCTTAACAGGTTAAGTGACTTGCCCAGAGTCACACAACCAGTTTTCTGAGGCAGGATTTGAACTCCAGTCAGTGTTCCTGACTCCAAGTTCAGTACTCTATCCACTCTACCTCCTGGTTATCATCTTTAGAACTCTAGCTCCCTTGCTAAACTTTATTGTTGGTTCTGATTTGAGTAAAACTTCCTTTCAAATAAATAGAGAGCTGTATGTTTTCATGACTAAGCATTTAAGAACATTAAAAAGAGTTTGAGGGTTGAATTAGAATAGGCTGTATGCATATCTGTAATTTTCCATGTAAGTAGATTTTTAAAATACAATTAAATCGGAAGGCAACTAAACTCTGATTAATAATAATGATCAGTCTCGTTCCTGGACAACAGATGATGACTCAAGAAAATATTTCCCTTATCTCTCTTGGTGTGGACTACTGCATAAATTGTTGGAATCACTTGATTGGTTTTTCCTTTGTCCCTCCCTTCCTTCTCTCTCTCCCTTTCTTTCCATCTTTCTTTCCTTCTTTCCTTCTTCCTTCCTTCCTTCCTTTCTTTCTTTCTTTCTTTCTTTCTTTCTTTCTTTCTTTCTTTCTTTCTTTCTTTCTTTCTCTCTCTTTCTTTCTTTTCTCTGTCTGTCTTTCCTTCCTTCTTTCTCTCTTTTTCTCTCTTTTTTGCAAGGGTTCAGTGGAATTGGGAAAAGACTATTGTATAAAACAATATTTTTTTTTAAATCTAATTGAAGTATTTTGGGGCCTCTGTTAGTCATTTTAAGAGTTGAAAAACATACTTCCATTTCAATCACAGTTCTCTAGTAATACAACACAAGTACCAATTCAAATAAAATAAAATAAAATAATGCTATGAAACCGCATGAGATTACATATTTATTTCCCTAAAAACCATGTTCCTCAACTATTGAGATAGTTTATAAAATTATTCACAATAAAATATTAACTTTTAATAAAAGATATTTTCCAAATTTTATGTTTTAATTTCAAAATGTTCTGATTTGTAAAATCCTTACATATCTAAAACTATTTTAGGGTTTCCTCTAAATGCATGAAGTTGATTAAAAATTAAGGGAAAAAAATTTCCCCCAGTATTTCAATCCTGTTGACAAATGTAATAGCTTTTTAGAGAAATGAATAACATACTTTTATTTTAGATAGATCTTATTTATTTCACTTACTATCTATGTTAAGTTGAAAAAGAGCCTTCATTTTTCTGAGATTCCATTTGTCATTGTACAATGAAAAGGGGTTAATTAAATACTAACATCCTTTCCATTTCTTTCATTCTGTGAATTTCTATGATGAATACATACATAATATGTAAGTATATGTGTGTGTGTGTGTGTGTGTGTGTGTATTGCACACAATGAAAATTCAAGCTCATTTGTTCTACATTTGTTTATGGAAAAATACAAATGTTAACTGATCAATATTTGGGTGGCCACAATACAATACCCTGAGGAAATGATAGCTTTGCTATTTCTTGCCTGGACAAGGAAAATTGAAATCAAAGGCAAAAAGTACTACAGCATCTGGATCAAACCACCAAGAGTTATGGATTCAAAAAACACCTAGAAAAAAACAATGGTGAGATTTGTCCTGATATCTGCTCCCTCACAATAAGTTAAGAATTCAGTGAGGCTCAAGTTTGTTGTGTGAAGGAGAAATATGAAATCAGGAAGATTGTCCATTAAACCTCCTCCCTACTTCAAGAAAATGTTAGCCTCTACCTGGAGTTATCAATTTATGTTTGAAATTCTAGGCAGAAATATAGGAAAATGTATGATAACTTCACCAGCATAAGGAAAGAAGGATTGAATATACTTTCACTTTAGAACGAATGGTAAAGCTAAGTTCTGAATGAGTGGTATATACAGGAGGCAGCAGGATATTGGCCATTTCTGCATCGCATCTCTGTGGCACATATAATTTACTAATATTTCTTTAGCCTATAAAACAACACGATTCTTTCTTTCTCTTTGCTTCCTTCCTTCCTTCCTTCCTTTCTTTTTCTTTCTCTCTTTCCTTCTTTCTTTTCCTTCCTTCCTTCCTTCCTTCCTTCCTTCCTTCCTTCCTTCCTTCCTTCCTTCCTTCCTTCCTTCCTTCCTTCCTTCCTTCCTTCGAAAGGTTTCAAGGATGGGGAAAATAGCATGGGTTTTCTGGGTTTATGCCATCACTTCACTTTGGGTGTGAGCCAAAAAACTTTGCATCTTTCAGAGCTGCTTCTCCAGAGGGACTTCTAAGTGGCTCACAAGTATTTCATGCTTCAGAAGGGGGACAGTGAGGCATCTCCCTACCACCATTTCCGAGATCATTCTCCAGTATGCATCAACGGGTCGCTGGCTCCCCACGTTGGGGGGTGGGGGGGGCGGTGTTCTATGTTAATTAATTCTAGGAGAGCAGGGTGGAGAGACTGGAACCGGGACCTCGAAACAGCCTTGATTGCTAACGGGAAAATGAGGAGCTCAGCTTTGCTGGAAACTAGTCGCTGCGCATGGTGCTTGCCACTATGATGATTTCGCTTGATTTCTTCCAGGCCAAGGACCACCTTTGGCCGCTCGTTCTCCAACAATGAGTGTCGCTTACACACTTGCCCCACAGACTGTGAAACGGCGAAGCAATGATGCCGAACGGCCATGCCACAGTTCTGGGGTTAGAGTAACCCTGGGGCGCCCTTTTCTTCATAGCCTTGGACTTCATTCATCCAGACCCCAGCGAAAGCGTCCCTGGCCCACCTTCATAAACCCTACCATACTCAAGGCAATTTCGGAACCGGGCGAAGGGCCACCTACCCAGTACCAGTACCACTCTCACTCCTCCTCCTCCTCCTCCTCCCCCACCCTGCAAGCCCATAAGCAGCGCATTCTCTCCCGGAAACAACCCTGCTGAGCAAAGGCGGAGGAAAACCTTGGGCCTTCCGCTCTGATTGGTCTCCCCCCGCAGAGCTAGGCGAGGCAGCGATTGGCTGCCGGCTGTTGTCAGTCGGGGGAGAGCAGTGCCATCGCTGGGTAAGTGGAGCCGGCCGGGGCTTTGGTGCTCCCGCTGCCGCCGCGGCTGCTCCGGCTGGTGCAGCTGTGGCGAGCTCGCGCTGGGCGGCGGGCGCTGCTGCCGCGGCTCCTGCTGCTGCTCCTGCTGCGGGCGCTGCTGCTGTGTTAGGAGGAGGAGAAGGAGGAGGAGGACGAGGTGGAGGAGGAGGCGGTGGCGGCGGTGCAAGGGGAGAAGGAGGAGGCGGAGAAGTGATGCTGGCGCCAGGGATCCGGGCAGCGGCGGCGGCAACAGCATCACCGCCGGGAGTGCAGCTGCAACAGCCCCGTGGCCATCCAGCCGGGCGGCCGGCCGAAGACAACGAACCCAACTGGTAAGGTCCAGTCCGGAGGGTTCCGTGGGCGTCTCTGGCAACCTCTGTGTGAGCTTTGGGGATGGGTTGCCTGGATGGCAACTGGGTGACTGGAGGTTCAGCGTGGTGGGCAGTTCAAGGTGCAGGGTGAGCGCACCCTGCCCAGTGCCACAGACGAGAAGGCGCTAGGCGAGGATGCTTGGGACTCGGGGCGCGGGTCCTGGGCGGGCGGCATGACTGCCGCTGCCTCTGCCTGTGCTGCTAGCCGCAGCTGAATCTGTGACAGACTTTGACAGCAGAGAGATTGCCTGGCGTGTGTGTGTGTGTGTGTGTGTGTGTGTGTGTGTGTGTGTGTGTGTGTGTGTGTGTGTGTGTGTGTTGCACTTTCCAGTACAAACAGCGGGTCTTCCTCTCTAATGTTCACCAGTGTCCTTCAGGAACCAAGGCTTGGATGAAACAGATAGGATGCTCTTTGACAGAAAGAGGGGAAAGAAAAAGAAGCGTGATATGAACAGCAAAGTCCGCCGTGGCTCCTAAAGAGCCCAGTAAATTGAACCTTATTGCTATAATTAAAAGAAAGAGCGTTTGGATCCGATTGCCTGGGGACAGCGAATCCAGAAAGGCACCGTAATGTCAAAGCTTTTCTCGGGAATTCTGGAGGGGAAGAGAGAATGTTGGTAAAAGGGAGTTTAAAGGGGAAGAAAGAAAACTGGAAGAAGGATGGCCTGTGGGAATGAGGGCTATTTGTTGTTTAAAGGATGGTAAAGAAAAGATTTCCCCACACTTTTTTCTAGAGACTGCGGGTCCGCCTTACATCTTTGGGTTACAGAAAGGAACAGTGAATCTCCTTTTCTCACCCCACCCCCTAGTCCAAATCAGTGACTATCCGGAGCCTCCGGAAGCGGCTTCATGCTCTAAGAGTATTTCTCCACTACATTGCCCACTTTAGGGCAACTCCGTTGGACGTGCTTCCCAAGTAGGGGATGGAGAAGAAAGAGACACTTCTGACTGTATTAAAGAGGCGAAGCTTTTGGATAGGACCTGTGAGATCCCGCAGTGGGAGGATAGGAGCTCTTTGCTAGTTGAGGGAGGAGGAGGTAAGAAAAGGGGGATGGAACCCAAGCAAGGACGGAGCGGGGAAAGGTGGGGGGGCGCGAAGGAATGAGAGTTATGAGCTACTTTCTCTGAGAAAGTTCCTAGCTCCGGAAGGTTTGAAAAATAGAACCATCTCCTACTAACCAAAGAGTTTTTAACCATCTGTTTCGGTAACTACCTCACCAGCTACTGTTGGTGTCGTTTTTCGGGCTTGAGCAAATGAGTGGGTGCATGAGAGAGTGCGTGTATTTTGCCTTCTATTGAAAGACCTTAAAATGAACGCGCCTTTTATAAGTCCCTGCAGATGGGAATTCCTTCCTGTCTGAGACCAAATTTCTGTCGCTCAATGGAATGAACCTGCTGTCAGTTAGTTGTGCTACACCTCCAAACTTTTAATCCTCTGCCATGATACGTATACTGGTTTTCTCAGTTTCGCTCTTGGGTTAAAAAAAAAAAAAAAAAGTACTTGTAATGCCTCACAGCCTACTTAAGAACAGGCTTAGGTCTGTCGTAATGAGTCAGGAAAAGGCTGATGTAGCTGAAGTGGGCTATGAACACCAAAGAGCTCCCACCCCATCTAGAACTGATGTGAAACCTTTATTGCCAGTAGCTTCATCTTTTCCTCATGGTAATGCTTTTTCTCATTCAGCAGCTTGTTTAAACAAAAGGTCTCTGACCAATTTCACCAGAACAAGCTTTTGCCCAGAAACAAAAATAGAGGGGACAAATACTAATGATTTTCATTTCTGCTTACGTAAAATGTTCAGTCAGTTTAAAATAGGCACGTAATTTAAATAGTGAAGAAAGTAAATGCAAGGGACTGTTCAGATTGTCAGAGAACACTAGTATTTTCTCCTATTTTTCTCATTATAGTTTACTTTCTCATTATTCTTTTATGTGAGTTTTTCTCAAGTGGATGATGAAATGTTTGTAGTATTCCCTACAGTGTTACTAGATTTGTGCTTTAAGGCAGTGCTCAGTTGTTTTACCTTTTGGTTAGTAAGCTTTACATTTAAATGCCTTTTTATCACTTTTTTAAAAATTTCAACACTTTTAAAAAATCTTGATTGTGTATGCATTTAGACAATTGTTGCTATTTTTTTTCTAGTAGCTCTCACATCTGGCACAGTATCTAAGATTTTCTGAAGTAGCAGAAGGGAATATAGGATTGTGGCTATTACATTTCTATACGCAATTTGCTTTTTTTGTCATTATTTGTAATATTGCTGAATTGGAGTTAAATTAACTTTCCAAATAGTCTTTGTAAAAATCTTGTTGAAAATGCTACAAAGTTGATTTCCTTCTAAATTTTATTTATGATGCGTCAGGAGTGGTTGAACAAAAAGTGGTTCAAAAACATGAAAAATTAGCTGAGCAATCAGTGAGTAATTGACAACCATGAATGCAACTATTCTTAGTAAGTATTTAAGATGTATATGTGGAACAAGATGGTTAGCATATTGCTTTGCAGTATCTCACTGTAGTATTTTTGATAGTGAATCCAGTAGGAGGTAGAATATATCATAGAAAGTATAACTAACATGTTTTTCAAGGCCTAACTATGTAACTGCATTTCTTTGCAATTTTAACATGTTCTCAGACTCTTGCAGTCTTTCATGGAAAAAAATACTGTAATTTTCAGAATAATTATTTTTAAAAATTATTTCCCCAACCTTTAGAGAAAACAAATTCATCTTGAAAATTGGTATAAGGAACTGGTTGGTGTAAAAGTAACATATACTACCAAGCAACCACAACTAGTTATACTGTATAAATATGAGATAATTTCTATATTCCTAAAAGTAAGAAAGGAGCCTGTAACAGGCATTAACTGTTAGTCATCATGCAAGGCCAATTTTCTGCAGTCCTATAAATTCACTTCATCCTTGACGTGTACTCCACAAGCTTTGATTCTGCCACGTTTTCCAGATGACTTTGTAATATGGTGAATGTCAGTTTGTCAAGGCTATAAGCCATTACGTTTATTTTGGGACCTATACCAGATTTTACTTTTGATATGCAGATGCAGAAGGTTATAGGATAAACTCACTGAATAACTTTTTCTTAGGTTATTTATGTAAGAATTTGATCTTTGGGTTATGAATGTTAGTAGTAATACACACTTGAACAAATGTAATCTTTAAAACATCATTAGAATTCTTTGGAAATACTCTGTTTTCAAAATTTATATGCAGCAAGGGTTAAATTTTTTTAAAATTTATTTAATCACTTGCAAGATAATTTTTAAATAAAAGTCATTGCAGTTACAGTTTGAGTTTCAAGCATTTGTGACAGAATCCTGATATTTCTTGTTAGAAAAGTAGGACAGTTATTGAAAGCAGCATTAAGGGGATTAAAAAACCATCAAACAAAAAACAATTAAGAGCTGGAAGAGAACCTCAAGAGAAAATAATGTAGCCTACCCACCTGTCCTTAGAAAGATTAAACCCCAACTTCTCAGACAGAAAAATATTCATCTGGATTTTAAGGATCTTACTTGGAAGAATTCACAGTTTTCTACAGTAAACCTTACATTATGCTAAGTATTCTGATGGATCTCTTCTCTTCCCAGCTGTCCTACTCCCTACCTTCATCTCCACATGCCATCATAAAAACAACAAAACAAATTAGCAAATGAAAATGAAGAGTGTAAAATTGATTGTTTAAAAGTCAAGATCATAGAATTCTTTGTGATCTTAATTGGATATTCTCTATCCTCCACCATCTGCATCTGACTTAAGAATTACAGTGTGTTTTTTTCTTGGTTTGATTTTAATAGGACCCATTAGCAAGTGTCTGGTTAGGAATTCCCTCTTCCAATATACTTGGTGCCTTTTGTGAAACTTTTATTCTTAAAAAGTTGCCATGGGCAATGGGAGGTTAAGTGCCCAGAGTCACACAACCAGTAAGTTCAAGAGGTGGACTTTGAACTTCAGTTTTCCTGATTTTGAGGCTGTCTATCCACTAGGCTGGCTACACATCTCTTGGTTTGAGCTAAATTGCCTTGGTTTTTAAAGTTATTTCTTTCCATCCATATCCATACCTACACAACTACAATTTTCTTGGTGATTTATGGACTAGAAGATCAACCAAAAGATAATTAAAGGACTGAGAAAGCAGTGATATTTTTTTTTCTTTATAATTTTAGCATAAGTTAATTATCTCTTTCACTCAAAGTTAATACTAATTATTCTTATATTCATATATTGCTTTCTAGACTATTTCTAACCTAATGAGAAATTTTAGAAAAGAACTCCCAGAAAATTATAATTTATTTCCTTCAAATTGGATGAACTATATTCTTGTAGATCAGCAAAAAGACTCCACCCACTCCTCCCCACATACTTAAATTGTATTCAGATAAAAAAACTGAACCTCTAGGAAAAGATTCTAAAACATTTTTAGACTTTCAATGGAAGGTTGAGTTTTAAGTTCAAAACTGGTTGTTACACATTTTCCCTCTAATTACTATTTCGTGTGTGTGTGTGTGTGTGTGTGTGTGTAATTTCTTCCCATTAAAATAGTTACTTGAAGATGAACTTTGTTATTTTCTTTTACCAAGTTTCTGTTTTCCAATGGATAAAACATTGTTCTCACTTAGAATTTCAGTTTGACTTTTTACCTTTCTATTTCATTTTGGAATTACTTCTGTCTCAAAAAAATGTCATTCTTACCCACAGTTAAGCAGTCTGGAGATGGCTATTTAACTTAGCTTTTAAAGACTGGATTTTTGAATTACATTTTTATATCAAAGAGAACATTTTAAATTGCATCCTTGAGAAGCTGCATGTGATAACAAATTAATACTGACCTATTCATAACTTCTTTCTTTTATCGGTGTATTAGAATAGGGCCAGCATTAAGAAATGCTTCCTAAGTGCCTTTCCTTTCTCAAAGTGAGGAATGTGTGTGTGTGTGTGTGTGTGTGTGTGTGTGTGTGTGTTCAACCTAGTTTTAGACAACTAGGAAAAAGTTCTGGCAATGCTATATCAATATTTCATTTTATTCCAGAGAAAAAAACTTTATAATCTTTTGTGCTTTGAGCAAACCAGGAAACCAATAGGGAAACAAAATATTTTAAATTGAAGTTATCGTATCTAACTAAATTGGCCATTTCTCATTATTCTCAGGAAAAAATAACACAAAAAAGCATTAGGTACAAATGTTTGCATGTTTTGAACCAATTATTTCTAATTTCTGCTTCTAGGCATCTCAGGCCATTCCAAAGTTACTCATTGGTTTTTTTGTTAATTTTATTTTGTTTTACCATTGTGTGTACATTAGAGAGGACTGGTAAAATTATGGTAACGATTATCATTTTGGCTGTGTGTGTGTGTGTGTTGTCCTTCGTTGCTGAAGAAGACCATGCCATCAGAGAAATGATGACATGACTTGCACTTGACTTTGTTTTGAGTGAGGGAGGGCAGTGCAGGTCACCAGCCTCACTTCTCCTCCAGAGCCATCTGAATCTGATGACCAGATATTCGTCAGGATGACTGGAAATGACCCAGGATGAGGCAATTGGGGTTAAGTGACTTACCCAAGGTCACACAGTTAGTGAGTGTCAAGTGAGGTGAGATTTGAACTCGGGTCCTCCTGACTCCTGCACCGGTGCTCTATCCACTGCACCACCTAGGTGCCCCTGTCATTTTGGCTACATAATTACTAAAAGACAATATCACCTACCTAAAATGAGTTTGATCATTATGCTTTTGGTGTCAGGAGAGAAAAAAAATTATTTTGATAAGGAAGTCACTACCTAATATTAGAAGTTACTGAATATGCTTACTATTTGTGTGTATATGACTGCTTTATATTTTGTGTATGCAAATTTCCATTAAATTGTTTATAGCTTATTTAGTGCTACTAAAATACATGAGAAAGATATGAAATTTAAAGGAGAAAAATAAATTGGAATTGCTAATATTTTCAGCCATATTCTTTCTTTTCCATTAAATTATAAAAACTTGTACACACTTCCCTCCTATTGTACCCCCATTTTTAAAGAGCTAGTTTTATCACTCATATAATAACAGAATTTAGGAAGAAGGCTACTACTTGGTATTGCCCAATACAATTCAACCTTCATAGTTTTTGACTTACAGAGGCACTTCTTGTCTCCCAAAATATACATCATGTCTGAGAGGTTGTTTCCTAATTGATCATCTTGTACTCTATTTTGAGATATCCCAGTCAGCATTTTGTATGGTCACCAAAGACCAGCTGTTTTCCAAGGGAAGAGTCACAAGGTCCAATGATATCTGGCAGTGGTGTCAGGGTTAAATCAAACCAGTAAGATTTGAAATTCTTCTACAGTGACTTGGAACTCAATCAAAGGGAAGTGTTATTGTTATTAAACTGGTCACTTGTGAATTTTGTGGATTTCAGATATTATCAGGTAAACATAGTGGTTTTAATTCCAAGAATCTAATTATGCATTGGTGAATAAAGCGTAAAGTCTAATAGTCATGTTTCTTGAGTCCATATTTTATATTATCCATATGTTTATTTTCATTTTAATCTTTCTGATCCGAGCAAATAAACTAACACTTTCACACTTTAATTTCTCTCTCTGGGGAATGGGAGTCCTATTAGATAATCATTTAATTTGTGAAATCAGGTAGAATCCAATATGAATACTTCATTTTGATAACTCAGAATGAAAACTCCGATTTAAATATATTATTTGTTTAAACATTGATACAATGGGAATAATATTATTTTTGTTAAAACAATAAAGGAGTGGGCTATATCTTTTTATAATTGCATTTTTTTCTTATTTCTTCACTTTTCTCAGGGAAAAAAGAGACTATTCCTTATTTTCAGAACACTTTGGTTGAGGTTCACTTATTAAAATATTCATGTTTTTATTGTCATATATACTTTTTGTTTCATATCTGAATATAAATCTTAATATAGCTATAAATATTTTAATTTTCCTTAGGGATGGTGTTGATATTCTCTCTGTGTGTCTCTCTCTTTCTCTTTCTCCCACCCCCACCCCCACCCCCACCATAATGATGAGATCTGAGATTTTTTCCTTGCCTTTAGTATACTGCTTGCTTCAGATACTTTGAGAAACAATCCCTCAACATCCTCACAATCATGTCACATCTAACTATAGTTGTTCTAACCCAGATGCTTTTCCCATTTTTATTCTCCTTAGAACCACTTCCTCCTCAAATTTAAGCACTTCTGAGACCATGATGTTATAATCCAACTGTGGTGGCTCCACTATCTTTGATGATGAAAAAAGAGTTTGTAATGATAAATTTTTGCAGATCTTTTCTGCTGTAACCTGTTTCTTGCCCTGCCTCCCCCTCAAATGTTCTCAGGTGATTTTACTTAGTTGGGATTCTTGCCAAGTCTTATTTAAGCTGGTTTTACTCTCCTCTACTATTGGAAGCATTATTTCTCATAACTCATAATCTTCCACTGTACTTCATAAGATTTACAAAGTTTATATATGAGATAATTGCTACAATCAACTGACTTATTTGTCTAATTGTTAAGCCAAGTGTTTGGTGACTAAGGTAGTGATAAGGTTGTTTTGGTATTTGATATAACATGTTTCCCCTTCATCTAAATTAATGGCATCATCTAATGATGTTGAAGTTAGCCTGCGTGTGTGATTTTTTTTCCTCCTTTAAATATGAAATCTAATATTGGACATGGACATGCCTCCTTCCACACATACTAGCTGTATGATTATGGACAAATAACTTAACTTCCCAGACCCTTACATTCCTCATTTCTTAAATAGAAGTAATATTTCTTTTAGTAACTGCCTCTCTTGATTGTTTTAAGGCTCAGATCAGATAATACACAAAAGCATATTGCAAACCTGAAATTGATATGTAAATGTTAGTTGCTATCATTTTAATAGAAACACCATTCTTTTTTCATTGTGTCAGTCTGTCACAACTATGTACCTAGTAATTTATTTTTGGCATGACAAATATGTTTCATTGTGTCATAAGAACTCTTTTAATTTCTTTTCTTCCTGAAGTATTTGAATATTGGGTCAGTCTAAGCCTGGATAAACAGAAAAGAAAAACAAGAAGAAAAACTTTTCCTCACACTACTTGGCAAAAATTCAAAACAAATATACCCTGAAAAAAATGGAAACCTTTACAACAAAGCTCTCTCTTTCTCTCCCTGTCTTTTTGTCTCTTTCTGCTTTGTCTCTTTCATGGACTCTGCCTCGACTATTCATTGTTTTACAAGCCTTGATTTGCTCTCCTTCACACTTGGATCAGCTTGTCCTTCCTTTGAAAGGTTTTCTTTCAGGAGTTTACCATATTGGTTCATTGTAGTGTGGACACCAAATCGGCTTTAATTCACTGAATCTCAGGAATGTGGAGATCAAATAATCCACTAGCCTTAACCTTCCAGCACCACGGATTACAGGTGTGTGCCATCATTCTCAGCTCCTGTTCTCTCTTCACTACTTCCTTCTGGGTTTCTGTTTCAACTCAATGCAAGTCCAAAGCTCTTGATGTGGTTTCAAGCTACTAAAACTTAAAACTGCAATAATATTTTTCAGACATTTTATATTTTAAATTATACCCAGAAATCATTAGGGTACTGCCTGGAATTTCCAACTGAACTTATACAACAATAATTCAAGAATCAGTGGAGATATGATGTCAAAGGCTGGCTTCCAGAGAAGTATGTTGGAAGTTAAATGTATGACTAGTATGCCTATTAGAGAGATGTGATTATTTTTAAAGAAAGCTAGTCATTTTATTATATTATGCTCTCAGTGCTAAGCTAAAACATATCAAGAATGAATTGGCTTTTTGCCCTTATGGTTCACTTTTTAGAATCCTTTTGGACTAGAATCAAATTATACTGTTATCTTAACATAAATAGCATGAGTGAAGAACTTTAATTTTCTTTCCTTTCTTTCCAGCATCAAAACAATGAATTCCAGTTGGGATAGAATGAAAATTGTATTAGATTTCAATTGGTTATACTTTTAATTTGTATTATATCAAATTTAACTCTAGGCAATATTATATATTGAAAATTAGTAAATTAAAATCTTGCCTATCTCTATTGGTTTTTAAGATTTAAATGCTGTTTAAATTTAGACTACAATGAACAGAAAACTACACTTCATTTTACAGATTGGGAGAAAAACTCTAAAAATTTAGAACTCCCTCTTTATCTC
Source organism: Notamacropus eugenii (assembly GCF_028372415.1). Lineage (NCBI taxonomy): Eukaryota > Metazoa > Chordata > Mammalia > Diprotodontia > Macropodidae > Notamacropus > Notamacropus eugenii. The sequence goes on from NC_092876.1 coordinate 228,390,710, forward strand.
TCTTTCTGTCTCTCTCTGTCTCTCTGTCTCTGTTTCTTTCTGTCTCTGTCTCTCTCTGTCTCTGTCTCTCTGTGTCTCTGTCTCTGTGTCTCTCTCTCTGTCTCTGTCTTTGTCTCTCTGTTTCTCTGTCTCTGTGTCTCTCTCTGTGTGTCTCTCTGTCTCTGTCTCTCACTCTGTCTCTCTCTCTCTCTCCCTCTCTCTCTCTCATTGTAGCAATAGTGGGTTGCAGATTGCAATGAAGTGTATCTATAGATAGATCGAATAGCTGAGCTTTCTTCAAAGCAGAGCTTATATTTTAGGAAAACTTGTTGCTCTGTTGTATGAAGACAAATTTTCAGGAGATGATTTTTCTTGATCCTTTAGATTATTATCCATAATTCAATAGATAATCATTAGACGTGTGCAATATATGCAAAGCACTATGTTAAGCAGTGAAGGTGATACTTTGTTTAGAAAAGACAGTCTCCGATCTCATGGCATTTACATTCCACTAGGAAATCCGACACATGAAGTTAATTATAATACACAATTACATATGATTACACGTATTCTGTGGAAGAGGGAACCAAATCACTGTGAGGGCCCTCGGATGAAAAATTATTACCAACAAGGAATTTTCAGATATTAAAAAGGGAAATAGTCAAAAAGAAAGAGAATGGGAGGTGGCCTTGATAGGTTTGGCTTCTTATAACAGACTTTAGTCTATGACTACTAGACAAATTTAACTCTAATAAAAAACTCCTTTTTCAGTAATAAAGAACAAATCTTTCACTACCTTACTCTGTGTCTCTTAGACACATTCCATTTGGTCGCTGTTCTTCTCAAAATGTGGTGCCCAGAATGGAATATAATATTGCAAATGTAACTTCAGCACAGCAGAATAAGAGAGTCTCTTCTCCTGAACATTCCACTTCCATCACTGAGCTCTAAAATCACATGAATTTGTTTGACTGTCATGACATGTAGGTGGCTCATTTTAAATTTGCAGTTTGCTAAAAAAAAAAAAAAAACCTTCATTTTTTTCCCCATGGAAACCATTGACTACCCATGCTTTTCCTACCCAGTGATTGGACAGACAATTTCTTTAATCCAAATATAGAATTATTAGGTTTATCCATTTAAATTCCATGTTATTTATCAATCCATTATTCTAGACTCTCAAGACCCTCTTGGATCCTAATTTTGCCATCCAACATATTATCCTTCCCATTTCAAGTTATTTGCAGATTGGATAAGCAGATCATGTATGCCTTCATCAAAGTTCATAAGAGTATTAAATAGAACAGGCACAAGAATAGATCCCTAAGGCCTACCTCCCTCCAGAAAACTCCCTTTTGTTAACATCAATGCATTCATCACTAATTTGGAGGTTCAGTTATTCAAACATTTCTGAAACATAACTATATAATTGTCCTTTAGCCTATATGTATTATATAATATGTAAGAAGAACATTTACAAGAACATTTAAGAATTTATCAGATACCATATTGAGTTCCATGCATATTGTGACATTTGCTTATGAATATAATATTTTCTTGATGTACCGTTATGATAATTCTGTTAAAGAAGAAAATGAGGTGTCTAGCATGATCTATTTTTATCTTGTGTTTAGTCTTACTGATTGACATTTGCTAGTGTCAATACATTCTAGAATTCAGGAATTAAAGGAATTGTTGACCTATATTTTGAAGTATATATATATATCCTCTTTTGCCAAAACTGGGATATTGTATTTTTTCCAGTTCTTTGTCACTTCTCACAACTTCCTATTTTGTTCAGAAATCAAAAACTGTGTTTACAAGGTGTACCCTGGAATATGGTCATCCAGCCCTGGTCACTTAAAGACATTGAGGGAAAAAAAGGTGATTTCTTAGCATCTATTCAGATAGCTTGGATTTAAAATTTGTTGCCTGCATATTCATAGTCTAAATATCATTCTCTTTGGGATGTGTGTGTGTATATATATATATATATATATATATACATATATATATATATATATATGTATATATATATATGTATGTATGTATATATATTTATGTATATGTGTGTGTGTATATATATATATATATATATATATATATATATATATATATATATATATATATATATTTCAGTTTTCAACATTCACTTCCACAAGAATTTGAATTCCAGATTTTCTCCCCATCTCTCTCCACTCCCCACCCCAGGACAGTGTGTACCCTATCTACTCCTTCCTCCAGTCTGTCCTCCCTTCTATCACCCTCCCCCTTCTTCCATCCCCTTCCCCTCTATTTTCCTGTAGGGCAAAATAGATTTCTATGCCCCATTATCTGTACATCTTATTTCCCAGTTGCATGCTGAAACAATTTTTGACATTAATTTCTAAAGCTTCCTCCCTCCCCACCCACTCTCATTGAGAAAGCAAGCAATTCAATATATGTCATACATGTGTAGTCATGCAAAACACTTCCATAACAGTTATGTTGTGAAAGACTAACCACATTTTCCTCTGTCCTGTCCTACCCTCCATTTATTCCATTCTCTCCCTCGACCTGTCCCTCCATGATTGCTTCTGATTATCCCTTTCCCCAACTTGCTATTCTTTCTATCATCTTCCCTCTCCTATCCCTTTCCCCCTGCCTTCCTGCAGGTTAAAAAGATTTCAATACCCAGTTTAATGTGTTATTCCCTCCTTAAGCCAAATCCCATGAGAGTAATACTCACTTAATCCCTTTCATCTCCCCCCTCTTCCCTTCCATTGTAAAAGCTCTTTCTTGCCTCTTTTATGTGAAATGATTTGCTACATTCTACCTCTCCCTTTTTCTTACTCTTAGTACATTCCACTCAACAATAAATTTTATTTTTTAAGTATTCTCCCTTCATATTTAGCTCACCTTGTGCCTTCTATCTATGCATACACACATACACACATATATACATATATAGATAGATTTAGGTATAGATAGATAGATATAGATATCATCTTACAAATATATTTCCATGTAGGAATGTAAACAGTTCAACTTTAATGAGTTCCTTACAGCATTCTCTTTGTTAAAGAAAAAAAGAAAGAAAGAATAGTGATAGAAAAGTTATCATTTCTTTTAGTCTCCTGTTGTCAACTTCCCTATCTACCCTGAAACATAGTCCTATCCTGGCTTTGATAAATTGTCAAGAAAGTAATCAGAAAACATTTATTAAGCACTTATTGTAAGTCATACTTGTGCTAAGTTCTGGGAATACAAAGAATGATTTAAAAAATGATTTCACCCTGTCAGAGCTTACATTCTAATGCAGGAGACATATGCACATAAATAGATAGATATAAGAAACATGCAGAGCAGCTGGGGAGAGAGGATGACCCAGAAAAGTCTTCCTACAGGAGATGGTGTTTGAACCAAGTCTTAACAAAACATGGATTGGGGAATGACTTGTATGATTATACATTTGAGTCAGTTCTCTATATAGTCTCGAAATGAGGCCTTTATCCCTGAGCTTAGCTGTAAAAATTCTTTCCCAATTTACTACATCCCTCTGGATTTTGGTTGCATTGAGTTTGGTTGTGCAAAAACTTCTCAGTTTAATGTAATCAAAATTATCCATTTTGCATTTCATAATGCTTTCTGTCTCTTCTTTAGTAAAAAATTCTTCCCTTCTCCATAAATCTGATGAATACACTATTCCTTGCTTCTCCAGTTTATTCATGGATATGAACAGGCAATTTTCAGAAGAAGAATTTAAAGATATCTATAATCACATGAAAAAATGCTCTAAATCACTTTTGATTAGAGAGATGCAAATCAAAACAACTCTAAGGTACCACATCACACCTATAAGATTGGCAAACATGACAGAACAAGAAAATGATAAATGCTGGAGAGGATATGGGGGAGTTGGAACACTAATTCATTGTTGGTGTAACTGCGAGCTCATCCAACCATTCTGGAGGGAAATTTGGAACAATGCCCAAAAGGCTACAAAAATGTGCATACCCTTTGACCCAGCAATATTGCTACTAGGACTGCATCCCCAAGAGATCATAAAAATGGGAAAGGGTCCCACATGTACAAAAATATTTATAGCAGCACTCTTTGTAGTTGCCAAAAACTGGAAGTCAAGGGGATGTCCATCAATTGGGGAATGGCTGAATAAATTATGGTATATGAATGTAATGGAGTACTATTGTGCCATAAGAAATGATGAACAAGAAGACTTCAGAGAGGCCTGGAAGGACTTATATGATCTGATGCTGAGCGAAGGAAGCAGAACCAGGAGAACTTTGTGTACAGCAATGACCACAGTGTGAGAGAGTTTTTTCTAGTAGACTTGGAATTTCATAATAACTGAAGAACTTATTAAAAAAAAAAATCCCAGTGGTGGTTTTCTCAGGCAAAATGCCTTCCACACTCAGAGAAAGAAATATGGAAGTCATTCGCAGAAAGTAGCAGATCATGGTTGTGTGTGTGTGTGTTTTTGTGTATCATGTTTTTATTTGATTTGTTATGCGATTTCTTCCATTTATTTTAGTTCAACTACATAGCATGACTATAGTGAAAATGTACTCAATAGGAAAGTATATGTAGAACCTATACAGAATTGTATGTGGTCATGGGGAGGGAAGGGGGTAGTGGGAGGGAGGTGTGGGGGGGATAAAATCTTAATTTTATGGTAGTGATTGTTAAACATTAAAAATTAATAATAATAAAATAAAATTTTTAAAAAAAAGATCCTTAACCCAAGACACTATCTTGAGTAATGGGAATTTTTCCATATCTTAATAGTTTGTGGACATCTACTATGTTATGACATGTTAATGGTAAAGAAAACACAGATATCTTGGGTCATAATTTCAATTGAAACTTTGTCAACTCTGTTATCTTATTGTATTTACAACCTACGCAATTAAGAAATTCCTTTCTCATGATCTAGTTAATCACTGATGGGGACCATAAAACTGAAGGACACAGACCACCTTGGATTGTGCTAGAACAGATTCAAGCCTGGTCATTCTTGTATTAGTCAGTCAGAATTTTATTCTAGCTCTGTGATCATGTAACTACTGGCTTTAAGGGAATAAACTACATGTATTTAAAAAATAAATAAATAAAGATATGGTCCTAAAATTTAGGATTATAAAACGCAAAAAAAAAACAAAACAAAAAAAACCCATGGATTGAAAAAGTCTAGGGCAAGAGAGAAAGCATGGCAGACTTGCAGACACACCGAAAAAAACAAAACAAAACAAAACATGGAGTTAAGAAATAGAGTGTTGTGGGCAAGAAGCAGTAAGAAGGCTAAATCATAACTTATCTGGAGGGAAATAAAGCATAAAAATGGAAAACCAGGAAGAGTCCAAGCCATGAAGAACTCCTCTCCCTATTGCCTTCAAGAGAATTCACTAGGAAAATAAGTGCGATACTTGATTTTTTGTAGTAGTGGATTTTGCTATTCTACCACTGTCAGAGAGAGAGAGAGAGAGAGAGGAGAGAGAGAGAGAGAGAGAGAGAGAGAGAGAGAGAGAGAGAGAGAGAGAGAGAGAGAGGTTATTGAATCAAGAGTTCCAAGACTAATGGATCTTGAGTAGATCTCCAAGCACATTGCTTCCACAGTGTCTTCCTCTTTACGATTTCCTAGGGAGAGTGGAATAAAACCAGTGAGTTCCTAGACCCCTTTCCTCAGAAAAGTTGCTGTAGGCATTACTGTCACACTGTCCATTTCCACTACTCACCCTACCAATGAAGGAACTCCCAGTTAAGACTTCTCCCTTGGTTTCTGTCTCTAAAACAATGCTTCAGGTACCAGAAAAGCAGCTTTTTCTCTCCAAAACCCTGAAGACAAGTAAACTCTTTAATCCAATTTTTCTTCATCTGAAATCTTCAAGACATGGATTATAAGTTGTTTGTTTTTAAGTTACAGTGAACTCTTAATTATCTATGAAATTAGAAGACAGGTATGGCATAGTTATATGAAAATGAGAAGAAATCTGTCATTTCATTTTAGCTAGCATGCCAATATCCTGCCCATTAAGTCTTAATAACAAATAGCAAACATGAGTGACTGAATCTCGTAGTCTCTTCTTTATACTGAGTAACTTCTAGTTTGAATAGTTTCTTCAGGATAATTGACCAAAGAGAGAAAGGGAATCAAAGGATAATCAGTAATGTAATTTACCAGTCTCTGCTTAATTAAAAGTTGACTAATTGTCATATCCGTTTGCTATGTCATTTATAACCTGTTTTTAATTTTCATGTTACATAGTTGTATAATCAATCAATAAACATTTATTAAGTATCTCCTACATGACAGGTTCTGTGTGATGTTATAAGGATACAAAGTAATGCAAAAACAGCCTCTGTTTTCAAGGAGCTCCCAGGCTACTTCAGGTAACAAGACGCAAACAACTATGCACAAACAAGCTATATGAAGGGTAAATTGGAGATAGTGAGTAGAAGGAAGGCAGTAGAATTAAAGAGGATTGGAAACAACTTCCTGTAGAGGGAGGGAATTTAGTTGGTACTTGAAGCAAGTGGGAAAAGCCAGAAGGCAGAGATGAGAAAGGAGAGCATTCAGAAGCCTACCCCATTGAATAGTTAGGCATCTGTCCCAGCCAATAAGACTTCCAGCCAATAAGACTTCCTTTAAATTTGTAATACAATAATTAATGGCAAAAAATTCAACTTCAAATCAAAGAAAGTTGTTTGGCATTGTGCTTTTGTTATTTGAGGCTTTTATGTCTTGATGACAGTAGCATCCTTATGGTCTCATAATTTGAAAGCAAAGATAACTTTAGAAATATGTGTAGTTCAGTATATCCTTTTTTAAGATGATTATTGTTCAACATACTTGGGGTTAAGCCTATTGTGTTTTATCAGATTGGATATTAACATTTATAGTATGTGATCAGTCTTCTCTCCCCTAGGAAGGCAAAGATTTATCAGGTCTGTTTCTTTTTGTGCATATGAAATTATGAAAAATGCCACAAAAACCCTAATCCAGTGATTGTGGAATTCAAGAACTTAATAATTAACTTCTGTCTGCTGAGGGTTTCAATTTTTAAAAATCTAATCCTCCAGTAACAAAACAATGTTAGCCCAGCTGTGTTCCTGTCAGATTCAAACCCATATTTATAATCAAACTGATTTACCAGTTGTTAAACTGAATTACCTAATGGTAAAACACCTAACGTTGGGGATGTTTTTAAATAAAACAGAGCCATGTGACTGATTCTATTAGATTATATTAATGTTGTATTTAAAACAATTTAATTACTTCTTATACCAATGACATAATCTCAACCTCACGAACAAAGAAAATCTGGCATAATTGTAACAGAGAATATTAAAAGTCATTGCCATTCTATTTGAAGATACATCTTTCTGTGCTAATGAAATACTATAATAATTTGAACAGCCTCCAGAGCAAAATATTTGATTTAGCACTATGCCATTACTATGCAATTAGTCTTCCACTAGTTATTCTTTTCTGTGTTTCAAATAACTTTTTACATAATGAATACTCGCATAAAATTAAATTACTACGTTATAATCAGCAACATATATAACAATAAGCTGGAATTTCTGAAGGTAAGCTAAGAAAAATAATTTCTGGAAAAAAGAGAATTGAGAGTTTGATTTCCCCAAAGGTTACATGTTAAATTCTTTGTGTTATTTTTGTTCCTGTGCATATGTTTTTGTTTTCAAAGCGGCTACACTGTATTCTGCACATCCAGGTATATGTTCTGGTAGGGAATCTTGTTGCATTCAGATACCTATGAAAATGATCTATGCTGTCTGATAATAATGTCTAATCTAATAATTTTGAGAAGACTTAATGTCTGTTTCCTGTCATGTTGTGGAAACCAATAATATCCATAATCTCTCTTTAACTTACAATATCAAATAGGGTTCCACTGAAAAAACAAAATACACACACACAAACCTTTTGGGAATATTTTGGAACATGAAAGCCTGGCTAGCTTAATGAGAGTTGGGTGTTTGTTTTGATTTTTCAAATTCTCAGAGTAAACAAGTTAAGCATTGATTGATTAGATTTCTTATTCAAATTTGGATTTATTTTTTCATGCATCTGAAAAAATGTATTGGGTGCTTAATATATGTGTTGCACTGTGCTACGTTAGGGATGCAAAGATTGAAAAAAATGTAGAGCACTTGGCCTAAAGTATCTCACAATCCATTAGGAAGGGAAGGCATTGTTTAAAATACTTATAAATATAGATATCATTTGATAAGGGTATAGGAAGGGACAGAGGAGATACAGAGACAGAGAGAGAGAGAGAGAGAGAGAGAGAGAGAGAGAGAGAGAGAGAGAGAGAGAGAGAGAGAGAGAGAGAGAGAGAGAAGGACAGAGAGAGACAGAGAAAGGAAAGAAAAAGAAGCATCAATTAGGACAGAGCCTTGGAGAAATCTCAGTTAGGGAGACACAATATGGAATAAGTCAACAAAGGAGACTAAGACAGGCAGGTAGGAGGAGAATGTAGAATTCAGAGTATGCAGGAGGAAAGGATGGTCAACATTTCAAATACAGCAGAGAGCAAGAGAGAACTGGGAGAAAAAGACCATCAAATTAAGCAATTAAGAGATTGTTGCTAACTTTGGAGAGAGTAATTTCAGTTGAACGAGACATTAGTTTGGGAATTCAGTGAGAGAAGAAATAGAGTCAATGAATGTATACAGTTTTCTTCTAAGATTTTACTTAAGAACATGAAGGGAAGAAAGGACACTAGATTGAGAAGATGACTGAGTACAGTGGACATTGAATAGCGGTGACTTGAAAAGAATAGAAAGGAACCAATAAAAAAAGAAAAATTGAAGATCATGAAAAAAAGAATGAGTGAGGGGGAAATCTGCTAGAGAAGACTGGAGTTGGATCAAGCACACGTATAGAAGGGTTGATCTGGAAAGAAGGGTCACCTTATTACCAAAGACTGCAGGATAAAATAAAAGAGTGGGAATGGTTTCAAAGGTTTTGAAATGAAAGAGAAAAGAGGGAACTCATGTGCAAGGGCTTTCATTTTCTCAGTGAATGAAGAAGCATGGTCCTCAGATACTTTGAGAAGGAGAGAAGAAACACAATGGAATAGGTTTTGTACAGAGGGAAATAGGGAATTGATTAAAGTGGAATAAAAAGATTGCCTTGCTGCATTGAGGGCTCAGTTGAAGTCATATCACATAAACTTGCAGTGGACCCAGTCAGTATAGTTTTATGACTTTCTTTATCTCTATTCAGTAACACATGAGTAGGAACTGTGAGAGGGATGGTGGAAATAATGCAAGATAGAAATTTTGAAAGGCTTAAGCTGTGATAGGACAAGGGCACAAGGGATGTGGAAGTAGATAAGAGTATGGATTCAAATTCCTTAATTATAGGTTGCAGTTGAGGAGAGAGGAAAGTGAAGTCAGAACAAGGTAAACTTCCTGAAAAAGTAATAATGGATGTACTGCATACTTTGAAGGGTTGTGCTTAAGGCTCAGGCAATTTTAAGTATTATTATAGCTGCTGTTCTTAGTGAGGTATATAGGTGGCATAGCAGATAGAGCACTGGACCTGGAATCAGGCTGACCTCAGTTCAAATCCAGCCTCAGATATTTATTAGCTGTATAACCATGGGCAAGTCATTTAACTTTTTTCTACCTCAGTTTCCCCATCTGTAAAATAGAGATAATAATAGCACTGACCTCTCAGGTTTGTTGGGAAGAAGAACTGATATAATATTTGTAAAGTGCTTTACATATCTTAAAAGTGTTATGTTAGGTGCTATTGTTATGATCATGAATAATAATAATAGCTATGTATAACTTGATCAGGGTGACATAGCTAATATGTGTCACATAGGCAGGGTTTGAATACCAGTTTTCTGACTCCAGAATTAGAGCTGATTTTTTTTAACTCATCCACAGAGGAGATGAATTCACTAATATTCACAAACATGTACAAGCTACCTAATGAGTCCCAAACATGCTTTTGGGTGCTGGGGATACAAAGGCAAAAATAAAAGATCTTTGCTGTCAAGAAACTTGCATTCTACTAGCATCATTCAAACTTGTTAATGGAAAAATGGACACACCATGAAAATCTGAAGGAGAGAACAGAACTCATGCAATTCAGGAAATCCCTCCTTTAGAAAATGTCCCTTAAACAAAGCCATGAAGATTGTTAAAGATTCTCTAGTCATCTGCTGGATGCATCTGAGAGCAAGAAACTTACTGAATAAAGCCAATGGTTAGGAGACTTTCTAAATTGCAGGAATGTGGTTTAAAGCTGTGAACTCAAGTTGTTGCAGTGGCCATGGCTAGGAAAAGGTAAGCAGCTGTTTCTGATCCAAGAAAGGCCTCCTGCAGAAAGTGGTATCTGGCTTGAGTCTTGAAGGACGCCAGAGATTCTAGGATATCCAAGGTAGAAGGGAATGTATTTCAAGCATGTGGAACACTCAGTAGGAAAATGCAGTTGTGAGAGATACTTCAAAAAAAGAATCAACAGGACTTATTGAATGATCAGTTACAGGAATAATACAGAAGTGAGTGTCAAAGAGGACTAACATTTTGGGTCAGCGTGCTCAGTAAGGTGAGCAGAGTCTTCAGTAAAGGATTCTGGTCAAAGAAGGCAAAGGAACTGTGACAAAACTAATAACTAGAAGAATATGCTCAGTATATCATTCTTGTGACATAACACACATCATGCTTGTCCATGCCTCATTGCTTCAATGGATTTGTGATCTCTTAATTGAGAACAGTCCCATCAATGATGCAGAATGCAGCTGTCAATACTTCCTCATCCTATTTGATTCTGGTTCATGTCCTTCTATAAATCTATAATTTACCCAGTTGGCTGAAGACCTTCTTCTAGGCTAAAAAAAAATCTCTAAGTACCAGTGCAGCACCTGGGCTATCCATCTTTCATCCTTTGCTCTTGCTACATGACCCATCTACTTGCTTTGCTTATGTGATGTTTGAATATTGATCATATGCTGCAGCTTACTTATCTACTATATGTCTCTTCATTGCTCTTTGGGTAATCTGAATTTTTCATTTTTAGAATATTATTTTTATTGTGTTAGAAGTTTTTTATTATTTTTAGTCCCAAAGCATGTTTGGGACTCATTAGGTAGCTTGTATGGAATTATGTTCCATAATTCAGATAGATAGATAATTGGATGGATGGATAGATGGAAGAATGGATGGATAAATGATAAGACAAAGAAAGATAGGTAGATAGAAGCATATATACATAAATATATATCAATATACATATGAGTATGTACATGTATATTTATAAATTCACACTGGCAAATTTTAAAAAAGTCTCATGCATGTGTCATTGTCATTCAGTCATTTTCAGTCATGTGTAACTCTTTATGGCCCCATTTGGGGCTTTCTTGGCAAACATACTGGAGTGGTTTGCCTTTTCTTATCCAGCTAGTTTTATAGCTTAGAAACTAAGGCAAATGCGGGTTGTGACTTACATAGGGTCACATAGTAAGTGTTTGAGGCCATTTGAACTCACAAAACTGAGACTTCCTGACTCTAGGCCTGGCACTCTATCCACTGCAGCACCTAGCTGTGTCATAGGTTTAGAATTATCTGACATTTCAAAAAATTCTACATGTATCATTTTGGGCAATCCATTTCATCTCTCTGAAATTCAGTTCCTCATCTGTAAAATGGGGGGAGGGGGAAAGTAGACTAAATGACCTCTAAGGTCCCTTCCTACTCTAAATCTACAATCCTAGAAATGATAGTGAAAGGCAAAGTAAACATTTTTGTTTTGTCATTTTCTGTGTTATCATCTCCTGCTTCAATTCTTGTTAAATGCATGCAATGATCTATATAGAATTCTCTGTCTGCTTTACTTTTGATACTGGTGAAACCTCTTTACCCTTATGGAGATCCTTTTATCTATCTCTTTTATCTTCCTCCTTCATATATCCAAAGGATGTAATGCACTTAGAGAGAATGTCAAATGGAAATCAAGTCTCTTCCACTTAGGGATAGTTGTAGGAAGTGAGGTGGGAAGGTCCTCACTGTGAATATCCCCACCTACACAAGATGTGTCACCTTGCTGTCTCTAAGAAACAGGCTGACACACTTTAGGCACCATATCATAATTAATTTCCCCTAATTGAGCTATACTTACTCACAGGAGGATAGGAGTCATATCTGCTATTTCTTTGCTATGAAAACCTCAGAGTTCAATAATCCTTGGATTATTTGTTTAGAGGTTAGAGTTAGACCATCTGCTGAATGGTGTGTGTGTGTGTGTGTGTGTGTGTGTGTGTGTGTGTCTTTGAGAGAAGACAAACAGGACAAAGGGAAAGAAAGAAAGACAGAGGAAGAGGGAAACATTTGGAGGGAAACATTAGATTGCCTTTTATGGAACAAAATGACCTCCTATTGATTATGAAATAAGTTAAAATCTGTCTTCCCAACCACTTGAAAACTACAAATCCAGAGAACTACCAGTATACACACACACACACACACACACACACACACAAACACACACATATATGTGTGTATACACATATATGTATACAGGTGTATATATATATGTATATACAAAGAGGACAAAGAAAATAAATTATTTATAATTACAGATTATTTAGTTCACTTAGACAAATACATAAAACCAAAGACCCAACCCAAATGCAACCTTCTTCATCAAACCTTTCTGAATTTTCCACTTTCAGAAATGATCTTTTTTGAATACTTTACACTTTGTAACTTTTTCATGCATTTGTATATTTTATATTACAGTTACTGATGTACGTGTCTACTGTCTCCACTAGATTGGAGTCTTATTTATTTTTAGCCAAAGAGCAAAGCTTTTCATACAGTAGGGGTTTAATAAGTGTTTGCTGAAGTAGAAAAAAGAACAAAAGAAAAAGAATGGCCAAAACTCCTCATCACCGCATGTCTGCATCTTCCTTCCATTGACTCAGTACCTCTGTTTTGGCCCAGATTATGTCAGCCAATCACATCTAATTTAAGCAGTGAAAATCAATCAAAGTGTTTAAATATTAAGATGGTAATATTTTACTGCTATATTACTGGAAGCCATATCTTGAATTTACCTTGTCTGATCCCTACTTTAGGGAGAAGCCACTTTCAGTTCATTTCTCCTCTTTCATTCTAGGTCACCCTTACTTTTGGTATGTACCTAGAACAATGTTGATTAAGGAGAAAGAGAGAGAGAAAGAGACAGAGACAGAGAGAGACAGACAGAGACAGACAGAGAGAGAAACAGAGGGAGAGACACAGAGAAAGAGAGAGAGAGAGACAGACAGAGACAGAGACAGAGAGAGAGACAAAGAAAGAGAGAGAGAAAGAGAGAGAGACAGATAGAGAAACAGAGAGAGAAACAGAGAGAGAGACAGAGAGAAACAGAGAGAGAGAGACAGAGAAAGAGAGACAGAGAGAGACAGAGAGACAGAAAGAAACAGAGAGAGAAAGAGAGACAGAGACAGAGAGAAACAGAGAGAGAAGCATCGATGACCAAAAAATTTCCCCTTTGCTTTTTGCCTTTCATGCCGTCACAGTGATTCTTGGGTTCCAATTAACTACCATCTCTTCTCACTCCAAATGTACAAATGTACTCCGATTTTTAAAGGGGTCAGGATAATCAAAGTATGTAACAATAATTCTAATTTAAATTTCTCTGTAGCGATATTTAAGGTGTGGGGGGTTGTAAACAGATTGATATGGCTACAGGTCTACTGTGATTCTGTAAGGTCTTTGTCAGCTTTAACTTGATATTGGTCCAGCAATCCATACTTTATCTGTCTTATCCTGAATAAAACAGGAGGGAAGACAGTAGCTTCATTCATCCTGGCATAATTTAGGCTGTCACATCTCCTCACTTGGGAACTCCTTTCTTTAGAAGATGGCCTTCTGGTCATATGTGTGTCAGTCAGCTGTTTTCTTCCTCAGTATGATCCTGACAGATGCACCTTGATTTATACTTCCCATTAGGAAATTCAAGACCCTTACAGATTCTGTCAAAGTTACAGGTCACTTGTAGTCACATATTTTATTTTACCTTTCTTTTCTTTTCCTTTTTGGCCAAAAATAGCACCTTTTTTATTCAGACAATATTTTTCAAACTCTGCAATGCACATTTGCCTCCAACTCAGTATGTTTGGAAGCTTTATTAGGAATGATTCTTTCCTCTAGCCCAGTATCTCCTAGGAGTACTATGCTATTGTTTTGACCATTGTATTTCATGTATGATCATGTCCTATTCAGGGTGATACTCCTCAGAAGGTAGGGAAGTCCTAATTCTACAAAATATTTTGTCAAGCCATTTTTGAAAAAAGTGCTTTTGTATTGGTCAGTCTTCTATATACAAGTGACAGTATAAAGACATTCCACCTCAAACGCTCAGAACTTGCTTGTACCTGCTTCCAGAGCTGCACTGAAGGTATAACCAAAAAAAATGAACACTGAAGTTGGTGATCTCAAAATGGGGGTCAATTCCAGTACGAACTAAGGGACAGTTTTCCTTTGAATGATTCAGTCATTCAGATAATCTCTTTACCCACTATAAATTTAACCTATTTTACTAAGCTTAGACTTCTGTCACCATTTATATGCAATTTTAATTCTACATATATTAATGTTAAAACCTTAACAAGTGTTTATTGTTTTTGGTAGTCATTGAATAACTCAATGAAAACCTTAGGTCATACGCTGATGAGACATTCAGTAGTTTCATTCTGAGAAGTGACAAAGCACGTTTTCTGTTGCTTATTTCTTAAAAATGTATTTATTATTATGCATTTATATTTAGCTAATATTTTAAAAGGTGTTGTTTTCATTGTGAGTTCTAAAGGCTTTGCAAAAGTGTACAAAAATCCATAATATCTAGAAGAATTCTAATCAGAATAAGAAATTGATGTTCATATATTAGAATCAGTTAAGAGAAAAATGGCTTTATTTTAAATTTAGCCCTACAAGTCTGCCATCCTTAATTCTCCCATAATCAACAGTGCATTTTTTATGAAATTCTATAAAAATTCATTTGTGTCGTTAATGTGGTTATATTCTTTTAAAACACCAAATTCTAATTCCTGTTATGGTATCATGACAGTTTCAACGTTTCCCCTACCTCTCAAATTCCTGCAGGGGAGATACTTATAAATTATCCTCTCTAAACCCCTAGGTGGAGTGCTCAGCAAACGTTCATTTGTAATCATGATGATTCTGTCCAAGTAACACTTCTTCTGTTTCAAATTAAATGTATGCTGAAACCTTTCAATGAAATGCTTTATCTAAAGAGAAAACAGTTAGGTAACAGCAATGCACATGTTTGCCTCCAGCTGAGCATATTTGGAAGCTTTATTTTAATGTCACTCACTGTCTAAACATCTTCACTAAAGAACTGTTCTGAAAAGAAAAAAAGTCAGGAAAGTTGTCAGTCATGTATTTTGAAATATAAATGGCCATATCCACTAGGTATAAAAACGAGATGACATTTTTATAGACTTAGCCAGCAAGGGGCAGCTAGTTGGCACAATGGATGGAGTGCCAGGCCTAACCTCAGGAAGACTCATCTTCCTCAATTCAAATGGGTCTCAGACACTTACTAGCTGTGTGACTCCAGGAAGTCACTTTGCCTCAGTTTCCTAATTTGTAAAATGAGCTGCAGAAGAAAATATCAAACTACTCCATATCTTTGCCAAGAAAACTCCAAATGGGGTCACGAAGAGTCAGACATGACTGGACAACGACAACACCCAGCTAAATGTTTCAATTGATATGAAAAGAAGGACCACACTGGCCTGAGAGATCTTGTGTTCTTTCTTGAGTGTTAGGAAGGTAGGGAAAGAGTTGTTGGCTGCTTTTAGCAAGTTTCAGATCCTCTATGCTTCCTATTAATACTGCAATACTTTGCCATCATGTAGAAGGGAGGACGGCATTTTCTCCCCTACCAGAGGCAGGGAATTTCATTTTCCTCTTTATAACCTCCAGTACATTACACAGTGTTTTGTACATAGTAGGTAACAACTTAGTAAACGTTTGTGGAATTTAGTTGAATTAACTCAGATGCATGTACTGAGTTAATTGCTATCTAGTACTGGGTTTAATAGTCAAGTCATTTCCACTGAACTTAAAAGTTGTTCTACCAATAGACATTTATAAATGTAAATGATATCTCCAGTGATTAATCATAGGTATAAGGAAAGACTTCTTTGGACCTGATATTTTGGAAACATGCTTGATTTCAGTAGAAGTACCCAACTCCATTACCTTCATGTTGAGTGCCTAATAGCAATTAGGCTTTCCAGAGAGTTCCAAACATGGCATTAGAGTATGCAAACTAATTGATTTTTTAAAATGTATTTTGTTGCTTTTAAAGAAGCACAATTTTTTTTTGCCCCCTAATTATTCATATGGCTTCTTTTTAATAAAATGCCTTAACTGGAGTAGAAATGGCAGAAATTAGGAATGCTTTTCCATTACCTGCCACTACTCATCCAGTCTTGGGGGAAAGAAATAAAGCAATTCAAGTTCACACACACACACACACACACACACACACACACACACACACTTTTTAAAATCCTCTTTTACTGCTTGAAATCTGCTTTGGTTGGGGACTGGAGGAAATGAGTGAGCTATCCTAGGCTCCCTGTTATTATTGATTATGTCCTCATTTAAATAATTCTTATGTAACAAAGACCATCCTGGCTCCCACTGCCTGAAGGTCTTGTTTATTACCTTTCACTCCTTCCCCCAGCGTTTCCTGGTACTCCTGAGAGGCTTGGAGAGTGTCTGGACTTTATAGCCCCCTCTGACACTATACCCTTAATTGAAGGTGATGGTCACCTACATCCCCATTGCATTAAACCACAAACAGTCAGATTAGCTTTTAGACAGAAATATATACTTCAAAAGGTATCCTTACAAATATACCAACCTCGTCCCCTATCACAGGAGGCATAACCCCCTCCCCCAACTCATCCACCCCATTTTTGTTTGGACTGCCTTCATCTGTAGGAAGGGGAAGGGGATTAGATTCTTAGCTTAGTTTGGTTGTTATAGAGTACATATGAGTTCCTTGTCTAAAACCCCATTGAGGCTCAAGTCCTAGGTACCTTTGCTTCTCAGGACTTCCAAACCAGGCTGCACCATCCTGTCTATAATCCTGGCTCTGATCATCTTGGGCACCTGAAACTGAGAACAAACAACACGGAACAGAAAAAAAAAAACACCTCAAGGCCCATTTCTCCAAGTGCAGAGTTGGAGGGGGAGAAAGAGGGAAAGTAGAGAAAGTCCTTTCCCTCTTTTCCCTCCCACCAATTCAAAGAATGTGAATCAGGAAGGAACACAAAGGTAAGAGGGACCCAAAAGAAAGCTGCAGGAAGAACCTTACAGAAAAGGGTAACTGGCTGTCTCACCAGTTTTAAAGATGCAGACACAATCAAAGGGTGTGTAGGGGAGGCAGAGACTTCCAGGTTATTCACTCTAGGCAAGCTCCAAAGGTTCCTCAAGGGTACCTCCATATTAGATGAACTGAGCATGCCCAAACAAATCTAAGTTACACATATAAAACCCAATCTTGAAAAATGATTGCTTTAGGGGAGCACTTATTTTCTTTACAAAAATATTCACCATATCCTTTAGATACTAACCTCATTTCCATTTCATTAAAAAACTATTCTTTTTTTATAAAAGTGACATATTCAATTTTTTATTATCTTTTTTCTTTGAAGTATGAAATAGTCTCCTCTGCATTTAATGACCTTTCGCATCTTGTCCTCTTTATATTATACTATTTTCTATCATGTAATATTGTTGGGTAAACACATACAGGTTTCATCTTTAAAATACAGGGGTTGTCAAATAATATGGTCAGAGGGCATCTTCATTCTTTATTTATAGAATTCCTTTAAGACAAGATAAAAAATAATTATTGTGTCTGTGCTCTCCCTCTTCTCTTTTCTCTATAATTGAGTGGGCCTGTGCCAGGAGATGTTTCACATGTGGTGAGAGTGTCTCTAATTATTTTATATTATAAGGGTGGAACAGGCTGCTTCATCATTATTATCCTTATCATAGCTAACACGGATACAGTATTTTAAGGTTTGTAATGTACTTTACATACAGCTTGGTGGAGAAGTACTCCAAGCACCACACCTGGAACCAGGAAGACTTGAGTTCAAATTTGACCTTAGACGCTTATTAGCTGTGTTACCCTGGGCAACTCACGTAGCCCTGTTTGCCTCAGTTTCCTCATCTGTAAAATGAGCTGGAGAAGGTAAACCAGCCTAGTATATTTGCCCAGAAAACCCCAAATGGGGTCACAAAGAGTTGTGCACAACTAAAACAGTAAGAACAAAACAATGTACTTTACAAACATTAATTCATTTGAGTCTTCACACAACCTTATGAGGTAGGTGTTATGATGTAGGGGCCATGAAGAAACTGAAGCAAGCAGAGGTGACTTGCCTGGCATCACACAGCAAGTAAACATCACAGGCAGAATTTGAACTCATCTTGCTAACACTAGCACTCTTTCCACTGTGTCAGAGGGTGATATTTCAATTCAACAAACACTAATCAAGCACTTACCATGCCATATACCAAGTACTCTATTAGGCACTGAAGGAGATACACAGACACAAAGAAAATAGGTACTGTTCTCCTATGTGAACAGAACCTCAGTACACTCTTATCACTCATTTGCTAATGGTGATTTCTGTTTTTTAAATGGCAAAACCAATACCCTTTGAATTTCATGGTGTACAATGGTTAAGAAGTATTACTGTCAACTCATCCTGATTGGTTCTAGTTCACTCACACTGATTCGTCATCAGCTGGTGAAGCATACCAGTTGTGATAACATGAATTCAAACACAAAGCAACATTTTAGATGAGATAGAGATAAGTGGAAAATACGGGATGACAGTTAAATGTGTGAATAAATGGGCAAACTGGGCATACTTGTAAACACCTGCTAATAACACTACTTCCATTCTGTTCCGGATAACTGAGAAAGAAAAGGTATGGGATTCACATTTCATTTTTTTTTTTTTCAGTGTAGCACAGCAATACTAAGGGATCCTTTGGGGTTATCATTCAAGAAAATAAGTATGGATAGGTTAATGTTATTATGCACCCGTGATAGTTTTTCTGGTAGAATATGGGGTTTAGGAAGTTTTATGATTTAGTAATGATCTTTTCTCCCCTAAATAACACTTTCATTTCCCAGACCCCATGCTCCTTTCACCACTGCCATAAAACTTTATAATAAATACTATTAGCAAAACAAATCAACAAGTCATTAATTTCTAATGATGTATGCCTTGTTCTGTACCTGTAGCCTCCCACCTCCCTGCTAAGACATGGGGAAACATGCTTTATGATCAGTCTTCTGTAGTCATGTTAAGTCTTTAAATGTTCACTTTTACTTACTTATTGTATACAAGAGTATACATTGTTCTCCTGGTTATATTTACTCTGAATTTTCTCATACAAATCTCCTTAAGTTTCTCTGATTTCTTCATATTTGTTATTTCTTTTGACATAATAGTAATCCACGGTATTCAAATAACACAGTGTTTTGAATCTATCCCTAATTGATGGGCACTTGTTTTCCTTCCAATTATTTGCTAATATTGGGGGGTTGCTTTTTTTGCATTTTAGTAAATAATAATGATCATTCTTTTTTAAGGGCTTATGGATTGACTTTTTTTACAACAATATTTTAATTACAGTGATACCTCCATCCTTTCCCCACTTTCAATCTGGAATTATTGGTAGTATGTAAAATAAAAATGACTTAAATTTAAATATGAGATTCCTGTGTGAAAGTCATTATTAAAATTTTTCACTTGAATTTTCAATTCACAAAATTAAGCTATTTTTTGAATGTAATGTAAATGAGTTTTGATTTCTAAACAAATTTCAGAAACTGAAAGCTGATAGTATATCAAAATATCAATGAGAGAATGCATTTTTCTGGCAAGGTGAAATATTTTGCCTCTCAATAGATTCAACCTCTATTCAAAACTGAATTCTAACTGAATTCTTAAAAAACCCTTAAGCAATAGCTAGGTTCTTTTAAGGCTTAGTTAGTCTTTTACCATCAGTCCATTAGTAATGGTCATTGCTGTTAATATTCAATTATACCAAAAGGCTTCTGTTTTTGTCGTTAGTGTTTAAAATCTAACAATTCATCACCAAAGTAATAGGGCCTTGAAGCTTAATTTAATTTAGCAAAAGTTATTTGTCAGTGTTTCAGGAGCTGTTTGAATTCCCCAAAGCTAACCTAGGTATAACTTGGGCTCTTCTTAGCAATTATTTCTAGAAGATGAATTAGTGGATTGAAAGCTTTATCTTTTGGTTCTTTATAATTACTTTCCAAGGCAAATGTCACATAGACAATAAGACAACAAAAATAATAACTTTGTGTTAAAGGTTTATATATGATATGAGGGAGAAAAGGGTGTTTTTTAATCAAATGTATTAAAAAATTTATTTCAATTTAACATTTATTGGTTTTCATTAACCTGTTAGACACTAGAATATAAACCAATAGCTATTGCCTATCTGTAGCTCTCATCCTGAATTCTCTGAGCTATCTGAGCTCTTCTGCAGGCACCCTGCTGAAATGCCTTGCTCCCCTAGCGGCTGAATTCCTGGCTGTTGGAAGCTGAGAAAAGTCTCTTCTAAAAAATCAGCACTGGAGCTGGAGAGGCCAGCTCTAGAATGGTGTATGGGAGCCAGGAACTACACATAATTTCTACAGCAGGGACAGTCAGGCTTGTTAAATGCCTTTAGCATTGTCTTTACTGTTGAGACCAAGTGAAAAATGTGGTCCCTGTTCTGAAAAGGGGCTTGGAACAGTTGCTATTATAGCTGGTGAATAAGGAGGCCAAGTTTAAAAACAATTGGCCAGCTAATGTGTTTAGAAAATTTGCACATTAGGTATTTGTTTCCCTTGCTTTTTATTTCTTTTTATAGCTCTTTGTAATGAATAATAATATTAGGAACAGATTGAAAGGTGACCTCATTCTGTGCTGGATATCTATTAGGAACTTATTTACAGTGATATGGTTACTAACTTCTATAAATTCAATATTATTTCTATAATATGCATGTTTGTAGTCTGACATCAGACTTTCAAGATGTCTTTTCTTAACCTCTGAACCCTTCCTCGCTACACTTACCTTCTGACTTCCCTCTACTCCCCACCACCCAACAATCTCTGTAATGCTTTTCCTCTATTTTCAGCCTAAGTATTAGGCATATTATAGCCATAAACATCCTACAAAACACAATTTATTTTGCAGATAGTCAAATCATTCAGTCAGATTGCTAGTGTCTAGAATACCTTACTATGGCATGTGAACTAGGAAAAAGAGTCGTAGGCCAAGTGCTAGAGAAAAGGGCCCCTGCAGCTAAGAAGAGGAGCGAGCTTAGAAGGAAAAGGCCTGCATATAGTTAACACCTTTACTTGCCAGATGTTCTTGTAAATGTAGGTAGTAGCACATACCAGCAGCATAACCTTTGGATGTGAAAGGCAGTAATAGACGCAGAGCACCTGCAGTTTGGTCCTTATGTTTAGCATGAAATAAAAGGTTTCCACTGTTTAATAAATATCTCTCTTTTCATTTTGAGCTTTGTCTTGAAAAGGAGTAGCATTTGGATGTTTTTAAGCAGCCACAAACATAAATATGCTTTAAGTTGAAGTGGATTCTTTTTTATGAAATAGAACTACCGTAGGCATTTGGTGTCAATATACAAACCTGTGATTTCAGGGGTGTTGGATCTCTTGCCACCAATGAAGCTCCCAATTCATTGATAATGTATGCATATTCATTAAGAGCAGTTTGAGGCTGATCCAATAATCTGGTAGGATGTAAGGACTTACCCCTATGATTTCAGCTCCCCTTCAGGATCATGATGGTGCAGATTAACCAATGTATCCTCAGCTTTCTCCAGGATTATCCACTTTCTACTGCTCCTTGTTTCTACAAGGCTTTTGCCACAGCTAAGCTTGTTTTGTTTTTAAAGTTTCATTCGTACATTTCTTCTTCTTCATCATTGTCATCATCATCACCACCACCATCACCACCACTACCACTGTCATCATTCCACAGATAGATAGGATTTTAAACTTTACAAATTTTCTAGAGTAGGTAGTAGGATTAATGTCTGTATTATAAAATGAGCTTGTCATTGGAAGTATGTCTAGAAAATAGAATGGTGTTAATAAACATCCAGAATAGATATGCAGAAGTTTAGGGCCATAAGAAATGACGTATTTGAGGAATTCAAGAAAATAATGATATGGGAAGACATGAATGGATACATGTGAAGAGAGAAGAACTAGGATAACAGCTCATGACTAATAATGTAAGTGGAAATAGCAATAAAGCAAATCTGAATTCAGATTAAATGTAATATGGGTATCTTGGTTCCAAAGGAATGATGAAAAACATTTCTTTGATCTTGGTAAAATGTACTGAGTTATGAATATTGAATGTATCATATACTATTGGTCTAGTATTGGTTTTGATGACCTGTTTTCCTTTGTTGCAATGAAGGGTTCTAGGGCTGAGGTCCTATTGAAATGTGACTGTGGCATAAAAACAAAAAGCTTCAGTGAAACTAAAACAACCCAAACATATCAAGATAGCAGAAACTAAGTAATGTAAAGACAATTTATAGTCATGTAATAATGTTTCCACTTAAAATATTTAGCAAATTGTTTTTAGGTGGAAGGTAAGATTTCCAGGTTTGCGGCACTTTCTTTGAGGATTTCTGCTTATCTGAGGAAAACAGTGGAATTTTTGAGGAAATATTCAAGAACATAATCTGCGCTAAAAAGGATTATATGACATATGAAATAGTGTATGTGGGTCAGCCTGATTAGTGTACTTGTGGTTATGTTATCAACATTTCATATTGACAATCTTAAATATTAATTTTATGATAAATTTTAAAAATGGAAATGTAAGACAAAATATTCATTGAAGTAAGTAAAAGTAAAAGAAAAATTCATGCAAAATGTTATTGGTTGAAAAAGGTCACTGAGCTCTTTCATTTAAATTTATAATATGCAGGAAACAGAAAAAAAACAATATATATTTACTTAATAATTCCATAATGCAGGGGAAAAGGAGAGTAAGTACTTAAATCTGTGTACTATTTAAATTTTGAAATTAAGTATCCTGTTGACAATGACCATTCTATTATTGAACAAATACTTATCTTTATAAATGCTATATATAGAAAATCTATTGTACTTTCCACACATGTGTGTGTATATAGAGATGTATACAGACATATATACAACTCTGCACAACTATATATGTGTGTGTACATATATGTATGTATATACACATATATATATGCACAGCTATATAGAGAGTACAGATATCTAGCTGTCTGTGTACAAAACATATATATGGAAAACATTATAATTTCTACATATGGTACTGACATATTTATATCTGTCTATACCTATCTATCCATCTGTCTAATCGATGTAACTATCTATCATCTATCTATCTTCTTATGTAGAGTTGTGGGCTGTTTTCCCAGGGCTTAGGACTGAATTTTGCATTGCTTCAATTACCATTATTTAAGTTGGGGATGGGGCAGATGAGGAGAAAACAATAGTCTGTTTTAGATAACCACATTTTACCACATAGCCTTAATTTTTCATTTTTTATTATTTGCTCTCATCTTAAATATAAAAGTACAAGTTAGTGAAAGAAAAAATGGCTTGTGAAAAATATCTTTTATAGCATCTTATTTTTTCTTTAGGTGAAATGTGAGCTATTCTTGTCTTCATTTGCCTTTCCATGCTGGGCATTTATCCAGTCCTTACTATATAAACCAGGGAATAAAGATTCTACTCTCACCATAACAGGAAAAGAACCATTTCTCAAATTCCCAGGTTACAGCTAACAGCCACCAGGAAGCTGTGCTTATAGTTCCTAGGCTGTTCTTCCAATGTAACAATGAAATGTAGTAGATTCCATTCAATTATACCATTTGGTGATGACTTAATACATTTATCAAGTTCAAAATATGTGACATCTATTATTTATAAGCTTTTTAATAAAAGAGGGAACACTAATATTGAATGAAAAATTGTGTGGAAATTTCATTTGGGAAAAGAGATATCTCTGAGCTTGTGGAATATAATTTTAAATAATATTAAAATGTTTTATGGATCTAAGACTTAGTGAAAGGGAGATGTTTAATTCCAATATGGTTAAAAATGAGCCTCCTTCTGGTGGGTGCTATAAATGGAAGGTAGTACTTCCTATTTTTGCAGTGTGTTGAATTTGGTCATTTTTGAAAAGTTGTGGAGAAATAAATTTAGCACTTAGATCAATTTGCCTTATTTAATTTCAGGCAATAGTTTCTCGAGAATGTCTCTTCTCAAGTCATATCTGTAAAGACAGTCTTGATAGCTTTATGGTTTAATATACAAATTGCTCTTTTCTTTGGAGAAAGACTTATCTCAGGTGGAAGGGTTTTTTAGATGATATGTTTTGTGAGGGCAGGTGCCATGCTTTATTTCTTGTTTGAGCTCCCACACAGTGGCTTGACACAGTGGAGAGAGTACTGGACCTGAATCAGGAAGACCAGAATTCCAATCATTCCTCAGATACACTTCATAATCCTGGAACTCACAATCAAGTTCCTGAACTTCTTTCATTTTTAATTTTCTCATCTGTAAAAGAGAATAATAATAGAAAATAAAGTAACACATGTAAGGCACTTCTGAAACCTTAAAGTGGAATATAAATGCTAACTTTTCTAATCATCCTTTACATATGTTCAGCAAATATTGTCAAATGTGTACCTATTACAGTTTCTTATTTTCAGTCAAAATCAGTGACTTACAGTAGAACACAATATTCAAAACTCAATGTATAGAAAATATATAGAAAACATAGAAAATGAAGGGGGAGCAACAGGAATTAGGGACTTTTAAAAGAAAACGAGATTAGCTGGGACCTTCAGATTGAAAGAAATGTCTTTCATATTTATCTGCAATATTTTGGGGCTCCCTTACTGGTGATAACGTTGACTTGGAGTCACTCCTTCCCTATATTGATTTTGGAATGGCCTGGATTGTTTTATAGAAGTTCCTGTAAGGAATTTCTTGGGTGAAAAAATTCAGTTTGCTTGATTTCAGTTCAACAGATATTTATTATGCATCTTTTATGTGCAAGATGAGATGCAGTGTAGTCTTGTATGTGGATAGTTTCACAAGCCAAGTCAGAAGATCTGGGTTCAAGTTCTGATTCTGACAGATACTTTGTAAACCTAGCTAGATACGTCACTTTTGCTTTCCACAATACAATCAATTCTCTTAAGCCAATAAATTGCAAGAAAGGTGGTAATCTGCTTAATTAGACAGAGTTTCCTGACTGGGAGTCTCCTAACTCATCAAAATTATATTTCCAGTAAAAGATAAAATAAAAGTATTCAATATATAGCTTTTCTATAGAGTGGTAGAAATTGACTCATTCCTTGATTTCAATGGATTTATAATCTAGAAAAATTATAATAAGTATAGCAGTAATTGTCACTTTATCAGGAAGGGAAAGACCTATACAAAAATAATTGTTCTGTGCATTGCTGTTTTATGTTGGTTTTTATTCAGACATTTTATTGTCATTGTTGTTAGTTATTTTAAAATCTTTAATTAATGATGTTTTATTGTATTTACACTTGAGCCTTTTAAAGAGTGCAATTAAAAATTTAATAAACACTTGTGCATTATCTTATAAGATAAGATACTGAAACTGCCAGTACAGTATGTTAAAGTTTAAAATTATAATGTTACCTCCTGCAAGGAAACTTTAAGAAACCATATGCTGTGTGGTTTTTTTGTTTGTTTTTTTTCCCTAGCCTTGGTAACAGAATACAGATCATTTTATGAGTCTAGCATGTGCAGCTCTAAACTGATTTCCATATGTGGGCTATGGAATAAACTAGGCAAAATCAATGTTGTACAGCATACTTGGTGAATCAATGTAGGTATCAACATCTCAGAACATTTAATAAATGCCAACTTGTTACAGGCATTAATATAGTCAATATCATTTGGAGACAAAACCCCTGCCGGCTAGGAGGTGATTTTAATGATGAAATCAATCTACAAAGTAGAGATAATTATATATAGCTATGTGATGGCACAACAGGAGCACCAACATTAGATCAATTATTTTCACTCCATATAAACCAACTCTTGCTATTCCCAAAGTCTAAGCTATAGGAATTTCCTCATTGTTTCATGATTACTTATTAATATTTTCAAATTTATTATTATATATCTGTGTTAAAATAGTCTATTTAGGTATGATGGATGTTGTTGTATTTTGGGCAGTATAAGCTCTGATATGTCATAGATAACAAAACTTTTCATATTCTTGAGCTCCTTGCTACCCTCAAAGTATAAAATTTTTACCATTTAGTTCTTCTCTATCTCAGTCAATCTCCACATATTTGTTGAATCCCTAGTGTGCATAATATACAGGAGTAATGTATTTTCAATAAGATCAAAGATATGATCTCTGTCCTAAAGGACCTTTTAATAGTTAGGGAAACTATTTTTTGTTTGTTTGTTTTACTAGATATGAATTTAATGGTGTTGGGAATTACCAATGAGAAAACTTCCTCTACAATAGAAATTGTCTCTTCAACTTTGGAGCCTTTGAATTTTTTCCAGGTTAACTGAGAGGTTAAAGTGACTTCTCCAAGATCACATAGCAAGTAGATTTCAGAGGTAAGGCTTAAAACCAGATCTTCCTGACTCCAATGCTTGCTTTCTATCCACAAGTACCATTCTATAAGACATATACACATGAAAAATTATCTGCCGGTCAACAACCATATGTGGCAAACCATTTTGTAACACTATATGGCAAATACATCTTCTCTGATGCAAAGTTGAGTTGCCACTCTGTTTTTGAGGGAAATTTCAACATGAGGAGATTTGCTCCATGATAAAATTTTAAAGTCTAAACCAAAATGGTAAAGTGCTAAATGACTGATAATGACAAGAGGTTCAGAGAGGATGAAATCATTTTGGATTGGCTTCATAGAGTCAGTAAGACTTTAAAATTGATCCCTGAATGGTGGATATGATTTTGATAAAATGGAAAATGCGGGAAGAACATACCATAAAGTGAAGAACCAAGGTCCTAAATTGAATAGATTCAGAGTGACTCCCAAAGATTTTGATAAAAGTGTCCTAGATGGATCAGAATGTTCAGCTCAGGGATTTGTAGGATGTAAGTTTTAGAAGTTTAGAAGATACCATAAGAACTTTAAGAATGACAGATTTCACTTCCAGTGCCAAGATGGCAGATTGAGGAAGGAAGCCCTGCCAAATTCCCCTCCAAATCCCCTCAGAATTGATCTAAGAACAGGGAAGCAGCTTACCAGCATATTAGGAAGGATCTGTCTCAGTGAGGTGGGAGGGGAGTGAGGACCAAGGACAACAAGCAGCAGCCAGACTCACCACAGGGAGCCTGAAGCAGGGCTCCAAGCTTGGGGCAATCCACTAGCAAGACCCTGCCCTCCTGCAAACCAGTAGCCCCTAGGCAAAGCAGCAGTCTGCGAAGTACAGCAAAGTCCCACCTTCAGCTCAAGTCATTAGGGGAACACATTGCTGACCCACAGTAAAGCTGTGCCTTGGGGCTGGCCAAAAGGTTGACCCTGCCCCTGGTACCTAACAGCAGACAGATAATAAAGGGGGCAGACCAACCCCTAAATCAGAGGTAGGGAACCTTCAGCCTCAAGGCCACATGTGGCCCTCTAACCTCAGGTGTAGCTCTTTGACTGAATCCAAACTTTACAGAACAAATTCCCTTAATAAAAGGATTTGTTCTGTAAACCTTGGACTCAGTCAAAAGACCACATCCAAGGATCTAGAAGGCCACATGTGACCTTAAAGCTGCAGTTTACCTCCCTAACTCCACTCTAAACCTTACACTCAGAGGAGGCAAACAGAGAGGTTCTACCTCCAGTGAAAGCAAGCAGCTAATCCTTGAAGTTCAGTGAAAGCAAGCAGCAAGATACTGAGCCCCAGCACAAAAAGCTTGGGACAGTGCAGGTCCAGAACTCAACTCTCACATAAAAACACCATCACAAAAATGGTAGAAAATGAGCAAAAGAAAAAGAACTTTACTATAGAACGTTAGTATGGTGAGAGGAAGGATCAAGGCAGAAATGTAGAAGAGGACAATAATGTCAAAATGGCTACATCTGAAGCTGTAAAGAAAAATGCAACTTGGTCTCATGCACAAAAAGTATATCTAGAAGGGCTTAAAAAGGATTTTAGAAAGTAAATTAAAGAAAGATTGAGGAAAAATGAAAGTAATGCAAGAGAATCATGAAAAAAAAGAGTCAATAGCATGGGGAAAGATATAAAAAAATTACTAAGGAAAATAACTCTGTAAAAATAGAATTGGCCAAATGGAAAAGGAAGTATAAAAGCTCACTGAAGAAAATAATTCCTTAAAAGTTAGAAGGGAACAAGCAGAAGCTAATGACTGTATGAGACATCAAGATATGATCAAACAAAATCAAAAATGTTAAAAAATATAGGAGAAAATGTGAAATTCCTCATTGGAAAAACAACTGACCTTTAAAATAGATTTAGAAGACAAAAAATATAAGAATTTTTGTACTACCTGAAATTCAAGATGAAAAAATAAAGCCTGGACAACTTCTGTCAAAAAATTATCTGCCCTGACATTTTAGAACCAGATGACAAAATAGAAATCAAAAGAATCCACCAATCATTTCCTAAAAGAAAGCCCAAAATGAAAACTCCCAGGAACATCATAGCCAAATTGCAGAGCTCACAGATCAAACAAACAGCCAAAAAAATACCTAATTCAAATATCATGGAGCTGCAGTTAGGATTACATAGGATTTGGCAGCTTTCACAATAAAGAACTAGAGAATTTGGAATATGATATACCTGAAGGCAAAGAAATTAGGATTGTAATCAAGAATCACCAACCCAGCAAAACTGAATATAATCTTTCAGGGGAGAAAGTGAACATTAATGAAATAGAGGGCTTTTAGGGATTACTAATTAAAGACCAGAGCTGAATAAGAAAAAATCTGACCTACAAATAGAAGATTCAAGGGAAAAACAAAAAGGTGAAAAAGAAACAAGAAAGAGAAAATATAAAACATTCAAAAAGGTTAAACTCTTTATATTTCTATATGGCAAGATATTTGTAACTTGTAAGAACTTTATTACTATAAGAGAAATTAAAAGGAGCATGTATACACAGAGAGTTTGGAAAGAAGGTGACTGATGGGATGATACTAAAAAAGACAAAATAAAGGGGTGAGAAAATTGTACTGGAAGAAGGAGGGACAAGATTGAATGGGGCAAATTATCCCACATAAAAGAAACATGAAAGAGCTAGAAGGATTCTTATATTGGAGGAAGCATGAGAGGGTGGCAGGCAAAGCTTAAAATTTACTCTCATCCAAATTTGTACAAAGAAGAAATAATATATGTATTCAGTTGGATACATAAATCCATCTTACCATATAAGGACGAAAAAAAGGATGAGAATAATAGAAGGAGGAAGGGAGACTAATAAAAGGAAGGATTGACTGGGGAAGGTGGTGATCAAAGGTGTGAGGAGGTAAAGGGTAGGGGTAAGAAAGAGAGGGGGATAAACAAAGGACATAGCATGGAGGGAAATGTGAATGGGATGAACTTATCCATAAAATGGAACTGGATAGCAGAGTGGATTAAAAACAAAGAATCCTACAATATGTTGTTTACAGGAAAAACATTTGAAGCAGAGACATGCATGCAGGACAAAGGTAAGGGGCTGAAGCAGAATTAATTATGCTTCAGGTAAATCAAAGAAAACTGAGGTATCAATCTTGACCTCAGAAAAAGCAAAAGCAAAAATAGAACTAATTAAAGGAGATAGTGAAGAAAACTACATCTTGCTGAAAGGTACCATAGACAGTGAAATCGTATTGACATGAAACATATATGCATCAAGTCGTATAGTGTCTAAATTTTTAAAGGAGAAGTTGAATGAGTTACAAGAAGAAATAGATAATAAAACTATACTACTGCAGGGCCTCAACTTTTCCCTCTCAGAACTAAACAAATCTAAAAAAAATAAAGAAGACAGAAGTTAAGGAGGTGAATAAATTTCTGGAAAAGTTAGCTCTGATAGATCTTTAGAAAAAATATGAATGAGAATGGAAAGGAATATACTCTTTATTTTCTCAGCAGTACATGACACCTAAAAAATTTATGTATATGTGTGTGCATGTGTGTGCATGTGTGTGTGTGTGTGTGTGTGTGTGTGTGTGTATGGATGTTAAAAACCTCACAACCAAATGTGGAAAAGCAGAAACAATAAATCATTCTATTCAAGTCATAATGCAATAAAAATTACATTTAGTAATGGACAATGGAAAGAGATTAAAATTTAATTGGAAACTAAATAATCTAATTCTAAAAACTGGATAAGAGAACAAATTATAGAAACAATCAATAATTTCATTAAAGAAAATGACAACAATGAGACAACATACCAAAATTTATGTGATTCAGCCAAAGCAGTACTTAGGGGAAATTTTGTATCTCTAATTGTTTACATCAGTAAAATAGAGAAAAAGGCAATCAATTAATTGGGTATGAAACAAAAAAAACAAAAACAAGAAAAAGAAAAAATTAAAAATCCCTAATTAAACACCAAATTAGAAATTGTGAAAATTTAACAAATTAATAAAATTGGAAGTAAGAAAACCATCCAGCTAATAAATAAAACTAGAAATTGGTTTTATGAAAAAAAACAATAAAATGTAAACCACTGGTTAAATTGATTTTTTAAAAAAGGAAAGAAAAAACAAATTACTAGTATCAAAACTAAAAGGGGTGAACTTACCATCTATGAAGGGGAAATTAAGTAAATTGTTAGCAGCTATTTTGCTATATTAGTAGCATTTATATGCAAATAAATTTGACAATCTAAATGAATTGGAAGAATATCTACAAAAATATTAATTAACCAGATTAACAGAATAAATAATAAAATTCTTAAATAACTGAATCATAGAAAAAGAAATTGAGCAAGCCATTAGTGAACATCCTAAGAAAAAATTCTCAGGACTAGATTGATTCACAAGTGAATTCTACCAAATATTTAACAAACAATCCCAATACTATATAAACTATTTGAAAAAAAAAAGCAGGTAAAGAAGGAATCCTACTAGATTCCTTTTACAACACAAATATGGTGCTGATACCTAAACCAGGAAGAGCCAAAATAGAGAAAGAAAATTATAGACTAATTTCCCCAATGAATATTGATGCAAAAATTTAAATTGAATACTAGCAAAGGGATTACAGCAATATATCATAAGGATTATACATTATGACCAGGTGGCATTTATACCAGGAATGCAAGGATGGTTCAGTATTATGAAGCTATTAGAATTGACCATATCAATAACAAAACCAACAGAAATCATATGATTATCTCAATAGATGCAGAAAAAGTCTTTGACAAAATGTAGCACCCATTCCTATTAAAACAATAGAGAGCATATGAATAAATGGAACTTACCTTAAAATGATAAGTAAAATCTATCTAAAACAAACATTATCTGTAATGGGGATAAGCTAGAAGTCTTCCGAATACAACTGAGGGTTAAGCAAAGATGGCAACTGTCACTTCTATTTAATATTGTGCAAGAAATGCTAGCCATAGAAATAAGAGAAGAAAAAGAAATGAAAGAAATTACAATAGGCAATGAGAAAGCAAAACCACTCTTTGCAGATGATATAATGTTATACTTAGAAAATCCAAGAGAATCAACTTAAAAACAGCTTGAAGTTTTTACAGCTTTATCAAAATTGCAGGATATAAAATCAACCCATGTAACTCATCAGCAACTCTATATATTACCAACAAATTCCAGTAGCAAGAGATAGAAAGAAAAATTCCATTTTAAAAATCACTATAGACAGCATAATACATTTGGGAGTCTACCTGTCAAGATAAACCCAGGAACTACATGAACCCAACTATAAAACAATTTTCATACAAATAAAGACAGATATAAACAATTGGAAAAATATGAATTGATCATGGGAAGGCCAGGCCAATATAATAAAAAATGACAGTTCTACCCAAATTAATCTATTTATTCATTGCCATACCAATCAGAATATCAAAAATTATTTTGTAGAGCTAAAAAAGATACTTAAAAAAATTCATCTGAAAAAACAAAAGTTTAAGGATATCAAGGGACTCAATAAAAAAATGCAAAAAAAGATGATCTAGCCATGCCAAATCTCAGACTGTGTTGTGAAGTGGTAATTATCAGAGCAATCTGGTACTGGCTAAGAAACAGTGATGATTCAGTAGATTAGATTAGGTACAAATTATATATCAATGTAGTACATGATAAACCCAAAGGTTACAGCTTTTGAATCAAAAACTCATTATTTGCCAAAAAAATAAACTACTGGGAAAACTGGAAAACAGTGTTGCAGAAACTAGATAAAGACCAACATCTCACACCATATACCAAGATAAGGTCAAAATGGATTTATTGATTTAGACATACAGGGTGATATCATAAGAGAGCATGAAATAGTTTATGTGTCAGATTTGTGGGTAAGGGAATAATTTAGGACCAAGGAAGATGTAAGAACATTACAAAATATAAATAGATAGATTTGATTGTATAAAATTAAAAAGTTTTTGCACAAACAAAACCAATGTAACCAAAATTATAAAGAAAACTAAGGTAGTGTAGGGGGGAATTTGCAACAAGTATTTCTGGAAGGGTCTCATTTCTCAAATATATATAGAGAGAACTGAGTCAAATTTATAAAAATGCAAGTCATTTCCCAGTTGATAAATTATCAAATGATATGAACAGACAGGTTTTAGACAAAGAAATCAAAGCTATCTCTAGTCATATGAAAACAATGCTCTAAATCTCTATTGATTAGAGACATGCAAATTAAAACAACTCTGAGGCACTACCTCAGATCTATCAGATTGGTTAAAGTGACAAAGAAGGAAAGTGTTGAATGTTGGAGAGGATGTGGGAAAACTGAGACATTAATGCACTGTTAGAGTTGTGAACTGATCCAACCATTCTGGAGAACAATTTGGATGTATGCTCAAAGGGTTATAAAACTGTGCATATCCTTTGATCTAGTCGTACCACTGTTGGGTCTATATCTCACAAACATCCAAAAAGGGGGGATAAGATCTATTTGTACAAAAATATTTATAGCAACTCTTTTTGTGCTGTGTAAGAATTAGAAATTGAAGGGATGCTTCTCTCCGTGGTAACTATATATGTATTGCTTATGGTTAGACAGTTGAAATCCCTGTCTATTGATCTTTTTTTCTCTGTTTGTATATTCTCTGAAGTTGAGGTGCTGACTCTTTCCCCTGAACTAAGTGAATGATATATGTGCTTGCTTAAAGTGAGTGTTAATCCCTCAAAAGTTGCTTTCCTTTTAGAAATGCAGATCTGAAAACCTATCCAGCAGGCCCTCCTGTGTATGCCAAGGTCCTTGCTGATACAGTTGGGGAATGGCTAAACAAGCTATGGTACATGATTGTAATGGGATATTATTGTGCTATAAGAACCTGGAAAGACTTAGATGAACTGAGGCCTGGTGAAGTGAATAGAACCAGAACACTGTACACAGCAACGGCAGTATTGTTAGATGAAGAACTGTGAACGATTCAGCAATAAAATGATCCAAGACAAACTCAAAGGACTAATGATGAAGCATACTGTCTGCTTCCAGAGAAAGAACTGATATTGATTGAATATAGACTGAATCATGCTATTTTCACTTTTATTCTTTCATTATTTTCTTTTATTCATATCTTCTTATTCAAAATTACTAATATGGAAATGTTTTACATAAGCACATGTATAACCTATATCTCACTGCTTACTGTCTCAGGGAGGAAGGAGAGATAGAATTTGGAACTCAGAACTTTAAATAAAAATGCAAAAAATAATGATGGATGTGGAAAAGGCCTTAGAGGTCCCCTAGTCAAATCTTCTTATTTTGCATATACAGAAACTACAGCCTAGAAGTAAACTGACTTGCTGAAGATCATAAAGTTAGCCCATGGAAGCAAAACTACAACATTGGTTTGACTCTTAGGCAAATGTATTACTATGTGATGAAACATTGGTTTCAGATGGGGAAGAATGGTAAATGAGGATGCACTGATGGATTTCAGCATTATCCTGTAGGTGATAGGAAACAATTCAAAACTTTATGGCAAAAAGATTAGGGAGGTGATTTTATATAAGTTGTTGAGAAGTGAAATTGAAGGAAGGAAGATACTTTCATAGACTGATGAAATATTGTAAATACGAAATGAAAAGGGCTAGAATAATTATAGCATGATTACATTGGAAACATAAAGATATCAATTTGAGTAACATGAAAAAAGTGTGCTGTAGTTGGTGTCAGAGGACACGGATGTGAGTGCTAGGTGCATCATTAATCTAGTGGTGAGATCTTTGGTAAGCTCTCTGAACATCAGTCTTCTCATCTCAGTCATTCAGTTAAGATCAATTAAAGCAATTTCATTAGCTATCCCCCAAGCCTGAATTCTCTCCTCCTTCTTCTTGGCTTCCTGACTTCCCTGACTTCTTTCAAATTCCAGCTAAAATCCCACTTTCTACAGAAATTCCTTCCCAATCCTTCTTAATTCTAGTATATGTCCTTTGTCAGTTGTCTCCAGTGTTTCCTGTATATAACTTAGCTGTACAGATGTTAGCATGTTATCTCCTCAAATAGACTGTGAACTCTGTTAGAACAGAGACTGTCTTTAGCCTTTCTTTGTATTACCAGCTCTTAGTACAGTGCCTGGCAGTAGCAGGAACTTAATAAATGTTTATTGATCAACTGGTTGACTGACAATGCAAGGTGTTTTTTAAGGAACAATTACTTTCTCAGAACAAAGATATAGTGACCTGGCAGCTACTTCCCCTCCATGCTTAAAGAATGTTTGTGTAAAAGACTGTATGTGTGTGCATGTGTGTGTGTGTGAACTTATGTCCAAGTTCATAAAGGTTAAAAGAACAGAAACTCAGATTGTGGAATATTTTAAAGCTTACAAAAGTGATGTAATTGTCATTACCCCCATTTTACATGAGAAAACTTAAAGTGAGAAAACTGAAGAACGGAGAGGGTAGATGGCTGCCCACTGGTCCATAGCTCATCAGTTTCAGAGCTGGAACTTGATCACAGATTTTTTAACTACAAGCCTGGTACTCTTACCACACTTTGTCATTATAATCCTCATTAGGCTCAGCTCATTGCATTGCCAGCTCTCTTTGGCAGAGCATTTCATTTTGAGAATATGTTTTATATGCAATCTAAGCTTTATCATTTTCTAAACCTCCTTCCATCTTTGTCTCATTATTTAGACTGAACTTCTTTATGTAAAAGCATTGGCATCATCCTTTCCTCCAAAAATATTTATTAGGGGCATATCTGTGTATGACACTTGAATAGAATGAAGTAACGAGACATGATTCTTGCATTCCTAGAAATTTATAGCCTATGCCAGAAAATCTCAAATTAGGTGGACATGATTAAGGACACATAGACAATTGAATAAAAAGTACATACTGAAAAAAGTATTTCTATAAAAAGAGAACATAGGAGCAAAGATATCAATATGGGTTGGTGAGTGAAGTAGCTATCAAATGAAGAAGATATATAATGACCAGCCTGATTCCTGTCCTTATATCCCTCTCACTGGAAAGCTCATTTAATACCCATTCAGACCTCGCCCTGCCCCAGGTCCTGAGGCCAATACAGCCATGAGGCAAAGTGAATCATAGGAACACTGCTTAGGAGGATTCAACATCTAATGACCATTCTAGTGGTCCCTCTTTATCCTTGTACTCTAGATCTCTAGCAACTGAAGTTGCAGCCAAATCTTCTACCTTTTATTCCAGACTAGTCTTTGGTTTTCCTTTACCTATGTCCCTATTTTGATGCTTTCCCCTGCACTCCAGCTCTCTCTCAGATTAGGGCATTGATTTACTTATGGCAAAGGTATTCTTCCCAGTTATTCAAGTATAGTACCATTCCTCCAAACCACAATATCTATCGCTGCATCCTACTGGTAGATCTGCCTAATGCTTATACCTTCCTCAGTCCTCTACTTCCTTCCTTTCCCTAGATTACTCTGATGCTGTGCACTTCCCTGCCACCAAGATGTACCCTTGATATCCAGCAGCTAGATATCTTTGATGGGTATTTAAGACTTTCCTATAACTCTGCAATAGTTTTGTGATGACATGATATGTTGTATCTCCTTTCGCCTAGAACTTGCTACAACTTGCTCCTGGAATTTTTCTACCTAGAAGATCCATAGTGAAAGATTGTATTTCTTTAGTTATTATCACTAGGTTTTTCCTTCCTATACTTAGGAATATTTCATCACCTGCAAGTGCATAGATTCATTTCTGAATAACCAAGACAGGTCTTACAGTTGCCATGTCTACAAAAATTTCCTAGGGAAGAAGGTAAGGGTTTCAGATTCAGTGGGAATCTTCTGTTCATGGCTAAGCATACAAGAAACTAGTGAGGTTTTCTGATCAAATGTCATGTAGTCTTGCATTGAGATCTGAGCAGAGAATAGTGCTTATTGTATATAATAATTCTATGGTATTAAACAAAGAATTTAGTAAATAGAAAAGTTAGTTAAAAGTTAGTTAAAAACATATGGCCTATTGGTGACAAAGTATTTTTGCATCCTGTGAAGATATGTTGTGTAGTTTCTCGAAAATAATCTGCATTGCTCCATAAGTCCAGCCCCCTTAAAGATAACATTTCTGCAATTTCTGGTAGCACTGACCACATCTTGTTCTACTCTCAAAAACCTCCCTGTTTCCATAAACAAAATACTCTTGGTCCAACTATTTGTTTGATGAGTCTTTGTCAACATATTGTTGACTGAGTTCATGTAGATATCTTCTATAGAGTCATTTGTTTCCATTCTTGCATTTTGGCTATTTCAATGGATATTAAGTTATAATTCATGAAGGAAATTTCAGAGATCAGTCTCATGAAAATACCACAATGACAAGTGATTTTTGTGGAGTTGTGTCTGACTCTCTGCGAACCCATTTAGGACTTTCTTGGCAAATACACTGAAGTAGTTTGCCATTTCCTTCTCTAGTTATTTTTACAGATGAAGAAACTTACAGCTGAGGCAAAGAGGATTAAATGACTTGCCACAGGTTACCCAGCTAGTAAGTGTCTGAGATCAGATTTGAACTCCAGAAGATGAGTTTTTCTGACTTCCAAGTTCAGTGCTCTATCCATTGTACTACCTAACTTCCCAGTGATAGGAGACAGCAAGATCTAACGTATGACTACTCTTATAAGTGACTATGGTGGATGAAAAGTATAAGTTATAGAAGAAAAGGACCTTGATGAATTGGAAGGCAAGTAGTCTGAATGGATATTAATGATTATATTTAAATTCTAGAGTAAAAGTTGGGATCAAGAAGATAGTGATTCAGAGACTGAACTTGAAAAAGGGAGGAGAATGTTCATCCCTAATAGGTTACATCAACAAAATACAGAATGAAAGATAAAGACATATGGAGTGAATCCTAAAAGGCGAGAGATTATTGAGTGGTAGTGCCAGAGACAGAGGCTGAAAGGGAAATCCAAGAGCCAGTAGGAAGCCTGTTCCACTTCCTGTGCCATTGCTTGGAGCGAGGAGGGACATGAGAGAGAGATATCTATTATTGAAAAGAATAATCAGGAGTACAGTGTCTTAAGGAGGCAGCCAGATTTCCATGAACACAAGAAAATGGAGTGTGAGAGGGGAAGAAGTCTAAAGTAAGACTAGCTTAGAGTTCCTAAGAGGGCAACACAAAAGTAGGGGAGAAGAGGAATGAGATTAAGTCCAACAAGATGTTGGAACAAACAGTGTTAGGAAGGGAAGGTATTTATTGTTGTGTGTTGGCCTCATCAAGTTGCAAATGAGAATTCTAGAAATAACGGAATTTTGCAAGATCTAAGTAGGGAAAGTACCAGTAAAATAGGCCTTCTATCCTCCAGGGTGTTAATAGAGAGCCTGTTATCTCTTCAAACATCACTGAACAACAGCTGGAGGCAATAGGTAGATTGAGCCATGGGCTGTGTTGCTAAATAACTGGTCATCATGCGTTAATTTTCAAATATAACATTTGTAATTTGTCATTTGATATTTGTCTTTGTTTTCAAATGTTTGCATGATTTTTCTTATTTTTTATTGTTTTAATAGTTGGTCTTTGATTAGGTTCCTTTTTGGTGGAGTTGAGGAATGGGGAAGGACTTTGAAATATTTATTTGGTGTTTTGTATTTTTAATTCAAGGATTCAATCAGCTCCACTCTTTATGACTGGTAGGACTATTATTTGTTACTTAAAGGCTCTATTTTATTTGAAACATTTACAAAGGGGAAAGAATCAATAATATTCTTTCAGTTTGTTTGTCTTTCCTAAGTGAATTAATCTACTTCTCTCCCTCCTGGTGACCGTTTGTTCCTTTGGAGGAAAAGAAGTTTTACTGATACCTCTAGACATTGTCTAATAATCAATTCCATTGCATCACCTCCACCTTCACTCTGCCCCAACTAAGATTTAACTCTCTTTCAAAACAAAGAAGAAAAGTTAGGCAAATACCTGATACATCAACTGTGAAAATGCACACAACATTCAGCTGTAATGTTCTCCTACTGCCCTTCCAGGAGGAGGAAAGTATGTTGCATTCCTTTTTCCACCATCATCATTTTCAGCTATGAAGGGTTTAATTTCCTTAAAGTAATCTTTTAATTTATATCACTATAGTCATTTGGATACTGGGTTTCTTTTTTGTTTTGTTTGTTTCACTCTATAACACATCATACAAATTTTCCAATGATTCTCTGGATTCTTCACTTTCCTCATTTCTTATTGAACATTCCTCATTTCTTATTTCCTCAATTCTTATTGAATCTCTTACTCTCATCTACCATGGTTATTTTTTTAAGCTGTTTCCCATCAAGGGGTATGTCCTTTATTTATAATTCTTTGATAATGCAAAATGATGCACATATATTCTGGTGTTTATTTAATCTTGGTTTCTACTTTTGATCACTGGAGCCAAGGTGATGGATAGATTACTTATTTTTCATAAATAATGCCAGCATTATATCCATAATAGCCAAACCAATTCACAGTTTCACTAATAATGTATCGGTGAACTTTTCTTCCCATGACTCCTCCAGCACTTACTTCCTACTTTTTATAATTTTTTTCCAAATTTGTAGGGTGTCAGTTGAAACCTTGGTTATTCAAACTCTTACTACTGATAAGAACCCAATGGCAATACTTTGACTACTTTAAGATGATATACATTGCTATGTAACATTTTTTCTTCTAAAGTTTATCATAGAATTTTAAAACATTAAACTTCAGTGAGATCTCTTGTCCTGATATTTTTTCTTTCCATATGCTATGGTATATGCCCTATATGTATAAAAATAGAAGATGACTGTCTACCCAGCTTCTGAATATTGAATATTTTATTGTTTGATGTAAACTGGCTACACAGTGGTATTCTCTCTTAAATAAAACCACCAACCTTTATCTTGGGTAGCTTACAGAGTATATACACACCCATACACATATTTGTTCAGTGTAATCTGGAATGTATAGGGCAAAATGACTTTTCGGGGGATATTTATTGAGTGGAATAACTTTACTCAATTTCTCACATAACAGAGTAGCTTATTGGGCTCCTCAATATGGGAAAAATCTTTAACATAGAAGTGGAATGGGGTCACCAGAGCTACCAAAGGTAGGAAATATCTACCACCATGTAAATTACTGTTTTTAATGTTATATATAGGAGCTATCAAAAGCCATATGGTTCCCTGTAAGCTAATTACATCTCACTGACTGTTCTCATATTCTCCTGTGGGCCTGCCAATAGAGTTACCTTAATTTTGTAAGCAAAATGGATTTCCAGGGAACAGATTAAATGAGAAAAGAAGAGCTAAATGAAGAAAGGAAAGTAGAGGAAAAAATCTGGCATCTGACACAGAGCAAAATGACCAAGAATATTGATTCACGCAAAGACAATGGTTATAGAAGTGTAAGCAGCTATTCCAGGAGTGGCAATTTGGTCAGGAATCTTGGACCCTGATATAAGAAAGCAGAAGCTAACATAAAAGTCAATGCAGTTATAGAGGGTGGGAGTGAAACAATCCAAGAGACAAGAAGACTTTTGAAAAAAAAGCTGAATTAGTAAGGGAAACAGCAATAAACAAAATGAAATAAATATTTAAAACAATATCCAAAGAAATATTAAGGGGAAAATCCCAGGAAAGACAGAATATCATGCAACCAGTCCTTTCTAAAAAAAAAAATGGAACATCAATAGTATGATATGTAAAATGATTTCAGGAATAAAACTGTATCACTCTCTCTTACTATTTCTTCAATGTTATTTTATTCTTTTTTCTTCTCTGGTAATCACTCACATTTAAAAAAAAAATTCTTAACCATTCCTTTTTTCAGTTCCATATTTCAATCTTTGGTGTTTCCTGCCTGGGATTCATTCTGTTCACAAAGGGTTTGACTAGTCATTGGACCAGCTGTTGCTGCTACCATTGTGAGAGTGGTTAACACCAGATTTCAGGGTTTTCAGACTCATTATCTCTAAAATAACACATCCACTGGACTTCAGAGAATCTTTTCAAAAGATGAAAAATAACATAAGGAAAATTGACACTTAAGAATGTCCAAACCTGTTGCTCCAGGGTGGCATTCAGGATTAACACATTGGTTTTTTTTGGAGAATCTTCTTATCCTAATTCTAATTTCTGCTTTAATTTTTGATTGAACACATTCTGAAATATCTGTGAATAAGATCAAACTTGAAAATTACAAACTGCCACAATCATAGAAGTACCTTCACATTTTCAACCATCTTAATCCTTCTTTAACAATGTTGAAGGATAACACTATTCATTGGGACCAGGTAAAATGAAAAACCCATTAGGTGAAAATGCAACACCATTTTAGGTTCATTAGCTAGGTAACAATCCCAAGAATGATCCTATTCATGCCACTAGATTGTAAAATGGGAATAAGAAAGAATCTTTTGGGTATTGGTCTTATTTCCCCAAATTCTAGTTATTCCCCAAATTCTAGGCTCAACGTATAACCCTGAAACAACTCTTCTTTATAGATCGAGCTGATAGCAACTCTCTTAGGCCCTATGGTAAAGTGAAACCAAACAGTTTATTTAGGAATAGCATGGCAACATGGAAGGGTACTTCTTACATGCCTGGGGTGTGCTGTAACCAACTGAAACTAGTTTCCAGAAACTGACTGTTGAATTTTCAGTGTGAGCATTTATATCTCAGAAATGTACAAACACTAAAAATCAGGATTTGATTTATTGTTTTGTTTCTAGACTTGAGAAAGTGGTGGGAGAAATGTTAATAATACATATTAAACTTAAAAGTGTGTTGTGTGCTTGTGTATATACACACACGTATATGGTGAGTTCATTGTTAAAC
Organism: Notamacropus eugenii; assembly: GCF_028372415.1. Lineage (NCBI taxonomy): Eukaryota > Metazoa > Chordata > Mammalia > Diprotodontia > Macropodidae > Notamacropus > Notamacropus eugenii. The sequence goes on from NC_092876.1 coordinate 228,432,316, forward strand.
ATTTCCCAGCACATACCTGGGCACAGGCAGGATATATTTAGCAGATGTCCCTCTTTGAGGCATGGGTATGACTGGAGAGAGTGGAAACCAGTTAAGTCTCATCAGCCCTTTTCACTTTCATATTAACATGCCCACACCACCATCAATGCAATTCTTCCCTCTCCCTTGAGAGGAATCTAATATATTTACTCTCCTGCCACTTCTATGAGTTTGTAGAGGAAATCAGGAAGTTTATTATCTCTATAAACCTTTTGTTTCCTACTACAATGAGGCAGCAGAATATTCTTGTCACTCATGCAAAGGTGGCAGCAAACATGAAAAACATATCAATGTTTTTCAGAAATATCAATGATTTTGATAAATATTTATTTTACATATCTAACCTTTTCTTCATTCTTTGACCACTTTGAAACATAGGATTAGAATTGGTATAGCCATGTCAAAGGACATGAACTGTATAGGAACATTTTGTACAGAATTTCAAATTCCTTTCCAGAATGGTTGGACCTGTTCATGGTACCAATGTGCCTCTTTCCCTGCAACCCTTCCAATTTATAATTTTTGGTCACCTTTGCCAATCTGACGGGTGTGAGATGGAATCTCAGAATTGCTTTAATTTGCATTTCTGTAATTATTAGTAATTTACCTTGGTACTTTCCAGGGATGTACACATTAATAATGAGGTTGATGAAGCATTGCAAGAGCTAGCTCAGTGTTTGGGAGGCTCTGGAGGAAAGTATGGGTGAGACAAGTTATTAGACTGGCTAACAAACTGAAAGTTTACAGAGTCACTGTGCTGACCTCATTGTTGTATGCCTGTGAAACCTGGACAGTCTACCTGTGACATTCCAGGAAACTGAATTGCTTCCATTTGACTTGTCTTGGGAAGATTCTGAAGATCACCTGGCAGGATAAGGTACCAGACACTGAGATCCTTGTTCAAATTAAACTGCCAAGCATTCAAACTCTGCTTCAGAGAGCATAACTCTGATGGGCTGACCACGTTGTTTGAATGCAAAATGTATGCTGTTTTATGGAGAACTTACAATGGGCAAGCATTCACATGGTGGTCAGAAGAAGTGATACAAGGACACTCTCAAGGTCTCTCTTAAGAGCTTTGGAATTCATTGTGTGACCTGGGAGACACTGGAACAGGAGAACTCAGCATGGTGTACCCACATCAGAGAAGGTGCTGTGCTCTATTAGCAAAGCAGAATTGAAACAACTCAAAGGAAATGCAGGATGCACAAATTTAGAGTATCCATCCCAGATGTTCATGTGGACTATTTGTGCCTGACCTGTTGTAGAGCATTCTGAGCTCGTATTGGTCTCATCAGCTGCAGTCAGACACATGGAAACTTGACTCTAGCATTGTGATACCCTCTTTTTTCTCCCTCCCTCCCTCCCTCCCAACTTTATCCTGGCAAGACTACTTTGATCCTTGATCTGGCCAACAAATGTGGGTCCTGTTGGCAATGAAGCTATATCAGGAATACCATAGCAATAGCAATTTCTGGGAAAACCACTCAGAAACATTAGGGCCACATCTGAACAGACAGACTACTTACATAATGATCACTTTGAAGATAATAGCTTATTATCTTTTGAATACTGTGTCGGCATAACAAGTTTAGGAAAGTATTCTTTTTAGAGAAGCAACCAAAATGATTTTTGTGTCATAATAGGTTTTAAATAAAATAAATTCATACCTTTAAGATTCTAGATCTTAATAGAGCAAAGCAATCCCTGTTCTTTAAAAAAAAATTAGACAACCGACTATCAGTTGAAAAGTAGAACTTTTCCTGCATAGAGCCCTGTGCAGCCTACAAAGTACTTTTACACGTGGGTTGTTCACAGTCACCCCTCACTAGGAGAAGAGTCATCATCATTCTTCCCATTTTGCTAATGAGATAACAGCCTTAAAGAGGTTAACGAAACAAGTTGCCAATGGCAGAAAGGCCGAAAGTAAAGAGGCAATGCAAGACGTGGCTTCCATTTGTTTGTGTATTAGTTGGTTAAATAATTTGCTTATTCATTCATTCATTCATTTGCTTACTCATCTATTTGCTTATGTATCTATTTCTTTACTTGTTTATTTACTGGTGTATTCATTTATTTCTTTGCTGGTTTGTTTGCAAAACTAAGTAATGAGTGATTTTGGCCTATAGTTACCATATTCCACAAACCTTTGTAGTCGACCTATGTGGCTCCTTCAGGGCAGGATGTCTTTTGTCTGTATTTATAACCCCAGCATTTATTACAGTCTCTGGTATACAGTTGGCACTTAATAAATGCTTACTTTCTGACTAGCTGATTGATAAATGAGTTATAAACTTGACACTTTAAAGATATAGGACAACTTTTATTTCTTTGTAATTATAAAGGATGATTGAATCACAATTGTCTCTTAGGATATACACAAAAACAGCCCTCAAAAACTAGTGTAAAAAATAAGCATTTTGGGGAAAGATAAATTTTGGTGTTAAATTCTTTATAGTACTCCATTATGGTAATATTTTATTTGAGTCACAAGCACAAAATCAAATTCCTTTTTTGTCTTCTCCTAGGACTAATAAGACATAGCAAAATTAAATTAAAGATGAAATTTTGACCATCTTGAATGGTTGATAAACCTCCCCAGGGGCTGTTAATTTAAATGGATGCAAAAGGGGACCACATACTTTCTTCTTTACAGCCTGTAAACTTTAAAAGGAAGGAGATGGGGAAGATGCTAACCTACCATCAGCAGAAACAATATGTTCACATTTGAGGGGAGAAAAAACTGTAGAGTTAATCATCAAGGAAAGGGCTTTGTGTGACCCTTCTTTGGTAAATAAAATTTTTTATTAGAATAGCAAGTTTTATAGTAAATTGTTCAATATGGTATTATAAAAATAAGATTCATAACTGGAAAGCAAGTAAAAGGTCCTTTAATTTTAATCAAATACTAGACAGTTGACTGAAAGAAAACTAAGTACTTTGGAATGAGAAATCAGAGGAATGACATCCTGAGAAGGTGATTTGAGGGATTCAGGAAATAGAAACTGAAGACTCAAGACTAACTTCACTAAAAGATTTACACCAACACTCATAAAAATTCAGCTACTATGCCATTCTTAATGGAGCAAGCATGAAAAATATAGAATTCCCATCATGTCTCAAGGATTTCATCAAAAAGGTAGTCTTTTTTAAAAAAAGTTATCCTTGAATTGTTTAAATCCCAGCCTAACTTGAATATAGTCATAACTTGGCTTCATTATTGCCAAAAATTATATTTTTAAAATAAAATGTTTTTGAAGCTGAAATATTTTCTACGAAAACATGGGTAGTAAGTACCCTGACCATTTCCCAACCAAGTAGTTAATATTAAATTTGATCATCTGTAAAATGAAGGCATTGAACTAAAGTTTCCCTAAGGTACTTTCCAACTGTAAATCCTATGGTTCTAGGTTCTGAAAACAAGGTCCAGAGTGATCCACCAATTACAGACTTAAACAAAGTTATCCACATGTCATACATCTGAGGTTTCCTAAGAATGAGTAGTGAAATCCTTCTAAAGGGTCATTTTTGACAATGACTGTCTTCCTATACATTCTCTCTTAAACAAGCAGGCTTCTCCTCAAGAATTCTCTCTTATTATCATGGTCAATTACTAACTTGCCCAGCCTAGGGATTAGGCTGATACTCATCAGCAGGCTGATCAAGTCCTCAAAAAGTTTGAGCTATTGGGGAAACATTTGAGACTTGGGGATATCTTATATGCCATCTATAAGACACAGGGCAAATGTAGCTGTTAACAGTCAATATTCCTGTACCTTCATCAGCATCATCATAGCTTGCATGTATTTAACTTTTTAAGGTTTGCAAACTGCTTTTCATGTTATCTCAGTTGATCCTCACCACAATTCTGCTAAATGGATGCTAGTATTATCCCTATTTTACAAGTGAGAAAACTGAGGCACAAAGGTAAGGGATTTGTCCATGGTAGCCCTATTAATGTGGGTCTGAGGCAGGATTTTAAACTTATGATAATCCTGACTACAAAGCTATTGCTCTGTTCATTTTCATTCAACTGCTTTATTCCTCTGGGAAATTGCAGAATGTTCAGAGTATTCCAAAGACAAACAGGCATTTGCAATAATACAATCCAAATTCTAATCCCCAGGGGGATCCTAAGAAGTATACAGAAAACAGTAGCAAGCGTTTCTGAATCCACCATTTTTTGTTTGTTTGATGCAGATCTGATTATGGAACAAAATTTTTTTACAGAAGGAAATGATCCTAAAGAAATCAAGCCATGTTTTAATGGAGCAAAATTTTAAATGTTTTTGCTCATATTCCACAGACTTTCGGTGGTCTTAAATAGGATCATGTGCATAGGATGTACAGTAGAGACAAAGTTCAACTTCATCTGTTTACAGATAGGGAAATTGAAACTGAAGGAGGCTAAGGGACTCCCTGTCACATAGTTAATAATTGTTTTAGTCAGGATTTGAATTCAGGTCTTTCCAGCTCAACCCCACTGCTGCCTCTGTTAACATTTGACCTTGATTTGTTATTAAGTGAAACTCTCCCTTTGATAAAGAACTTTGGTATTTGTGATGCACCCCTTAGCACCTCCTTCATAAAGTCTTCCCTGATATTCCCAACCAGAAATAACCTCTTCATCCTCTGAACTGCCAGAATCCTTGGAGTCTATGTATCTCTTACTATACTTTAATATTCTATTTTTGTGTGGGGGGCTTCTCTTAGACTGTAAGCTCTGGGGAGACAAGAATTACCTTTTGGTTCTCTTTATACTACCCACATCCCAAAATCTTTATTGTCTAAACAAATGAACTCATAAATAAATGGTTATTTCATCCTTACATACCCTTTTTTATTATTTTAATGCAGCTTCTGTTTTGGCCAGATTATGACTCTATATGAAAGGGATTTGACTCTGGGATATGTAATCATGGGAAATGGTGATAGTTCCTATTATATTTAAAACACTGTATGAGATGATTGGAAAACAGACTAAACAAAAACCAACAGCCTTTGCCCTCAAGAAGTTTATATTCTTTTGGGAAAAATATGATTTTTAAGCAGATAAACAGGTATTGTATAATTTAAAGAGAGAAACCATATTAGCCTCAAGGATAATTAGGAATGACTCCCCATAAGAGGTAGCAAATTCCAGAAAACTGAACCGCATCCACTTGAATTGTCTCAAGAAGATTCTGAAGATTACCTTGCAGGATAAGGTATTGGACACTGAAGCCCTGACTTGAGCTGAACTATAAAGCATTCAAACTCTATTGCAGAAAATGCAACTCCAACGGACTGGCCACACAGCCCAAATGCCAATCACATGCTTACCTAGAAGACTATTTCATGGAAAACTTGAACTTCAAAAGAAGTAGTATAAGGATATTCTCAAGGCCTCTCTTAAGAACTTCAGTGTCAATTGTGAGACAAGAAAGATACTAGAATTAGACTCCCCAGCAGCAGAATTACAGTAGCACAAAAGAAAAACGAGCTTCGAAAATCCAGAGACATCTCCATCTCAAATGTTCTAACCCAGAGGTGAGGAACCTGTGACCTTGAGGCCACATGTGACCCTCTAGTGTGATCCAAACTTCGCAGAACAAATCCCAGAACCTGTAATAGACTACCTGTGGTAAAGCCTTCCAAACTCAAATTGAACTGCTCAGCCACAGCCAAACACACCATACTCTAACTCCACCATTGTGATGTAATTGGTCCTCTTTGAAGATGTATGATGAACAACAGCAAGAACCAAGCCTTGAAGAAAGAATCCTGAGCTTCCGAGATGGAGAGAAAGTATATTCCAGAAGTACAGGATAGCCTTTCCAAAGACATGGAGGTGGAAAATGGACTGCAGAATTCTGGGAACAGCTAGTAGGCTATGAAATACATCTGAAAAAGTAGCCACACTGAAGGGATTTAAATGACAAATTGAAGAGTTTGTATGTTTTCCTAGATGCAATAAAGGATTGTTCTAATTATTTGGGACTCCCCCCACCCACCAACCCAACATCGAGCCTGAATTTGTTTCTTTGTAATCTCCACCCATCACTCGTCATTCTGCCCTTTGCTTCCTTCTCATCTTAATTTGGAAGAATGTAAGAATTCTGCCATCCCAATATGGTGCAAAACTTGTATTTCCAAATTGACATTCTATCATTGGTAATTTATACATATAGTATTAACTGTCCTTGTTACACCTTATATATTTTAGCTGAAAATTGTACACTGTGTATTTTGTGCCTGGGGTAATTTCATCAGAAAGGGCACAATTTTGTAAAAGTAAAAAGAAAATGACATCTTTGCTGCAAGAATCTCTGAAAGCTAGTGATGACCTTGTGAAAATTTAAGACCTTCATTTTGACTTCAGAGAGTACTTGCATTTTCTTTACTTTTTGATTTCTGGAGCCTTAGGACTTAAACGGCTTTACTGTTCTTCTCTCAGTCAAAAATAGAGGAAATGGCATAGTCTCAGGTGAAATTATTGATGGAATTAAAGACATAAAACTAAAAAGTGCCCTGTCCAAGAACACTTGGCTTATCATGTAATTTTTATACCTGCTACTTTAATATTCTCTCCTTCAAACTGAAGCAGCTTTATGATGAATTTATCACATTTCACAATAACTGCAGAACCATGTATAAACCTCCCTTTATAGGCACAGGATAGAGACATATGGTATTAAAGCAGTGGATGTCTCTTTTTATATTTTGCTCCGATCTTATTTACGTATTGAAACATTATTCCTAAGAATAAAAGATTGTTCTAGTTTTTGTTTACGCTAATCAGAAAGGTAGGCTTTTGAGCAGTGATTTACTCTTGCTCACCTAGACTAAGAAAATATTGTGAACTGATTTGTTATGCTAAAGACATTTCTGTCTCAGCAGTGGTGCTTCCCTTGATTGATCTGACGGTTCAAAATGGAAATATATAGCCTATAGCTTTCAAAGGCCTACTTTATTTGTTGGTCCAATTGCATTAAGCACGTATCTCAGTGTACAGAAATTCCTTGGCCAGGACTTAAAATACCAGTTTAATTTTGCATCTCTTCAAAGTCAAACTCAGGTAGTCTACTTTCACTTGGATTTTTATTGTGAATTTGAACTGCCATTGCAATGTTTACTTAAAAGATAAATAGCCTATATGTGCACACACACACACACATACACACACACACACACAGACAACCACCACCACCAACAATGATGACAGCAGTAACACAACTGGAATGACAAAAATATTTTTGTCCTGATTTAAGACAGTAAACAATGTCATTTTAGGATCATAAAAATCCTAGAAGTCTCAGTCTATACATCTTGGATTGCTTCAAAACTTTAAGCATCTTTGCTTTACACTTTTAACAGTGTATGTTTTTTTTCCATTTGTGTCATTGTGATCTTGGAGACAAGAGTGCTGTACTTTGAGTCAGAAAGAACTGTCCTCAAATTGCACCTCATACACCTATTAACCTGGGCAAATTATTTAATTTCTCTTGGTTTCAGATTCTTCATCTAGGAAATGAGGAGATTGGACTTGGTGACTTCTAATATCCCAAACAGCTTTAAATCTATGATCTATTTCAGTCCTAACATAAACTGAAATTGTTTTTTTGGAGAGTCCATGACTTTTACTGCTGCTTATCATCATCATCGTCGTCATCATCATCATCATCACCACCATCATCGTCATCATCATCACCATCATCATCCTCATCACTATCATTGTCATCACCTCATGACCAACCTTCTGATGAGGAACCTCTCTGAGATAGGCTGGTGCAGACATGACTAACAGTCTATCCTCAGGCCTATATCTGAAGTCTTTCCAGCTGAGAGTCTGTACTCCATGCCATGCCCTTCCAAGCCTGACACTCATCTCCCCATTTCAATGAGTCATTGGAATGGGGCCTTAATGGTGCTACTGCTGGAATGAGGTTGAACTCGTTACTTCTGGGTTTCTGCCAACGTTGAAACTCTCCTCATTTTAGCAGATGGGAATGATCGAACTTTTTAGTGCTTTAATTTCTGCCCCTGCACTTGTAATAGTAGAAGGGATGATGATGGTGATAACTACAACTGACATTTTTATGGTCCTTTTAGATTTGCAAAGCATTTTTTGCAAGCAGTGCACCATCTCATTCTCCCAACAAGCCTGTAAAGTATATTATATGGTAGATGAGGAAATTGGGACTGAGAGGTTAAAGTGCCTTACTTACCTATGGCAGTGAATGGGAAAAGTTGAATCGTACCTGACCTTACCTGACTCCAAACCCAACACTTTTCAGTATAATACACTGATTTTATAGGGAAGGTGAATATATATATATATATATATATGTTCATCTTTCTTTTTCCCTAAAACTTCACACTGAAAAGTTGTGTCTAGGTCCCTATAACAATATAATAATACTAATATTAGTCACAACAACAATAATATTTACTTAGTTAATTTACTTAGTAAATTAACTTACTTAATTTACTTTACTATATGTCTGGCACCATGCTAAGCATTTTATAGATATCTCATTTTATCCTCACAACAACCTTAGGGGCTATTATTATCATCATTTTAGGGTGAGAAAACTGAAAAAGACAAAGGTTATGTGACATTCTTAGGATCACATAGCTTGTAAGTGTTTGAGGCAGGTTCTAAACTCAAGTTTCCTGACTCCAGGCCCAGCACTCTATCCACTGTGGCCACCTACATGCCTCTAGGAGTGATTAGAATAGAATTTGTGTTCCCAAATCAGAGAGGACAATACTTCCTTTAATGCATGTTTGATTAAAAATCAAAGTCAATTGGTATCAGTGGTCAGAACCACTTTTGGGTTTTCTCTTACAAGGATCTTAGGTAAACTAGAACCTCAAAAGCAAAGATTCCTAATGATTGAATGTGAAGGTAAGTACTTAGCATGACGAAAAAAGCATTAGGGTAGCATCAGCAAGCCTGAGCTTTTTGACTTTCCAGCGGGTATGACCTTGGGCAAATCACTTACCCACTTTTTCTTCACTTTTCCCAAATGTAAAATTATGTGTGTGAAACTAAATATCCTGCAGGTTCCCTTCTAGCTCTAACATCCAGTGATACTACAGTGACAAGTCTCATGCTTTAAAAGGCAACCAAAGTTATAGCAAGTTCATTGCTCTACTTTGCATTTATGTACTAGGTGTTATTTAAGGTATTTAGTTATATACAGTCATTCAGCACAGAGCACTATGTCAGGTGTTGGGAAAGATGCAGAAGTTAGATAGTTTATATGTGCTTTATACATCACTTTAGATAAAATTGATGGTAACTATGCAAATGAGTTTTATTTAGATATTCAGGAAAAAGATGGAGATCTCAGAAGGATTTCATTTGCATAAGACATGCTAAAAAAGGTAAGGTTACTTAGAAAAAAAAATTAGTATGATCGTAGATCTAGAAATATCATCAAGAGGATAGTTCATTTCGGACAGAAATATCCTAAGGCATCATGGCTTATTAAAAACTCACTTTCTTTTAAGATCTCCAGAGAAGATTCCCAAAGATCTTAATTTAAAGCTTATACAGTCTTTCACATCCACCCACTCCGGTTTTGAATGACACTGCTAGGAAGTGAATTTTATTTTATCATAGGTTCCCCCCTCCCCCTTTGAATTATACTTATATTTTTATCTAGTGAGAATTTTTGGAGAAAATATTTCTACTCATTCATTTGAAATAACACTGCAACTAAAAAGGGAACTAGTCTTGACCCCCAACATTAGATTTGTCAACCATTTAAAGGATTGACCTGACACTCAGTGTGCAATGTAAACTGAAAAACTGATTTCAGTACAGGCAAAATACAGAAATTTAAAGTAACAATGATAAGTATTCCAAAATAGTAAAGGAGATTTGGGAATTCAGCCCGTTATTTGAAAAGTCCAGTGTTGTTCAAATGGTATTCAATAATGTACTTGGGAATGACTAGCATTAGTTTGAGGCAGGGTTTTTGATTGATTGAAATGGTCAAAATATATCATGTGTGCCACAGGTAATTGGGAGACATTTTACGTAAAAGCCGTTGACTGGGTCTACATTTAGCCAACAAATCTATTCAATATATAGAAACACTTATGTTCTGTGAATATACTTCCTTTCTTTATCTTTATTGTCATCAAATGTTTATTGAATGCCTGCCATTTGTAATGCCAGGATCCTTCACTTTGTCAGAGAATGGCATGGTCTCAGATACTCTTCCTCTTCTATACGTCATTTCGACTATATTTTATTTGGGAGGGGAAGAATTTAATGTCTCAAAGTTTTATTAGGGCACAGCACAGATTCTATCCAGAATTAGTAGTTGTAGTATTTGAAGTCCATTTTTTAATTCTTCAGCAATATTGGCCCAAATGCAAAGATTCTCATACACACATACTAACCATACTTGCTCTAAAAGTAGTAATAGGCACTTTGAAATACATAATAAATTCAGGCCAGATGCTCATAGACCATAAGAAAAGCCTTCCAAAAAGGGATTACATAACCCCCTGCCAAAAAAAAAAAACCTAACTTCAAACCTAATCATCCCTAAGGGAATATCTGAGAGTTTAGTTTAGCCATGGTCACATCTCATAGTCTCATGAACCATTGTGACTGACCTGGAGTAGCTGATGCCTACAAATGATAGATAAGAATTAAATAGGAGAGCTGCTATCTAGATGTGGCTTGTACCCTGGTAACAAGTGGACACCTCGGAGCAAATTTAGTTCTGCAAAAAATCAAATCCTATCTGTACAGAAAGTTCTTTCCAAGAATCAAATATAATTACTAGATCATAGACAATCCACTCCCCAATGGTTGCCAAGACAGTGGATTTTTCCAATATTGCCTCAGTGGGTTACCATTATTTCATGTACAATGTAGGAAATTTTTAGGCTTTATACCCAAACTCAGGTCTGTTTGGTGACTGTACTGGATATTTTGAAACCTGGCTCAGAATGTTTCAGCATCAGAACAGTGCCAGTACTAGTACCTTTAAGTACAGTGATTTTCTTTCTAAATTCTGTAGAAAAAGATCTCTAATGCCTTGCTTTCATTTCATATTTTGTTCATTTCTTTTTTCTTACAACTTCTCCTTCCACAGATCCTTTTATCAGTTTGGATGTTTAGAAGAAGCAAATCAAAAACAAATGCATTATTTTTCTGTCTTGGAAATTTTAGTTGCTCTCTGGACAACCCAAGGCTGCCAAAGGCTTTTAGAAAGCAGCCTTGAACTTCTCTTCAGAGGAACTAGACTCAAGTTAATGCTGTTAGTAAAGTTTTTTTAAGATTGACAGATTTCTCTGAATTTGATAAATAGATTTGAACCATATTTTCATACCCCCATTTAGCCTCAGATACTTCCTGGCTGTGTGACCCTGGGCAAGTCACTTAACCCTGTTTGCCTCATTTTTTTCATCTTAAAAATTAACTGGAGAAGGAAATGGCAAACTACTCTAGTATCTTTGCCAAGAAAACCTCAAAAGGGGTCACAAAGAGTCAGACGTAAGTGAAATGACTAAGCAACAACAAACTTTTTAGTTAAAATGCTTTGTCCTATTCTCATGTATTTCATCTATATTTTAAATTATGCCTCAGATTTTATTATAAACAATAAAATGTTTATCCCTTCAAGAATTTCTCTATAATTTATAATCTACTTTACTATGAGACAACATGGTATAAGAGGACCTGGGTTCAGATCCTGCCTCTGATACTTTCCAGTTGTGTAACCCTAGACAAGTCACTTAACTCTGAAAGACTCAGCATCCTCATCTGTAAAATGAAGATAATTATAGCACCTGCCTCATGGCATTCAATGCAGGTCAAATGAGATAACATATGAAGTGCTTTGCTAACCTTAAAGTGTTACACAAATGAACTATTACCATTATCATCATCATTGCAAGGCAAGAGATAGGAGGTGGCATGAGGCAAGCAGGTCAAGTCACCATCACTACCTTTACTCCAACCCCAACTGAGTTGGCCCAAGAACCCCAGGAACAGCAGCAACTTACCAAACTGTTCCAACCAGAGGCTCTGCTTGAAGTTTCATTTCTCTCCGTTCCCCAGTCACCATTATCTAGGGCATCAACCTGCAGATGCAAGCTGGTAACTGTTTCTATGAGGTCTTTAGCCCCATCCTCCTTTGAGTCAACAACTACGGATGACTTGAGAAAGAATGCTCTTGCCAGAAAATCTGTGGTACTATCCATTGGTTCAACATAAGAGACAGATATGATTTTGTCAGTGGAAATTACATCATAGGAGACATTTTACATTTATTGTGTCCCTCTATTGGGATGTGAGCTCCTTGAGAGCAGAAACCGTCTTGCTTTTTCATATGTATCCCCAACACAATGCAGTGTTTTGTTCATGTCATTGTTCAGTTGTTTCAGTTGTGTTGGACTCACCTCAACCTCATTTTGAAGTTTTCTTGACAAAGGTATTGGAGTGGTTTGCCACTTTCTTCTCCAATTCATTTTACAGATGGGGAAACTGAGGCAAACAGTGTTTAACGATTTACACAGCTAATAAGAGTCTGAGGCTGAATTTAAACTCATGAAAATTAGTCTTGCTGATTCTAAACCCACTGATCTATCCACTGTACCACCTCGCTACCCCTAGCTTTGTGTATAGTAAGCACTTAATAAATGGTTTTTCTTTTCATTCATTCATTGCTTTCAGTCACGATGAGTGCGTACAGTTAGTGACCCAAAGATGACTTCTGATGAAGATCCCTCTAAGGTTCAAGATTAATAGAAAGTGGAGCAGCAAATAATTCAGAGAAGCTGGATGTGATTTATATTCATTTTATTTTTCCATTGCAAGACACTGACGAGAGACAGTTGCACAAGTGATAAATATTATGGTCACTGTTTATTTAGTTTTCTGGAGAGTTTTATTTTGTGTTGCATATTAATCTGGTCTGAATTTCCAGGTCCATTTGCCCATCTCCAAGAAAATTTCTCTTTAGAAGTTAGTTTTAGTTTCTCTCTTGATACTGAAGAACTAAATTTTAAAATTACACTTCAATTCTAATAAGATGTTTTATATATGAACATAACAATAGCCCTCCATTTAGACAATATTGTTGTTATGGTCAAGACCTAGTCTATACCATGAGATTTTAAGAATTGATGCATACATTGTGGGATTTTTTTTTACTTGCCAAAAAGCACAAATCACCATTTCCACTGGGCTGCAAAAATGTTTTGAAGTTTGGTCTCAACTAAACAAACAAAAATATGGAGGGTTAAATGATAAAAAGGGCATTAAGACAAACTCAAATTTAGTTAAAGTACGGTGACCAAGGGATAAGAAGGCCAAAGTTCTAGAATGGGATTTATTACTTATTATCTGTGACCTCTGGCAAGTCACTTCAAACCTCAGAAAGCAACTCACTTAAAGCCTCAGCTGTCAAAAAAAAACCCAACAAATAAATAAACATGTAAATAAACAAATGAAGGCCATAATAGTTAGACTACTTATTTCTTATAGTTAGTGTATAAAAGATGATTTGAGCAAAACTAATTTGAAAACAGAAAAGCCCGATGTAAAGTCAGGTACTTTTATGGTCATAGTTATTAATTCATTATCATCATTACTCAAAGGCTTGTTGATACTTCTTTTGGTAAGCAGTAGGGTTATACAGCGGGAAGAATGCTGGACCTGGAGTCAAGAAACTCAGAGTTCTAGTACCTGTGTAACCCTTGGCAAGTTATTTAACCACTCTGCCACAATTCTCTAGGCTATAAAATGGGAGTAATAGTTCCGTCTACCACCCCATAGTTGTCATAAGGATTACAAAAATTGGAAGACACTATAAAAACCTTAAAAGTTCTATATAAACGCTACCGATTACTGTGACTATTAATGAAGAGATTCACTTTATGTCTTTTATATTTTGTCCACAAAAATACTGTTTCATAAAAAGTTACATTTTCATTGAAGTAAAACTTAAATCCCTGATCATTCATTTGCTTTCTTACTGATAAAACTCACTGAGGCTATTTCTACAGAATGCCAAATTTGCTGCTTGACTGAATCAAATTAACAATAAAAACAAATTTTGAAAACTTTAAGATACCAAACCAGGGTTGGGGAACCTGTAGCCTCAAGGACACATGTGGCCCTCTAGGTTCTCAAAAATCCTTCACAGAAGTTCGTATTCAGTCCAAGGGCCACACTTGAGGACCCTGAGGGTCACATGTAGCCTCAGTGCTACAAGTTCCCCACCCCTGTACCAAACTTTTCAATTGGTTATGGTGGAAACAGTTTTAATATATTGGAAGAAGTATCATAAATTATGAAGTAAACATCCTGTGTCATAATTTCAAGATCTTGTGAATTTTATGTTTACCATTGACCAAGTCCAGTGATGAATACTGTACCTCCCATTGAGATGGTACTTCTCATCCAAGTCCTCCAACAAATCCACCATTGAGGATCTACCAGTATACTTTAGATTTTCCTTTAGCCCTTTGGATACATGGTGGATATCAGTGCATAAATCAAACTGCCTCTTTATTGTCTTTCTATCCCGATATGTGGCCATTGTATGAGTTGCTATAATAAAGCCAATCTATGAATTTACCATTCACAGCCTCTAAAATGGAAAGAAAATACGTGGGCTTTTTTTTTGTAATTGGAAAAAATATCCAGTAAATATAATGCTATAACTAGGACCCAATTAGTTGAAAGAACAAACCCCTTTGCATGATCACATTATTTGAACTTGCATAGCATAATTCCATTAGGTTATAACCAACAACCATTTTCATGTAATTATAACTTCAACTAGAGAAAATGAAAATACCTGTGACCCCTTCAGAGGATTCATTATTTGTATTAATCTGGATCTGGCTGTACTTAATAGACATATAGTGTATACTCCTAAAGTCTTTTGATTTCATGATTCTTTCATGTTCCCATTACACACACACACACACACACACACACACACACACCAGAAGAAAAAGAATCTTAAATAGAATTTGTGTTTCTTTTGTGGGCAATTTTAACCTTTAGGAATCTATTTCTATTCTAACAAAAGACTTTTCATGACTAACAGTGCCTGCATCTCAGCCCTTGGTCAGTACAGCCTGGTTGCGTGTAAGAGGAGAGGGGGAAGGTGGGGGGAAGAAAATAGGAAATCAAGGTTCCTTTGTAAAAGTGGAGCCAGCAGAGCAAATCAAACAAGGTCCACAAATTTCTGTGGATGAAGGGTTAGACAGGTGAAACTGAGATCAGTTAACAAGAGGAATCACAGATTTAGATCTGAGGAATTTCATATCTTTGAATTTTGCACATTTTACCATACTCCTCCAAAAGAAAGAATCAATATTATAAGCATATATGAAGAAGGAGAGAATTTAAGGTATGTTCATTTCAGCAAGGAAGGCTCTAAAAATATACTGATTTGGGAAAAAAGTGCTTTCCTTCATTTTCCTTTCTTTTTCCCATTACTAGTTTATTAAATGTGTATATATGCACTCACGTGCAGCTCTAACCTGGCACTTGACTTTCTGAAATGACAGAGAAGATGCTACGACTGACCATGTGGGTGAATGAACTGCCTTAGTGAGGCTGCTGCTTTTCATCTCTTAAGCTACATGTGACTTTACTTAAAAGCAAATTCCCTCCTTGGTATGGACCACTTTTGTCTGCCTGCTCCTGCTGTCCACGTATTTATGGCCTGAAGGGTATCTCTACTACCTTCCTCTTGTATCTCTTCTGCTCTCTTTGTGTCCGGTGCTCTCATTTAAACTCAGTATCTTGCTGATTTTAGACATCTTGTTTTCTGGGATACTGGTGGCATTATTTCAGTGCTGGAATGTGAAGTTGAGTACTCTCATCTTAGATGGTCATTGATTCATCCAAATGCCAACCAACTACCATCTATCTGTAGGGCAAGCAAATCCACCTAGCTGAAGCCACAAATGTAACTTGAAGCAAATACAGTAGGTGACATTACCAGGGAGGCCAAACTACCTCCACTCTCTCAAACACCACCTCCCCTCATATCCTAATGGAGATAGCCGAAGAGCCTCTATCCAAGTACCTTGGGAATGGCAGTGCCTCCTAGCCTTCCATATCCTAGATCTCTGGCCCTGTGACCATTATTGAAGGGAGCAGTTACTGTGTAGAAGGGGCCTATGTTCATCTCTTACCCCCATCACCAGCTACTGGTCCACTGTCACTGATTGGCAGGTAAATCCAAGAACCTCAGGAGTGGCAGTAGATGTCAGATTACTCATTCTATTTCCAGTTCAGCTCTTCAAGCCAGAATCCCAAGAAGTACCCCCTGTGAAGATGAAATTTGGTATCTGTTTCTGTGTGTATTGTAGTCATAACTACTGAAGACCCAGAAAAGAAAGTTCTCAATGTCAAAATTCTTGGCACTGTCAAATGGTTCAACATTCCAACCTGATAAGATTTAATCAGTGAAAATGACATCAAAGAAGATAAATTGCCATCTGTTCTGCTATGACACCCTTAGGACCATAAGTGCTTTCCTGCCTTGTAGCTGAAACCTTCCATGTGTTATCTCCCCATGAGAATGTGAGTTCCCTGAGGACAGAGGTTATATTGCCTTTCTGTTAATGTCCCCAGTAATTAGTGTAGTCCTTTGTACAGAGTAAGTACCTAAATATCTCATCATTTACTCATTCATCAATTCATTCATATAGAACTTTCTTTTTATTTATCAGAACCAATGGTGGGGAGAATCAGTGGTAAGGTAAATAAAACAGAAAGTTGAAGAGATGTTTATGCTTTTACTTGAAAAGATAAAAATGACAATGCTGGGAATTTACAAATTTTTACACAAATAATGAAACCATGCTTTAAGACCTTCACTTATTCAATTAATACACATTTATTAAGTGTCTGCTATGTTTCAGGAACTCTGTTAAATACTGAGGATACAAAGACAGAAAAGAAACTGTCCCTACTCAGGAGGAGTTGCCATTGAAGGATGGAGGAAGGAAATAGAAAAAAATACTAATAGAAAAGTAAATACATAATAGATACAGAATAGATGCAAAGTAATTTCTGGCACCAGGCTTCCTAGCAATTGGGGTGGGAAACGAGATAGGCTCCCATAGGAGGCAGTATTTGAGCTGAACTTTGAAGAAAGCCAGGAAAGGCATTCTAGGTATAGGGAAAAAACTAAGCCAAGTCACAGAGATAGGAGATGCAATGTCCCACATGGGTAACACCAAGTAAGTCAATTGGGCTGGAGGATATGATGCAAAAAATGAAGCAATATTCAATAAGTCTGTTGTGATCATCTGAAGCCAGATGGCCTGGGGCTTCAAAAGGCAAATGGAGAAGTTTGGTTTTCATCCTAGACACAACCAATGAGACTTCTTAGGTAGGACTATGACATGATGAAAACTGTATTTTAGAAATATCCTTTTGTCCTAACTCAGGGGAATTTCTTGAACTTTCCAACACTGAACTGCTGGCCCTTTGTTAAACTCCTTTCTGCTTTCTATTCCAGTCTTTGACTAGAAGGGATTACCTGCTTAGACAAATAAACAAAGGGCCAGTTTTATTCGCTAATGTTGCCAGCATCCTGCCACCTCAAAGCAAGCATGGTGTTGCACAAAGATTGTTGGATCTGTAGTCAGAATATCTCAGTTCAAATCACTATCTTTGTGACCTTGGACAAAGCATTTAATCTCTTAAGGCTCAGTTTCCCTATCTGTAAAGTGAGGGGAGGGATGAACCAGATGACACATAAGATCCTTTCCAGCTCTAAATCTATGACCCTCTCAACCTTACACTTTTACAGTGGGGAAGAGAAGTCATTGACTATTTTAATTCCTAAAGCAGGAATCTTTTTATCAGCAGTTATTGTCAAATATATTCAACTCAATTCACATTGATTAAGCACCTACTAGACACATAACTGGAGAAGCAGAGTTGCATAGTAAGTAGAAGACTGACTTTGGAGAGAGAAAGACCTAGATACCAGCCTGAAACATTCCCTCCTTTGAATGGATGCAGCACCCTACCCTCTACTGCTATCATTGTGCAGGAGAGAGCCAATGTACCACTCACGGTTTTCTGTATCATACTACGTGGCAAGTTCTTTCAGCACTAGATTTGGGAAAGATCCAGGATATTTGTCATCCCCCAAAGATGTAAGCACTGATTTACTATGGTCCTGGAGTCCCTGAAATTTTTAAGGGAACTTACGATGAAGACTCCCTAGAAGGGAAGATCCTTCTAGTCCAATTCAACCTTCACTATCAATGCGTCATTCTTTTGGAGAAGAAGGAGTGGACCCTTTACAGTACTGGGATATGCCCTGTCATCTTACAGTAAACTTACTAACAGGATAAACTTCTCTGGGAAGTCAGGCCTGCTCATTGTCCAAACCCAGGCTACCTTATAATGTTTGGTAGTTATTTTTTAAGTCTATGAATACAGAATAAACTTTGCCCTAGACAACCATTAGTATGTCTGAGTTCAGATCTATGCACAACTCCTTATCATAAAGATGTGTATGTAATAACTCAAATATTTAATTAGAATTTCAAGATTTATAATCATGTATATCTCCTAGCTCACCCGTGATGTGAAGAATGAGAGAATCATCACTTTAAGACAAGCAAACTGAGACTCAGAGGTTAAATGATATGCTAATAAATAGCAGTTAGTAGATATTACATTGAGCTGAGTCCAGATCTCCTGGTGTCTAGCTAAGGTTTTCTTTTCTTCTTCACTTCTTGCTTCCTAAATCTTAATCAGACAACTTCCTACCACTAAACATATATGCACAATTTGTATTTTAAAAATCATCCTCTAGTCCCTTATCCTCTGTTGTGTTATTTTTTAATTCAGCAAAAACATTTTTTGAATAGTGATTTTTCCTTTTGTCTATCTTGTTTTGTTTTTCAAAATGACTGATTTTCTGGATCGCTGAGTCTAATTTTGTTTAATTATAGTTCGGAAATTTGTACTGAATCCCAGATGCCAGTGGTGGATACTTTTTAAAAGAAAAAAAAGTATTTAAATGTGAAGATGCACAGGGTAGGCTTTTCTTTTCTATTTTTTTGTTTGCTTTTTGAGAAAGAAAAATTGAAACAGCATAAAAATGTAATGAAATGCTGCTCAGGTGCTAAAGCTAGTCAAATTTTATTTTTCAATGTAAGGAAAGAATTAAAATTACAAACAACCCTGCAGGCAATGGAAAGACACATAATTGGCATAAGTAGACTGAAATACATTACCAACAGTAATTTTTGTTTTAAAGAATATGTTACTGAAGACATGAATAATCAGAAAGGATGGTGGATCATGCAGTAAAAATAAAAGATAATAGATGAACAGCTAAAGAGGTACACTAGTGTCCCCATGATGTTAAAAGAAACCAATATACAGGCATCTAGCATCTTGGTTACATCCTATATGGAGGGTTCTTAAATAAATATGAACAAAAAGTGTAGAAGATAAGAAGTCGTAGAGAGGGAGCCATCTTCATCAGTAGAGGGAATGCTCCCACTTGTTGAAATCCACCAACATTCCAATATTGTCACGATAATTCCTAATAATAAATTTATGACATTTAATTCAATTTAGTGAGAACTTATTAAGTACTTTCTACATACATTGAAAACAGTAGGAGCAAAAACACTTTAAAAAGAACAAATTCCTATAATTAAGAAGCTTATATTTTGCTCAGTGGGAGAAGAGGTTATAGTATATACGAAAATGAGTCAAGGTGGCATAATGGGGAAAGAGAAGAAAGGAGAGAGAGAGAGAGAGAGAGAGAGAGAGAGAGAGAGAGAGAGAGAGAGAGAGAGAGAGAGAGAGAGAGAGAGAGAGATTAGGAAAATTTGAGAGCAGAGAGAATGCTTTTAGTTGGGTAATCAGGAAAAGCTTCATGAAGGAGTTGGCACCTGAGGGAGGTCTTGAAATAAGTTGAAGAATTTGAAAGATTGGACTGAGGAGACAATGCGTTCCAAAGGTGGCAGAAGAAGGTTAAGGTCGTTGACCTACAACTAATTTAGTAAAGTCATAAATGACATGCTGAATATGGGCAACAACTAGTCGAGTTTATAGAAATCATGAAGGGAATCCAAGTGGGAAAAAGTTGGGAAGATAATATTTAGTTGCGTTATAGGGGACATTAAATTTAAAGTGAAGGAATTCATATTTTATTTTATAGGCAATTAAATGAGAAGCCTGCCATCATTTAAGTATCCCTCAGAGTGGCAAGGTGATTCTTAAGTTAACCCCTTTCACCTTTACTATTTCAGGTATAGTACTGTTCATAACTGTAGACTGAGTTTAAAATTTACAGTAAATCTGAGTTTCTGTGTCTGAAAAGGTGAGATTCCACATATCAGAATGGGCATGATTTAGTGGCACTCACCTAATTTATTGTAATTAATTAAACTAGTTAAATTTTCTGTAAAAATTATATCTGTCTGTACCTTTTGAGTGGCCCTACCACTCTTATTCTAAAACACACACACTCACACACACACATGCACACACACACACACACACACACACACATACACTTTCTAACTGATTGGATTTGGACAATTAAAAATGATAAAATCTACACCATCTGAGTGTTCTTGAATCTTCTAAAGTATTGTTTAGTTCAGAGATGCACAGGTGTGCCTCCTTTACGTAATAGCAGTGTCGATATAATTTTTGTGAATCAAATTATGCTAGCTTCTGACACTCCAACAATTTAAAAGTTTCTCTGTCCCCAGTACTTTCTCAAATTCTGGGCTATAAACAAACACTTCAGTATTCTAGCAGGAGGTTTATGTTTAAAGAAAAGCAGCTGTGAATGCTTTCTTAAAGTGAAGAACCTTTTAGTACTGCAGTAATTACACAATAATTGATCTGGTTTATAGGCTCAAAATTATGTAGAAGTGTTGTTCAAGAAGACATATATAGAGTTTTATTTTCAGATTTTTATTAAAAGTAAGTATTCAATTTTAGGTATACATACATACATATATGTGCATGTATACAGTGATATTTTGCTAATCTTTTAGCAGACCTGAACATTTTTCATAGCATACAACAAGCTATTTATTGCCTTGAATGAATAAGATCCCTCTTCCTAAATACAGTCATTTCCTTAACAGTAATGAAACCTTTAGAAAATCTGACTCTTTATCTTAAGGTTAACCAATCTGAAAATAATCAAGCTGGAGATATGCTGTATCATAATTAAGAGTGATCTTAAATCAGACACCCACTGTGAAGGAGCATATATTCCCATGAGAAGATGAAAAGAATTTTGGAAATCTCAATTAGCTTTGTAGAGTCAGTGGGGGTGCATAGAGGGGAACAAAAAAATGACATGAGAAGATTCGCATTTTTAAAAATACAATATTTTTATATTTCCTTTTATTGTTTATTATGTTTCAGTTTGAGACAGAGCAAATGTTTCTGTTTGGCTTTCTGGCTGAAAAAATGAACATAATGATAATGCATTTGAAAATTAATTTCTTCCATTTAAGTTTGTACATTTTGTTGTGGTGGTTGTTCAAAGCACTTCAATTTAATATATAAGAATACTTATTTGAGATTTTGCTGTCATACTGGCATTGAGAAATCAGTATCTTGAACAGTATGCATGAATTTATTTTTTCTCACATATTCTTCGAGTTAAGTATATGGGTACATTAGAAATAATAGTAGCTCCCAACATTCTCCAAGTTTTTTGAGGGATGTTTGTTTCATTTTTGTTTTTGTGTTATCAGCACCTTGCACAATTCATGACACATAGTAGGAGCTTAATAAATATTTTTTGATTGATATCTATATAACCTTGGGGAGTTGTCGAAGCATTTCAATACATTCTCTCATATGATCCTCTCATCAGCCCTGTGAGGTAAGCACTATGGGTTTGGGGTGTTTCTTTTTTGTTGGCTTGGTTGATTCTGGTCTAGTTCTATGCTTTTATTTGCATGGGGAACTCTTTCACTTTTATTTGTGTGGGGAGCTCTTCCATATCAGCAACTTATCTGCAACTTAGAGGTGGAAAGTTGCCTATGCCACTGAGGAATGTTATCTGCCTGTGGTCACACAGCTGGAATAGTACATGTTGACAAGAGGTTTGAACTCGGGCCTTTCCACGTTCAAGGCTGAATCTTTAGCTGCTTTGTCAGGCTATCTCCACATCCATGAGGTAAAAATACAGCAGTGTGGAAATGCTTGTGATGTTTTATTCCTACAAGTGTTCAGTTACTAAAGTTGATTTTGAAGGAAGAAAATGATAGATTCCAGGGGTATTGTACTTTTATGATCATTTTTATGACATATAACTCATGTAGTAGACACCAATACAGACTTATTTTATGCAAGAATTTACCTTGCACACAATGAAATCGTGGAAGCATATGCTAAAACATAAAAAGGTGTCCAAATATTTTTTTTTAAATGGGAAGGTAGGAAAAGCCAGAAATACAGTGAAATGGGGGGGGGGGGAATGGTCCATGGGGGCAGGCATACCCAATTTAAATTTTGAGCTACTCAGCATAGTTCTAGAATTATTCTGAGACAAGGGACAGAAGAAATGCTGCCTCATGTGCATATGAACGTAAGCTCTTTGAGGGTTTTTATTGTTGTTAGCCACTTTTAGACATGGCCAACTCTTTGTGACCCCATTTTGACAGATTTTCTTGGCAAAAATACTGGAGCAGTTTGCCATTTCCTTTTCCAGCTCATTTTATGGTTGGAGAAACTGAGGCAAACAAGGTTAAGTGACTTACCCAGGGTCACACAGCTAGTAAGTGTCTGAGGTCAGATTTAAATTCAGGTCTTCCTGACTCCAGACCTGGCACTCTATCCATTGCATCACCTAGCTGCCCTTCCTAGAGAGTGGAAACTCTTATTTTTGTCTTTGAATCCTCAGTACCTGAAATGATTCCTGACATATAGTAGGTGCTTAGTGCCTTCTTGATTGACATGATGTTGTAGACTATTACATGCTGCTACGTGTTGTATCAGTTCCTTTCTAGAGCCCTCAAAGGTAGAAAATTCAACTCAGGGTTAAGCAAATCCTATTTCCAACATGTCAAATAATATATGATATGACATTATATACTTAAATTATGTGTGTACCAATTTACCCTATGGCTCTACTTAATAGAAAATGGACTTTTGTTGAAATTGACATATTTATTACCTTGTTACTTAGATGAACACATCAGTAATGCATGAAATACTGAAGGGAGGGAGTATAAACAGATCTGATTGAAAGAATATAGGAAAATAATTTGCTTAGCTGAGTTATTTACATTTATATAATGCTTTTAAATACTTTATAGTTTACAAATTATTTTTGTATTTAATTTCTCATTTGATTCTCTCAACAGTCCTTTTAAATAGCCATAAAAGGTAGGATTTTTTAAAATTTCTGTCCTATAGATAAGGAAGCACATCCCATAGAAGATAAATTGACTTGTCCATGATTATACAGCTAGGGAGTAGCAGAGGTTAGTACTTATACCCAATTTTCTGATTCTTGGTCAAATGCTTTACTCACATGCTATACTAGTTACCAATTAGTAAAATATCTAGCTATTAAATAATGTAGATAAACTTCAGCATATGCAACAGATATATTCTTGAAAAGGTGTGTTACCTGAAAATTGAATTATTTAAAATAGATTAGGTGAATTAATACTGAAGGAGATATCATGAATCCTGTGGTAAGCTGAAAAAATGTTTTGCATTTAATCTTATTTCATTTTGCCTTATTTTTATTTAAGATTTTTATCTATATGGCATTAATTTCCAAACATATTCCTCCCCCATACCCACTGTCCACCCAGAGCTCCCTTCTGTAGAACAAAAATTTTAAAAAGAAATCAATACATGAAATCTATAGAAGAGTGCATGCAACATTTCACACTTATAGCCCTCTAACTCTGCAATTAAAAGTAATAGATACATTTTCTCATATTTTCTCCATGACTGTTTGGTCATTGTCTCAATACAGCATTCAGTTATTCTTTGTATTTATATGATTGTAGTTACCATGTATATTGCTTTTTCTGGCTCTACTTCACTCTGCATCAGTTCCTGTAAGTTTTTCCATACTTCTCCAAATTCTTCATTTTTGTTGTTTCTTGTGGCACAGAAATATTCCATTACATTCACATGCTGTAATTAGGGTAGCAAAATTTCAACTTGCCTTTCACAAGGATTAAATCAATACTCTGCTCCATCAATATTGTACCCCTGTGTGATATAAACAGTTATCTATACTCATTGAGTATTCTTTCTCACTTCCAATCATCAGCCCCTTGTAGGCTGGATTCTGTTCCCACCAATTAAAAGAAACTGTTTTAAGCTAGATAAACACTAATCTCTATCAGAGAAAAAAAATAACTGACTTTGTATTCTGTGATACAGATCCAAGTTTACCTGGAACACTTTTATTTAATTTGTTATCAATATATATCCAAACCATCTCTAGCTTAGAAAGCAAAAGATATCCATACTGTCATAGTGCCATATGCCTTATAGAAATCTTGAACAAGAAGATATATTAAATACACATTATATATCTATATCTATATCTATCTATCTATATATAGAGAGAGAGTTAGCATTCTAGAATTGAGAGTTATAAAGTCACTATTCCACTTCTCCTTGACCACTAACCTTGAGTTTCCTTCCAGAGATTTATAATGAGAAACTAAATTGAATAGGAAGAAAGTGCTGCTGAATGGAAGAGAACACTTTCCATGGGATGAACCCTAGCCCAATCCCTTTAGGTGATAAAGAGGAGAGATAGTGCTTTAATTATTCCATCAATGAAATTCCTTTTTCACTCTTTTGTGCTGACCTGCACCCATCTTTCCTTCTTTCTTTCCTTCTTTCCTTCTTTCCTTCCTTCCTTCCTTCCTTCCTCCCTCCCTCCCTCCTTTCTTTCTTTCTTTCTTCCTTTCTTTCTTTCTTTCTTTCTTCCTTCCTTCCTTCCTTCCTTCCTTCCTTCCTTCCTTCCTTCCTTCCTTTCTTTCTTTCTTTCTTTCTTTCTTTCTTTCTTTCTTTCTTTCTTTCTTTCTTTTCTTTCTTTCTTTCTTTCTTTCTTTCTTTCTTTCTTTCTTTCTTTCTTTCTTTCTTTCTTTCTTTCTTTCTTTCTTTCTTTCTTCCTTTTCTTCCTTCCTATCTATCCATAGATAGACCCATCTGTCTAACTATCTATCATCTGTCTGTCTTTGTCTCTCTTTTTTTTGGAGGCAATGGAGTTAAGTGACTCAGTCAGGGTCACCCAGCTAGCAAGTATCTGAGACTGGATTTGAACTCAGGTCCTCTTGACTCCAGAATCAGTGCTCTCTCCATTGTATCACCTAATTGCCCTAAACTCCCCATTTTTAAAGCATATAAAAACCTTTATAATCCAGCTCTATTTTACTTTTCTAGGCTCATTTTACCTTATTTCCCCCTTCACACTCTATGCTCCATCAAAAATGTTCTTTTCTCAGTACATGATATCCCATTTCTCCTGTCTCTGTGCCTCTGAAAGGTTTTTTCACATTTATGTTCTTCCTTTTCTTCTCCCTTAGCATCAGTTCTTGGAATCCTCAACTGCTTTCTGACTTATTCAAGAGGCTTTCCCTGATTCTTCAGATTTTTAATATTTTCTCCTTCTTCCACCTCACCTCCAAAATACTTTGTATTTATTTGTATATGTCTTGTATTTATTTGTCTGTGAACATGTCCCTCCTCCTCTTCCCCCTCCCAAAACAAGTAAGATGTCAGCTACTTGAGGGTGAACATTTTCTCACTTTCAAATTTGTATCCTCACTGCCTGATTTAGTGTCTAACATATAGTAGACACTTGATAAGTGCTTATTGATTGATGTGATGACATAGGGTGATTCCACATGGTCATATGTTGGGCTTATTTGAAGTGTGATATTATGACATTCAAATAGGTTTGGTCATAGCTCATTTCACCTGCTTCCTATATTGTAACACAGTTCATTATGGGTTATTCCAAAATGCGCTCTTCTTCAATGGTATGGGAGGTGCTAATTTAGAAAACTGTTTTAGTTATTGCACATTTTTTTAAAGTTGCTTTATTAAAAAAACATAGTATTGGGACCACCTGGAGGATCCTGTGAGTAATAGTGTAATAATTCTCTTTTCTTTTTGTAATCTTTAAAAGATTAAATTTTTGGTAGATATATTTAGTTCAGAATTTATTCAAAACATCAAAGATACCAGGATGAGTGAACTCTGGTTTCCCTTAATTTATTTCTCAGCAATAAAACATTTGGTGTATTGGATTGCATTTGGATACAATTTGGCATCCAGAATAGTTTGTTAAAGAGAAATAATTTTTTTTATCTCTGCCACTTCACTCTATGTCAGAAAGCCAATCAATTCTGTCAGGAACCAGGAAGGTGTTTAAGAAATTGGAAACATCTCTGCTGGCAGATTCACTATTCATTTCTGACACCTGGCTGGTGCAATATTGAGTACTTTAATTTATGGAAGGTGGTAGCCTAAAAATAAAAGCCATACATCCTCATACATCAAACCAATTTTAGCATTCTTTTATGGCTAGTTTGTTCAAGATTTGCTGTTTTTAATAAAACATTGAACCTTAATGTTTTCAAATAAATTTTGTAGTTGACAAACAGCTCATTTGACCAGAGTCATTCACTTTTAATGTATGCAAAATAGTATATGTAATTGGAATAGGAACATCTTACATCCATGATGAAATGACTATTTTGTTTTGTTTTCACACTTTAATTGACTGTAGCATAATTGAAAATTTTCTGGCTATAATAGAGGATTGTTGTACAACTTTTACCCCCTTAGAAATTGCCAAAAGAGATTCTGCTCATCATCTCTCCTGCTCTGGTCCTTTTTAAGGTAACAGCTGAGTCAACCATGCTGCTCTTTCAACTTCATTAAGACAACTCAAACAAAGCAAAACTTTGCATGCTAGCTTGGCATTTTTGTAATTGATTGTTTCCTAGCAACAATCCAATTCTAGAAATGAAAACAAAATATGAGCCTGACATCTTTTACACTATTGAACATCTATAGACTTTGGGAAAGTATAATCTTAATGAGAAGTTAAAGCATGTGATCTGACTGATCCTATTGAGCTGAGAGGCCTCTGAAGATGGGTTTAAAAATGGACTGTATGTCATCTGGGGACAGGCTTAGCTAAGCTCAGAGAGGTTTATCTGCAGATTGGTCATAAGTGTTGAATATTTTGGTTACAGCAATTCTTATTTTGTATTTATTTATTTATTTAAATTTTCAACATTCATTTCCAAAAAAATTTTGGGTTCCAAATTTTCTCCCCCTTTCTCCCCAATTTTGGGTTCCAAATTTTCTCCCCCTTTCTCCCCTCCCCCACCCCAAAATGCTGAGCATTCTAATTACCCCTATCACAAATCTGCCCTCTCTTCTAACATCGCTCCCTTTCCTTATCCTCATCTTCTCTTTTGTCCTGTAGGGCAAGATAAATTTGTATACCCCATTATCTGTATTTCTTATTTTTTAGTTGCAAGAATAATACTCAACAGTTGTTCCTGAAACTTTGAGTTCCAACTTCTCTTCATCCCTCCCTCCCCACCCATTCCCTTTGGGAAGGCAAGCAATTCAATGTAGCCCATATCTGTGAAGTTTTGCAAATGACTTCCGTAATAGGTGTGTTGTGTAAGACTAACTATATTTCCCTCCATCCTGTCCTGCCCCGCATTTATTCTATTCTCTCTTTTGACCCTATCTCTCCCCAAGAGTGTTGACTTCTAATTGCTCCCTCCTCCCATTGCCTTCCCTTCCATCATCCCCCACCCTGTTTATCCCCTTCTCCCCCACTTTCCTGTATTGTAAGATAAATTTTCATAACAAAACGAGTGTGCATTTTATTCCTTCTTCAGTCAAATGTGATGATAGTGAGCTTCATGTTTTTTCTCTCACCTCCCTACTTTGTCCCTCTTCTGAAAAGTCATTTACTTGCCTCTTTTATGAGAGATAATTTGCCCCCTTCCATTTCTCCCTTTCTCCTCCCAATATATTTCTCTCTCACCACTTAATTTCATTTTTTTAATATATGATCCCATCCTATTCTATTCACCCTGTGCTCTATGTCTCTCTCTCTATGTGTGTGTGTATGTGTGTGAGTGTGTGTGAGTGTGTGTGTGTGTGTGTGTGTGTGTGTGTGTGTGTGTGTGTAATCCCACCAACTACCCAGATACTGAAAAAAGTTTTCAAGAGTTACAAATACTGTCTTTCCATGTAGGAATGTAAATAGTTCAACTTTAGTAAGTCCCTTGTGATTTTTCTTTGCTGTTTACCTTTTCATGCTTCTCTTCATTCTTGTGTTTGAAAGTCAAATTTTCTTTTCAGCTCTGGTCTTTCCATCAAGAATGCTTGAACGTCCTCGATTTCATTGAAAGACTATTTTTTTCCCCTGAAGTATTATACTCAGTTTTGCTGGGTAGGTGTTTCTTGGTTTTAGTCCTAGTTCCTTTGACTTCTGGAATATTGTATTCCATGCCCTTCGATCCCTTAATGTAGAAGCTGCTAGATCTTGTGTTATCCTGATTGTATTTCCACAATACTTGAATTGTTTCTTTCTAGCTGTTTGCAATATTTTCTCCTTGACCTTGGAACTCTGGAATTTGGCCACAATGTTCCTAGGATTTTCTCTTTTTGGATCTTTTTCAGGAGGTGATCAGTGGATTCTTTCAATATTTATTTTGCCCCCTGGTTCTAGCATATCAGAGCAGTTTTGCTTGATAATTTCATGAAAGATGACGTCTATGCTCTTTTTTTGATCATGACTTTCAGGTGGTCCCAAAATTTTTAAATTGTCTCTCCTGGATCTATTTTCTAGGTCAGATGTTTTTCCAATGAGATATTTCACATTATCTTCCATTTTTTCATTCTTTTGTTTTTGTTTTGTGATTTCTTTGTTTCTCATAAAGTCATTAACCTCCATCTGTTCCGTTCTAATTTTGAAAGAACTATTTTCTTCAGTGAGCTTTTGAACCTCCTTTTCCATTTGTCTAATTCTGCTTTTTAAAGCATTCTTCTCCTCATTGGCATTTTGAATCTCTTTTGCCAATTGAGTTAGCCTATTTTAAACATGTTATTTTCTTCAGCATTTTTTGGGTCTCCTTTAGCAAAGTGTTGACCTGCTTTTCATGCTTTTCTTGCATCTCTCTCATTTCTCTTCCTAGTTTTTCCTCCACCTCTCTTATTTGATTTTCAAAATCCTTTTTGAGCTCTTCAATGGCCTGAGACCACTGAATATTTATTTTGGATGTTTGGGATACAGAAACCTTGACTTTTATGTTTTTCCCTGATGGTAAGCATTGTAAGCATTTGAAAGGATGGGAGAAATTATCTGTTCACCAAGAAAGTAACCTTCTATAGTCTTATTTTTTTCCCTTTTTTGGGCATTTTCCCAACCAGTTACTTGACTTTTGGGTCCTTTGCCAAGAGTAGGGTATACTCTGGGAATCCGTAATATCTCAGTTCCTCCAAGGTGGCACAATCCAGTGTGTACACTGATCTGGAAGCAGGGAGATTTTTGTGTCCAGAATCTTAGCAGTTACCTCTCCACAGCTACCCGGCCTCCAGTTCCACCAAGTCAGTGTTGGGGGCTGATTTTCAGATAAGCTGAATGGGCAGGGCCGCCATTCAGTATGAGACAAAGACTAGCTCTCTCAGGGCCTTTACAAAGGACTGAGGTAAGACTCAGCTCCAAAGTGCCCCCAGGGGTTTTACAATCCTACAAAGTATGCAGGCTGATGTAGGGGCTGCCCTGAGAACTGCTGCTGCCTGCCAGAGGTGGCCTCTGTGACCACTGCCTAAGGCCAAAGCTTTGGGAAGGCCCTTCTCCCTTCCCAAGCAGCTGAAAAAACCCTGTCACTGACCTTTGGCACCTGTGGGTTGAGGGATCTGAGGACCCGCTGCTGCGACTGGAGATTCTGCCCCTGAGGTGTCCTTCTCTCAGAGTCTCATCACACCCTGCAGCCAAGGCTGGGCTGGGCTCCATGCTCGCTCCACATCAGGTGCAACTGACATTTCCCGTGGGTCTTTCAGGTCACCCTGGGCTGGAAATCTCCTCCACTCTGTTGTTCTCCTCTTCTGCTGCTCCAAAATTTGTTGAGAGTCCCTCTCTACAGGTATTTTATGGGCTGTCGGGGAAGACCCTGAGTATGTGTCTTTCTACTTTGCCATCTTGGCTCTGTCCCCTACAGCAATTCTTAAAGGTTGTCATCTAAGCCATAACAAGATTATATTCAGTGTCAATACAACGAATGCCTATAGTGAAGCAATCCCAGTTCTTTGAAGTTTGTATTCTTTTATCATCAATAATATATGATAGTGACACTTTTATTGATTCTTGCATAAATTCCTCTATGTGAGTAGACAAGGCATTTTTGAGATTCATCTTAACTCTTTCAGCAAGAAGGGTATTGTTTTTGGAATAATGTGATAATTTATTAAAAAACTTCAAGTGTACAGAGTTTTTAGTCATGGTACCCTTGTGATCCTTAAGAATGAATACAACTCAACTCTGAGGTACTACATTACACCTATCAGACTGGAAGATGATAAATGTTGAAGAAGATATGGGAGAGTTGGAACACTAATTCATTGTTGGTGAAACTGTGAGCTGATCCAGTCATTCTGGAGAACAATTTGTAACTATTCCCAAAGGGCTACAAAAATATGCATACTCTTTGACCCAGCAATATTGATTCTAGGACTGTATCCCAAAGAGATCATAAAAATGGGAAAGGGTCCCACATGTACAAAATTATTTATAGTAACTCTCTCTGTGGTGGTCAAAAACTGGAAATAGAGGGAATGCTCATCAGTTGGGGAATGGCTGAACAAGTTGTGGTATATGAATATAATGGAATACTGTTGTACTATAAGAAATAATGAACAGGAAGACTTCAGAGAGGACTGGAAGGACTTATATGAACTGATTCTGAGTGAAAGGAGCAGAACCAGGAGAACTTTGTACACAGCAACAACTGCAGTATGTGAGGAATTTTTTTGGTAGACTTAGTCCTTCACAGCAATGCAAGGACCTAAAAAATTCCCAAAGAGCTCTTGAGGGAAAACACTTTCCACATCCAGAGAAAGAACTATAGAATTGGATTGCAGAATGAAGCAGACTATTTTCTCTTGTGTTATATTATGTTTTATTTTGTTTTATGATTTCTCCTGTTCATATTAATTCTTCTGTGCAACATGACTAAGGTGAAAATGTAAAAAAGAAATGAATACAACTGATAGAACTGCTTGTGCTCTTGCCTTTGTATCTTTTTAAATGTTTTACAGTGATAGGTATATAAATATCCCCCCCCCATACATTCTGTTTGTTGTTTTAGAACATGTCTGAAGACCAAAAAAACCCTATTTATTGAGTATTAGCATATGTATTCTCATTTCCAGTACATACAAATGACCATTTGTATACCATGTCATGCTACCTACTGTAGATTCTGAACAATCAACAAGCAGTCCTAAGCCAATAGACTCATTTGTGTCTGGTTCAACACTTCATGTCTGCTTCTTCCCCCTCTTCTCCATCCCAATAATGTGAGTGGGAAAAAAATATGCACATGCCATTCCACTCTTCATATTTTTATCTGTCTTTATTTTCCAAGTTATGGCAAAGGTTCAAATTTAATAAGTTACCATTGAATGAAGATAAATGGAAAGCTCCATAATGGAATCCTAGTATTCAAATGAATGAATACTGGATCAAGGAGTCATGGCTAGACAGCAATCCATGTGCAAAAGATTTCAGATTTTTAATGGATTGCAAATTTAACATGAGTGAATAGCATAATTTGGCAGCCAAGAAAGCTAAAGCAATGTTACGGTATGTTAAGATTGGAATTCAAGATGCCTGAGTGGTTAGTCATCACTAAGTCTTTTGTCACCATAGAAAGCCAACAAGTATGAAAAATAAAATTTTATGATAATAATAAAAAAGGGAATAAAAATAAATCCTCATGGGGAAAAGTAATCTCTGTATTAATTAGAAGAATGGTTGAGAAAATAAGTAAACAAAAGAAATTACTTGGCTACAATTAAATTAAAATCTTATGGGATAAAAGAAAGTTAGGAAAAGTGATGAAAAGGAAAACAATAAATTAAAAACAACAACAAAAAATGAATAGACTATAGGAATCTTTTGAGTGGTTAATAAATTCCATAAGGAGAATTGAAAGATCATCAACTTTAAAAATCAACATAAAATCAATGAAAAAAGAATATGATAAGAATAACATAAGATTGAACAACTTGTAACAATTGGCTGCTTACTAAATTGTTCAATAAATAGTTTATTAAACAATTTAGAAAACTATTTTAATCTCTGACAAGGAGAATGGGTCAGAAAGAAGACAGGAAAGTTAAATGAAAAACAATAAAAATATACCTTCAAGATTTGAGAAACCTAAAAATTAAATTCATAAAAAAAAATTGAAACTAAACTAAAAACTAAACTCATAGAGGAAAGGGGCTTGGTGAGGAAATACGAATTTTTAAAAAGAGAAATAAAAAAATATAGAATCTGAAGAAATTTATTTCTAGAAATAATAAAAATACATTTTTTTCTTATTGGATGCAGGAATAAAATTACAAGTTGTTAGAATTCATAGAATACTATTATAGGGGAGAAATAAATGTAACTCACCTACAAATATCATTGGGAATTTGAAGAATTCAAATGACAAAGAAAAATTTACAAGTAAATAGAAAGAAACAAGTCATGCATCTTAGAATCATAAATATAAAGCTCTAACAGACATCAGAGGTCATCTGACTTAATCCTGTCATTTTACAGATGAGAAAATTGAGGCTAAGGGAGCTTAAAAGACTTGGTCAAGCTAATAAATACCCAAAGTGGAATTTGAAGCCAGGTTATCTGATAACAGATCCTTAGCTCCCTCCACTGCCTTGCACAGCTTCTGTTTCAAGGAGTTTCAATTCTAATCATTCAAAACTTTTCACCAATGGCAATAAAATTTTGGACAGTCTAAAATGTAACATGCTGAAAAGTAAAGAAATTTAAATTAGCTAATCCAACTAAGTTGTGCAAATTCTACCATGGGAATACATGGTTTGAAAAATTAACTGAATGAACTCCCTAGTTTTCTTTTTAAAAAAATCTTCTCTAGACAGGGAAACTCACAATCAAACCAAATACAAAGCAGATCTTTAAGATGGTAAAGAAGAAT
Organism: Notamacropus eugenii; assembly: GCF_028372415.1. Taxonomy (NCBI): domain Eukaryota; kingdom Metazoa; phylum Chordata; class Mammalia; order Diprotodontia; family Macropodidae; genus Notamacropus; species Notamacropus eugenii. Next base: position 228,465,595 of record NC_092876.1, read on the forward strand.
TTAAAGCAAAGAATTACAAAATGACTCCTTATACTGCCTTATATACTATACAGAGGTGTTCAAAAAGCCTTTTTAAAGAGGGCTATTGTATTTAAGTCCAACTTTGAAAAAGGTTTATGGAAGGGAAATCTCCATGCAAGGAGTACAAAGGAGATTGCCTTGAAAAGGTACGAATGGGAAGAGGGAAGAATAATAATATATATTATACTTACATATTACATGTATAGTATCATATATAATACTTAGATACTATATATTATATTTGAACCTAATTTCAAGAAGAAGAAACCAGTGTAGATACAGGGATAAGGACCTCAGCAGGTAATTTATAAACTAGATTTCTATCTGTAATTAAGACATATATGGGAAGCTTTAAAAATATTTTACCATTGAAAATAGATTTATAGGATGTTTGAGAGTTGGGGGTGGGGAGAAAGTTGGTGATTATGTATGCAGAGACTTTGTCTTGATGAAAGCAAAATAATCTGTATCATAACTTGTGGTGAGAAAAAAGTAGTTATATGACTAAATATGATAGAGGGAAAACTGAACTTGATGGCAACATCAAATGTAAATGAATTTAACTCACCTATAAAAATAAGAGAGTTGTAAAAAAGAAGAGATTTGCAGACGAATGTCTTTCTCAAAGCATTTAAAGCTAGTTGTCTACTTAATATCAACTATAATCTTGGGGATGTACCAATTGGAACTCATGAACTATAATAGTAGGAAAAAACACCTGTCAATTCTTAGGGGATACCTTTAAACTCTGAGGGGACAAGTAGTAGCCTTACTCTGGAACGCCAGTCTACCAATGCCATTGGAGTTAGGTAGCATTCATTATGCATATACATATACATAAATAAAAGAAAATTATAATTGTAGTCTTTAACAGACTATTTGATTGAATAAGCCAATGAGAGGAAAAAATACTAGCTTTGATAGATTTATGAAGAGAATTGAATAGGAATCATACAGAACATATATTTCTTGTATATGCATGATACCTTCACAAAAACTGGTCATGTACTCGAGTAAAAACAACTCATAAAAACACAGGAAGTCAGAAAACTTGAATGTATCCTGTTCAGAAAAATTATATAATAAGAATAATCAATATAGGAAATGTGACTGAGACCACTAGCACAAAAATAACAAATGGAATATTTGAAACAAGACTGTGCAACATATTGAAAAAACATTTATTATGATCAAATTGGATCCATATAAAGAAATTAAGGATAGTTTAACGTTAGGAAAACAATCAGCCTAGTACACAAATTTTTCCACAGATCTGTGATATCACTAATAGAGTACTCCCTCCAGTGAGGCAGATCATAAAACACTCATATCTAGTTTTTCTTCCGTAATAAGCAAAATTAATAATGAAGCAATAAAGTAATGAGTGCATTAATAAATGCAGAAAAGCCATTTGATAAACATTCATTTTAAATGCTTATCTGTTAAAATACTAGAAACACAGAAATGAAAATATTTCATTAATTTGATTTTTTTATATTTACCTAAATTACAGAGCTAATAATATTGTTAGCAATGAAGAAAACAATGTGACAGTTTTTCAAATATGATAAGATGTGAATCAAGTATACCCAATGAAGACTTATATAACTTGTGTGAAGTGAAGTGAGCAAAACCAGGAGAACATTGTATATAGTAACAGTAATACTGTAACAATAATCAATTGTGAAAGACCTAACTACTCTGATCAAGACAATGATCCAACCTAATTCCAAATTACCCATAATGAAAAATGCTTTCCACTTCTAGAGAGAAAAATGATGACCTCTGAGTGCAGATCGAAGCTTGCTTTTTTATTATTCTTGCTTTTTATGTGTTTTTTTCGTGACACAGCTGATATGGAAATATGTTCTTCATAACTTCACATACATAATTGGTATCATATTGTTTGCCTTGTCAGGGGTGATGGGAGAAAAGGGAGGGAGGGTGATGGAAGAGAAGGAAAGAATTTAGGACTCAGAATTTTAAGATATGAATGTTGAATTTTTAAAAATGTTATTTGTCAATATTTAATGAAATAAAAATATAAATGGAATAAAGAGAAAATATATGGGATCAACAGGATTTAACACACTAGAAATGCTACCTATAGCACTTGAATAAAATAAACTAAGGGAATATGAAGTGTAAGTAAAAGGAATCAACAAAAGAGAATCAAGAAAAGTATGTTATGATAACAGTTTCAGTAAAGTATCAGGATAAAAGTTAATCCACACAAAACATCCTTATTCATATACACACATTTTCAAAAAACCTAGAAAGTATAGATACAAAGAGAAATACTATTCCAAAATAATCACCAATTACATTAAGTATCTGAACATTAGCTTACAGACATGAACAATATTGGCATTCAATGTTTATCCTGAGAATTACTGATGAAATATGTTCAACAACTATATACAAATTAGTCTATAAATTTATCATTATACTAATGAAAATATCAAAAAGATACTTCATAAAATTAGACAAAAATAACAGTCAGATTCATATGGATTATAAAAGTGTGAAAAATATGGAAGAAATATGTAAAAGGGAAAGAGAAAATAGAATATTACTAGGTCAGAAATTTTAAGTCAAGTCAACAAACACTTAAGTCCCTACCCTTTGCTAATCCCTGTGGTCAAAGCAATGCAAGATGTGCCAAAAGCTGTAATAGCTTAAAACTGCACTAAGGCTTTTGGGACTTACTGTGTAATGCTGAATAAAAATGTGGAGAAGTAGGAGTGGAACAAACTAAGAAATGTTTTAGAAGCAAATATATACCTTAGACTAGTATAAGTAAACACATGCAAATAACACAAGGAAAAATATAAATTGTTAGAGAAGGCAAATTCCAAAATAGCCATTTAGTGTAAAATGTGTTTGTACCAGCATCTTATGCCACATTCAACAAAAATTTCAAATACATCAGTGATCTAAATATATACTATGTACCCAGCGATTGGGGAACATATTTAGAAATTGTACTATATGAAAGTAATGGGATGTTATGACACCATGAATAATGATGAATGTGAAGAGCTTCAACAAATATGGAAAACTTTTTGTGAACTGATGCAGAATGAAGGAAGTGAATGTAGAAAAGAAATATTCATACTCGCCACAACTTTGTAAATGAAGATATTATGTAACAACAAAAATCAGATTAAATGCAGTGGTCAGTGTATAAGTTTAAGTTGGTGCATTTGAGTAGATATCTTCCTGGAAATGTTTAATATGGAGAATAGAAGGCTTGAGGGGGACATTATAGCTATCTTCAAATACTTAAGGATGTCTTATGAAAGAAAGATTACAATTGATGTTTTGGTTCCCAGAAGTCTGGCTTTTTAACAATGAGTAAAAGCTACAAAGAGACAGATTGTGTTTCATAATATTATGGAAAAACGTCTTAATAATTAGATCCACAAATGGAATGGGCTACTTCAGGAAGCATTTCCCCTCACCAAAAGCTTTCAAGAATAAAGCAGATTGGGGCAACTAGGTAGCACAGTAGTCAGGAGGACCTGAGTTCAAATCAGACCTCAGATGCTTGATGCTTACCAGCTGTGTGACCCTGGTCAAGTCACTTTAACCTGATGGCATTGCCAAAAACAAACAAGCAAAAAAGAATAAATTAGATTACCACTTATTAGAGAAATCATTGGAGACTGAACCAGATAACAGTTGAAGTCCCCTCAATCTAAGATTTTGTAATTCAGTGATTAATAGTTCATTTAATTCCACCTTAATCTGTTTTTGTACACACACACACACACACACACACACACACACACACACACACACACACACACACCTTCAACCTACTTCCTTCACTTATTTCCTGCTTTCTTCCAAATCTTTCTAACTCAGTGTAAGAAAAAAATCCCCCTCCCTTCCTTGGTTATATTTATGATTTACATTCCTCTTCAAACTCTGGTCCTCTTTACAACGGATGATGAAAGGTAACAGGGGCATTCATGATCAACTTATATTAAGGAAATTCACCAATTTTGAAATGAAATCAGAGGTGAAAAGAGTCACTATTAATGTGGAATAATGGGAAAATGAGCAGATTTAAAGTCTGAGTCTGTCTTCTGGCATTCTAGTCATGTAACCTTAGACAAGTCACTCCCTCAGAATTTGTTTAATCATCTATAAAACAGGTAATAATATTACGTAATGTACAAAATTATTGAAGCAAAAGGCATTCTGTATTCTACAAAGAGAATACATTTTAACTTTTAATATTAGCCTCTAAAGCCCTTGAAAATATCCAAAACCCACCTTCTGTATATCTACAAGTCTGCATTTACTTTCTCTTCCTTCTTTAATTAAATTTTTCTTTTCCCACAAACACCAGTGGTCAAGATAAATCCACTTATTATTTTTATCTTTGTTGTATTAACATTGAATTTTACTATTTTTCTTTTGTGTTTAAGTAAAAATAAAAAAAAATCTAAGCAGCAAATATGTGTCAAGCACTGATTTTGTGTCCAGAGCCCAGGCCTTGATGCTCTAGGGGACACCAAAAACAAAAGTAAAAATTATGAGACACAGTCACTTTTCTCAAGCTTAGAATCTTGCTAAGGAGACAATACCATGTTAGGTGAAATAATGACCTTGACTTGGCCTAATATATTTAATATTTTAACCAACAACTGGAATAAAGGCAAAGATGACATTTTTATTAAATCTCTAGATGACTCAAAACAGGAAAGGATTGTTGGGCAACTAGATGGTAGAGTGCTAACCTTGGAGTTAGATTTGGAGATCTGAGTTAAAATGTGAGCTCAGATACTTACTAACTGTGGGACCCTGAGAAAATAACCTTTCTCAGTTTGCTCATCTCTAAAATGGGGAGAGTAATGTGAGTATTGAACAAGAACATATTTATAAAGTATTTTTAAAAGTTTAAACATTATATAAATGCTAGTTAACATGTTGATGTCACCACCACTGGTTCAGATCATATGACTGACTCTATAAAATGAAAATTAATATAAAAATATAAATGCTTATAATTGCTTCCACCAAAAAAGTGAGTCTCAAAAATACGGTATAGAATAGGTGTGCCGAGAGAGCAGTTTTTCTCAAAAAGATCTTGCAGTAATTTTTTAGCATACTTCAAGTTCAATGTGAGTAAATACTGTGTTATGACAGCCAAAGAAACTAATGAAGTAATAGGATTCATTAAAAGAGGCCTAATAATCTAGGAATTAGAGAAGTGATGGTATTGTAACACTGTTCCTTGGTTGCATTATACCAAGACAATTGTGTTCTATTCTAGGTACTACTTAAGAGGAAGGACATTGCTATGATGGAGATAGTCCGGAAAAGAGTAAATGAGATGGTGAGAAACCTCAGTCCTTCCCATATAATGACTGGTTAAAGGAATTGTTAATCTTCAGTCTAGAGAAGAGAAGATTTAGGGGTAATGTTATGTCTGTCTTCATGTATTTGAAAGGATGGCATGTGGAAAAAGACCTAGAAAAGAGCAGTGAACAGAAGCTAGAAAAAGCCAAATTTTGGCATAATTATTTTAATTCTAATGGATAGTGTGGAGGGGATTTCATTTCAAGTTTGTGGTGGATGAGGTGGCCTCACAAGTCCCACGCAACTCTCTAGTTTTGTGATTCTGGTAAAAAAAATTTAACTCATAGTATTGTAATAAATAAAATGTTACAAAATAACTTTAATCAACTGTTAAAATATTTAATTATAATCAGAATACTGCTGAAAGAACAGCTTAGCTAACTTCAAATACATCATCAGAAGACTGGTTATAGTGATTTAAAAGTCTTTTATTTCTTAAAATAACTAAATACTGTGGCAGTACGGGAGTCTGCGATGGTAGAGATAAATGCTTAAGACTAATGAAATCCTGAGTCCTTTTTAGTATTGAAGTAAACACTTGGTTCTACTCTTGCAACCAAATAGTTATCTTCTATTTTTTTTCATTACAAATGCCTTCAGTTTGACTTTTTTATGGATTAACTTGATTTTTATAAGTTTTTCACAAGTTAGTTTTAAAAGTTAGTTCAGGAATCTATCATTTATAACATTGTTTCTAGTGGAAATATTGTTCAGAGATTCAAATAAACTACTTGCAAGCAAACTTTAGGAGTAACATCTACTGAACTGGAGACTTCCTGTGCACTCTCATATACAGATGGGGACCTATAAACAGCATTTGTTGATGATTTTGAACTTTTTAAAAGTTATATTCTTTCCATTTGAAGAAAGGAGAAGAGATTGCCATCTGCTAATCAAGGGACATTAAGTTCACTTGCTGGAATTCTTCATATAGTATTAAATTCTTGTGGAAAATCTATTGAACAGATAACTAGGAGTCATCTACATAAAAAGAGACAGCTATGTGTGATAGGCAGTGAATGGAAGACCCTATCAGAAGAAAGTCAGCAACCCTTTAGGGCATCATCCATTCCAGATAATGCAAGGAAATTTCATTCTTTAAAATAATAATAATAATAAAAACAAAAAGCAAGTACATGACCCCAGTAAAATATGACAGTGAATAGAACAGGGACCTTTGGAAGGGAACAGACAGGAACAAGGATAAGTATTTGACTGGTGATAAAGGTAATTTGAAGTTCCACTTGTCTTGCTTTAGAATATACATTGAGGAGTTTCTTATCTATTAGGAAGACCTCCAGAAGACAAATCTAAAAATAAAGATATCACACGCCTTTTCTTTTTTTCGACATGGCTGTCTGGCTTCTTAGCATGCTTGGTGACTGTTCATCTATTTCCTTCACATAGTCGTTCTGACAAACTAACATGTACCACAAGTTAATTCTCTTTTCTCTTCTTAGTTTCTCTTTTGTTTTTAAAATCTTTCTTGTCCCAAATCAGAGTTTGAAATTCTAAGAAAATTACCTGTCACTGCAGCTCAGAGCTTTTATAAGTACCTGGTGCACGGAAATAGTACAGAACAGCCAGTACTAGGCACAGTAAATCCTCTCAGCAAACCATTCTGTATTCCCATTCCTTTTTTAAAAATCTACATAAATATAGTGCCTGGTGAAGAAATATTGTGACATAGGAAAGTGTGGTGAAGAGTAATTAATTCTGTGAAATTCCTTAAGCTTTCCTCTCTTCTTATTCCCTTTTCCTCACTGTCCCTCTCATTTCACCTTCCTATTTATGTTCCTTCCTTCCTTACTTCTCTGGTGTTCTCTTTCATTTTTAATTTATTAGTTGTTTCCTTTATTCCCTCTTTTCTATTTTTCATTTTTAAAAGAAAGCTATTCCCCATGATTCTAAGATGTGTTCCATATGTTTCCTTTATTTTCTTCCTTTATTCTTGTTCATGTGTTTTCCTTTTGATGTTTGCTAGTCTTTGTTTAACTACCCATATCCTTTTGTCTCTCTCATCCCATTATTTTATTTTCCAACATCCAGCTCTTCTCTGAGGTCCCCATCCTTCTCCTAGGCTTTACTGTCTTTGGAAATTAGACTTTGCAGAACCCTCTCCCTCCCTCTTGTTTTTTCTTTCCCATCAGTTTCTTGATCATTTCTACTCTCAATTCCTTGTATTTCCTCATTCTGCTACTTTCTCTCAACCTATAGCTTTTTTCCATCCTTTTTCAATTCCTTATTATCTCTTCTTGTCTGCCCCTTATCCCAGGTATTTTCTTTTATTCATGTTCTCACCCTTTTGTATACCATTTCTTGCCCTTGATCAGAATAACAACTTCTCCTTTAAGTTCTTCGATACTTTAGGCTTTCTGTTATAGACTGCAGACCTCAGTGAATAAATAGCTAAATATCCTTTTCTTTCCTTTCCCTTGCCCTCTCTAACTAGGGGTTGGCTAGAAAAGGCCACGTTTCATTCTGGCCAAAACCTCATCCCCTAAAGATATTTTGACAAATAACAGCTAGACTTGTTAACAAATAGATGCATAACAACAAATAACTAGGTAATAATAACTTCAAGCATGGGCCATTTTGTTTTCTTTGACTACTTCAATATGCTGGCCTCATGGTATTATGCTTGTGAAACATGGATAGTCTACCAGCGCCATGCCAAGAAACTGAATGGCTTCCATTTGAACTGTCTTAGGAAGATTCTGAGGATCACCTGGCACGATAAGGTACCAGACACTGAAGTCTTTGCTCAAGCTGAACTGCCAAGTATTCTAACTATACTTCAGAAAGCGCAACTCTGATAGACTAGCCTTGTTGTTTAAATGCAAAATGTATGCTTGCCAAAAATGCTATTTTATGGAGAACTCACATGGGGCGGGCAATCACATGGTGGTCGGAGGAAACGATACAAGGACACTCTCAAGGTCTCAAGAACTTTGGATTTGACTGTGCAACATGGGAGACACTGGCATAGGACCACTCAGCATGGCATGCCCACAACAGAAAGGGTGCTGTGCTCTTTGAGCAAAGCAGAATTGAGACAGCACAAAGTAAATGCAGGATGTGCAAATTTGGGATATTCAACCCAAATATTCACAGGTACTGTCTGTGCCCACCCTGTGGTAGAACATTTCGAGCTCATATTGGTCTGATTAGCCAGCCTTGGATACACTGAAATTTCACTTTATCATGGTGATGTCATTTTGGTCCTCTTTGAAGATGAAGCACAACAACTATTTTCTCTTCCACTATTTATAAAAATTCATATCTTGAAAAAAATCCACATCTTGGATTCTCCATCTGTGCCTTTAGTGCTCTCTCCTTCCTCAAATTACTCAATGCTTATTTATTTACTGATTCATTCACTCACTTATTTTTCTGTGTAAAATGTCAACATTTTGAGGGTAGGTATTTTTCCCTTTTACTTTAGTACCCCCAGCACCAGTAGAGTGTCTTTCATACAGTATGGCAAGTACATAATAAATGTCTTCAGTTGAGTTGGATTGGAATGTATTTAATCTTAGACTATTAATAGGAGAAAGGACCTTTCCAATCATTAAGGCCAACCTCCTCATGTTACATAGGATGAAACTAACATCAGAAGACAATAAGTCATTTGCTCAAGGTTACATAGCTGGTCAGTGGCAAAAATAGTCAGTAAGTAAGCAATAGGTAAGGGCCAGATCTTCTGACTCTTGATCCACACTCTACAATCCAATGTCTTCTTGCCATCTTGTCACCACTCTTTTCTTTACTTTCTGTGTATCACAGTTCTGCCACTACTATCTGTTATATACGTTTTTTCCCCTTCTTCATGTCCTGGAAAATAATCTATGGCATCACCACAAATGAACAATGTGTTATAAAGAAATTGTGTCAAATGATTGTATTCAGTTTCATACACTCAATGTTTCTGAATTTTATCCATCTATTTGATCAATCACCTTTGTCAGCTTGTCTTTATTGAGAAGCCAAATAATATGGGCCTGATGATAATACTTTTAGGTAGATCTATAATTGATTAACAATCACAATGGACAAGTATTGGCCAATGAATCAGTCACCTGACAAGAAGGCAGAAATGGACAAGGCACACTCAAGGACTTTGAAGTAAACAAATGCATAGAATAGCATTTTCACCTAGGGATTAAGGAGTACATGTTTGAAAAAGGGCTTTGGGGCTCACTTGTGGAAGATCTTGGATCCAAAGCTAAGGAGTTTAGACTCAGAGCCATACAATTTTAGAGTATGAAGGGGAGGCTAAAGGTCATGTTCTACCACCAACAGCTACTTTCTCAATAGAAAACTTTTGAGCTGTGGTTATCCCTCTTCTCTTTGAAACTCAAATTATGAGGTGCTCACTACCTTATAGAACCAAACATCATTTCAATTTAAGACAGCTCTGATGGTGAGTAACTTATTTCTTTCTTTTATCAAAATTCTACCTCTAATTAAGTTTTATTTGTCCTACTCCTGCCTTCTATGATTACATAGCATGTCTAATACCAGTTCCTTGTAACAGCCCTCCAAACATTTATAGAAAAGTATCAATTTTCCTCTGTTCTTAATTTTCCAGGTTTAGTTCTTTGAAAAGTATCATGAGGTAATGGTTTCAGATTCCTTCATCATCTTTTTGTCCCTCCTCCAAAATGTCCTTCACTTTGTCAATTTCCCCTTAAAATGTGAACACCTCAGCTATAATCTTACCAAGGGACTATGGAACAGCCTCTTTGCTGTGGACGCTGTCTTATTAATTCAACCTAAGAGTTTATTAGCATTTTTGGCATTCACATCACACTGTTGGCTCATGCTAAACTTATGGGAAACTAAAATCCCCAAGTCCTTTCTCATGAAGTGCTGCTAAACCACCTCTTTTCTTCAATCGTACTTGTGAATTTGACTTTTTAAAGCCTATGTGAAGAATTTTACATGTGTCCCTGTCACATTTCTTCTTGTTCAATTATGCCTGTCTTTCCAGCCCAATGGAAACTTAAAATCTTTATTGTGTCATTCAGCGTATTAGTTATCCCTTACAGCTTTGTGTCATCTACAAAATTTAATAAACATGCCTTATCTATCTTCACTGAGGTAATTTTGAAAATGTTAGACAGTTCACTCAGATTGGGGGCATGTTATAATTGAAGTCCTAGGTTTGGAGTCAGAAGATGTCTATTCAAATTCTGGCTCTGCTTTTTAGAGTCTAACTTGGGCAGTTTTCTCAAGGCCTCAATTTCCTCTTTTGAAAAATGAGTAAATTGAGAATAGAAGACCTTAATGGTCCCTATGATTTCTGGGGCCAAGGACAGAGCCCTGTAGCAATCAAGTAAAGATCTGACTCCTAATTGATTACAAATCATTAATCAGCACCTTTAGGTATGATTGTTCAATCAGATATAGATTTCAGCAGCCATATTGTTATTTAGCTCATACTTCACCACTATATCCACAGGAATATTATTGAAGACTCTGTCAAATATTTTTCTAAAATGAAGATATGCTTATTTCAACTGCACTTACCGATAGGGCACTTGCAATTTACCAACTAATGACTGTCAAAAGAAGGAATGTCATTTCACATCTCTAAGTCTCCTTTTCCTAACCCATTAATTGAATGTATTAATACTTGAACTACTAAGGTTGCTCTAAGGATCAAAGAACTTATTACATTTCTCCCAAAGTTCTACCATTCTTCCAAATTTTCCTATTTTTGTGGAAGACATAGTTATCCTTTCCACCAAAGTTTCCTACCTTAGAATCATTCTCAACTCTTCTTTTTACTTTCCCTCCATATCTAATTAGTTTCTAAGTATTTTCAATTCTACCTGCAGAATATGTATCACATTATTTTCATTTTCTCCTGTTCTGTAGGTTAGGCCCTTATCATCTCTTGCTTTAATTGGTACAGTGGTTTTCTAATTGATATTCCTGTTTTCAGGCTCTCTCCTATCCAACCCACCCTTCATTCATCTATCAAATTAATTAACCCTGAAACATACTTCTGATCATACTACTTCTCCACTATTTTTTTCGCAGTGGCTCCCTATTGTCCCTAGTGTAACATTCAAATTTTTACAGTCTAGTATTTCTCATCCTCCACAATCTTTCCTTCCTCATTTATCTTTCCTGGTTGTTTCATACTTCACCCTTCACCACTTGCCCATTACAGTCAAACTGACTTGCTAACTTCAATAAAGATAGTCTTTATAGGGGTAGAGGTCATTTGGAGTTACAAGATCAGAGACATAGAGATGGAATAGATCTTATAGATCAACAAGTCCATTCCCTCCCCATTTTACATATAATAAAGGTAAGTCCCATGGCTATGATATGATTTGCCCAATTTCATATACAAAAATACATACATATGAGTATACATACACACATATATATATACATAGTGTGTGTGTGTGTGTGTGTGTGTGTGTGTGTGTATAAAAGGAAAGCTGAGATTTAACCTTATTACCCAAAGTCTTGAGATCCCCTCAGTGGTGCCCCTATGTAACTATAATACCAGGTGCCCATATGAGAGTCAGAAAACTATCACCCCGTTCTTTAGGAAACTTCCTAAAGAAGATTAACAAATTAACACAAAAAAAAGATTTACTGCCAAATTTCCTGAGAGAAAAATGCTACTTTTTTTTTTAACTTATTTGGGACTTATTTGTTTCCTTTAATTCCTTTTCTTTTTTATGGGGGCAGAGAAGTAAATAATCCTGAGGTCACTTTAAAAAGAAGGAAGGAATGGCCGTATACCTAATTGCATAAGAGAGGTTTATATAAACCAAAAGAAAACCAGGCTGTTGAATGAATCTTTTCAGCCCCCATTATTCTCTTTTGTGTTTTGCATGGAAACTTTGAAAATATTTTCTTCAGACAGGTGCTTGTGTTCTCTGAGCCTAGTGACATGGAGAAAAGAAGGAAGAAATAGCTTGGCAGAATAATAATCTGCAAAACAATTTTGGACTATTAAGTACAGATTACAGAGCTCAACCTCCATCAAGAGCTTCTGAATGGACCATTGTATGTCACAGCACAGGATAATAATTATGCCTTACATTCACATGGCATTTTATCATTTTCAAAGTACTGTTTCCTTCCATCCTCATATCAATCTTGTATATTAGGTAAACCACACATAGTTATCCCCATTTTATATATGAGAAACTGAGACTCACGGAAGTTGTCATTTGTTCTCATATTATAACATGCTATGATGCTTACAAATCATCAATAAAAGCTTAAATTTTGTTCAATAGTCCTTTAATAAAGTAAAGAAATGTGAATACATTTGGGGAAGATTTTCATCAAAAATTTACACGGAGGGGGCAAGCATAAGAGCAAACTCTTACTATGTTAGTTACTATAATTTAAAATCTTAATGTGATAATTGGGGAAATAAGCAAACTCTGATTTAAAAAAATACCTTCACATGTGAAACTTGTGATACTATTCCTCATTCCCCTTGGGCTTCTGGGTTGGATATCTCCTTGAATGTTGCCTTCCTTAAGTCTACAGAAAGACAGCCTGTCACTTACTGTCAGTTATCCAATCAGGGAATGCTGCATCTTAATTGCCCAACAGGTGAAGCTCCACTTGAGCCACCAACATAGTCACTTGCTTTGGCACATGTATCAGATAACCCTTCCTTAAAATCTGGAGTGTCCCTACTGATAACCAGAGGGGACTTAGCCTGCAAACATATATATGGTTCTTCCTTCCTTGCCTAGATCAGCAACCAAGCCCATGGGGGAAGGCAGTGGTTGTGGGAAGCAATTTAGATTAATTAACTCCAGCCAGGTCTAAAATTAATCTAATAGATGAAAAGGAATGTGGCTCAAAATATTAAAAAATGAAATCTACTATCTCTCCCTAGTCAATAAACTCTAGTTCCACCTCTCAGTTCCCTGCCCGATGCATTCACAGATTGAGTCTTAGCATGTTGTGATCACATTGTTAATTATACATACAATGACTTAAAAGAAACTGAATCAATGCTCCTGTATGAAAGCATTGCCTGCAACCATCTTATAGTGTTCCTCCCAGTCACCCTTACTGAACTTTGGTCAGGACTGTAAGGAGGTGTATCCTGACTGCTACCTTCACTTCCTGGGAAAGCAACAAAGTCACTGCAGTCTCAGGGTCAGAGATTAGGAACTATGAAAAATGAGGAAGATTTCATTGTCCTCAGCTCTTGTTCCTACAGACTCACACAGGAGTCATGCTGGGGGCTGAAAACTGTGTCTCTGAATCTCACTGCCTGGTTGCTCCCAGGTTTCTCTCATGTCATTCATGCTACCATGACCTCAGTCTAAGATTCCAACCCCACCATCTCAGAGGAAGCTCTTATCTCCAAATCAGAGGAAGAAGATTGTGAAAGAAACAGAGGCAAAAAGATAAAAAGAAGTGAACAAAGGAATGTAACATTCAGATATCACCAAAGTATGCACTGACCTGAAGACGGTCAGAGTTGTCCCACTTGAGTGATATATCTCCTAAATCCCACTTCATCTGCTTACTACTGTGACCTAGCATGTCCCCAAATATTCAAAAGGCAAAGCAGAAAAGCTGGGCAACGGCAGCATTTGAACTGAAGAATCATAGAATTTTAGAACTAGAAGAAACTTTAGAAGTAAACATTGGGCCCAGAGAGATAGAGCCATTGTCCAAGGTCACAGAATCAATAGTAGAGTTGGAACTAAAATACAGGCTGACTAAAATCCTCCTGTTCTTTCGATTAATTTTTCATCTGATATCAATTAAATTTTCTTTTTTTTCCTGTTAGATAAGCTCATATGATGCTTCTCCACCTTCTCTCTACTCTTTCTTTTGCTTTTGTTCTCCTTGAGACAACTTCTGATTTCTTTACCATGCTTTAGTGAACTGCATAAAAATTCTGAGAGAACAGGCCCTCAAGTCATTTTGATTATATGACTCAGCCATGAATAAATCACTTATATTTTATATTTTTAGCTGAAAGAACTGATAAAGTATGACTACAATGATTTCACACATATATGCATATATGTGTATATTTATATATGTATATATGTATCTACATATACAAACATGCATGTGTGTGTCTGTGGGTTGTATATATCTAACAGGAGCCATTTCTAGGGCTGGGGAAGGGAAGAAAAAAGAGGGGAAAATTAAATGATAACTTTATTATATATTTAGAAGGAATTGAAAGTTGTATATAATAGACTGACAATTTCATGTACAGTCATACTTTTTTCTCTTCTGCTACATTATGGAAATGTTTAGTTTATTTCTTAACTTTAGAATAAAATAAAGAAAAAATTAATATACTTCCCTACTTGCTTCCTGAGGATGTTATAGGGACTGATGAGCTGACATGACCCAAAGAGAAAGAAATGTCACTTGTTTTTGACTATTTGGGAATTGCCTATATCTTTAAATGCATTCTCTGTGGAAACAGAAAAGTGGATAATTCTGAGGTCACTTAAACTAAAGAAGCAGAGAATTACCATATATCTTTTGGATAAGAGAAGTTAGTATAAACCAAAAGAAAACCAGGTAATCTGATGAATATATTCAGCCTCTTTGAGGAATGCATTCAGCTCTAAGCAGAAAGAGGAACCTATCAGACTTTGATTCAAAATGGGAAAATACATCATTGTCTTCAACTTTACATCAGCAAAAGACCACAAAGTTTAGCTTGCAGGTTGGCCCTGAAGGAGTTTAATCAAGGATTTGAACATTTATTTGCCAGCCAAAAAACAAAAAGTCCCCTCCCCTGATCAATGCTAGCCTTATTCAATGAATATTTATCAAATGCTATGTCTCCCTTGCTAACATTCCCCTGCACTATTCTTGTCATCCTTTGAATCATAAATGAGATTCTCCAGAGTGTTTCAAGGCATAGCAAATCAAACATAACAGGACTTCAAGAGCAAGAAATTCCCCATTTATTCTTCTACCAATCTTGTAAGCAGAAGGAATTTTCTGTCAGTTAAACACTAAGTTGTTCTACTCCAATGTGACTCCTCCTCCTTGAGAAGCAACTATACCAAAAAAAAAAAGCCAAAAGAACCGAATGACTCTATTAGACATTCCCACCCACTCTCCACCAAGGATGAGAGAAGCGTGACACCTTCAACTTAAGCAAGCAATCTATAGACATTTCATATACATATATATAATGCATGTATATATGTATATATAGTGTGTATACACACATATAGTGTGTATACATATATGTGTATGTATATATGTGTGTGATTTTATATATATATATATATGTGTGTGTGTATATATACATATATATGTATATATCCCTGTAGGTAGATCTATAGATGAATGTGGAGACCCCTGAACCGGTCAAAGTTAGGGCAAAACTTTCTGAGAGAAAATGGCCTTTGGAGTAAGTGAAAAGACTTTAAGCTTAAATCAGGTTATTGAATAGGAATCAAATCATTCTATCTCCATTCATCTTCTATCACTCAAAGGCTTCTTGGTTTAGAATCAGAGGACCTGGTTTTGAATCCTTTGAATCCTTTCTCTACCACTTCTGTGATGCTGGTAAAGTCACTGTGTTTATTTTCTCAAATGAGAGATGCTCTCCAAAACTCTAAGAGACTATGGACAATTTGATAGACTGTAGTGGCTCATTCCTACCTGCCCCACACAAAGGGCAGGTAATAAAATATTGTTGTGGCCCATATAATTTGTCATTTGTTGTCCACATTGGTGGTTCCTGGATAAAATTTTACAAAGGAGACCTTATGAGGCTAGAGCCATGAGGGCGGAGTGAAAACAAATAATCACCTAAGCTCTAGGACAAACTCCTTCAGAAACCACTAAAAACATAATCTGAACAAATTTGAGAATGGCAGAATCCACTAAGAGACAGAGTATGGCAGATTTACATCCCAGACAGCCTGGAAGGTTGACAGAAAGGATCTGCTGCATGGGACTGGAGGAGTGCAGAACGCACAGTGCACAGGCTGTACTAGCACGGATTGCCATAGCAAAGCCAAGCAGAAAGCTCCAGTCAGGCAGAAGCAACAACTGCAGTGTGAATTCTCAAATATATCAGTGCAGGACAGGAATCCAGTGGAACTGAGTGAGAGAGAAACACTCCTGAGACTATCAGCCCACAGACTAAATATCTGTAAATCACCTACATGAACATCTAGGAGCCAAGATGGCAGAATGATCTGTAAATGCTCTTCCCCTCCCCTCATTGACCTTGAAAAGCCCAGAGAATATGTCCCCAGGAAAAATCCTGGAATAGTGGGGTTAGCCCAAAAGGTAAACAATCTCTTAGCCAGGAAGGTCACAAAGGGGAGGGGAGTCCCTCTTGCTGTGGCTGAAGGGGACCAATGCAGGACTGGAGCTGCCCCAGAAAGCCCCACCTCAGCAACCCTGGGAGGAGATCCTGAGCCCAAGGGGGGCAAAGCTGGTAAGCACCAACACAAGGACCACAGACATGCCTTAGCATAGCCAGAAGAGCTGGGCAGACACCAATGAAGACAGGGATCCACCAGCTGCTGAGGCTGCCTGTGGTCTAGCACAGCCCTAGGGGAGAAGGTGACCTCCAGTGGCCAGACCAACCCTCTCCAATACCTTTCATGGTGAGTTTCAGTGTAACCCTAGAGAAAGTCAGAAAGACTTCACCTAACCTCAACCTTTGCACACACCAGCCAGCTCAGCATCAGGTAACCTGTACTATTATATAGCATCTAGCTGACAAAACCAGAGGCCACAGCATCCAAAGCCAGTAATCAGGCCCCTAGCTCCTAGAATAAGAAATGTGGGACAGGACCCATTTTGCCCCAGAAGCAGAGATTCACTTTAAAAGCCAGGAAAAAGGCAATCACCATGAGCAAGGAGGAAATTAAAAAAGCAAAGACTATAGAATTTTTTTGTAGGGACAAGGAAGGTAAAAAACAAACCCAGAAGAGGATAGCATTGACATTATACCCACATCTGAAAGCTCAAAAGGGAATATGAACTGGTGTCAAATCCAAAAAACATTCTTGGAAGAGCTCAAGAAGTATTTTTAAAAAGCCAAATTAGAGAGGTAGAAGAAAAATTGATCAATGATTTTAAAAATACAGTTGACAAAATGGAAAAAGAATTCACTGAAGAGAACAGCTCCTTAAAAAAACTAAAATTGACCAAATGAATAAGGAAATACAAAGCCCAACTGGAGAAAAATATCTCCTTAAAAGGAACAATTGGACAAATGAAAAAGGAGAAACAAAAGCTAACTTTTTATTAAATGAAATTTCAATAGATGAAAACTATTTGTTAAAAATTAGACCTGGGCAAGTAGAAGATGATGACTCTATGAGGCATCAAGAATCAGTCAAACAAAATCTAAAGAATGAAAAATAGAAGAAAACTTAGAATATCCTACTGGAAAAACAACTGACCTTGAAATAAATACAGGAGACAAAATCTAAGAATTGCTAATCTACTGAAAAGCCATGATGGAAAAAAGAATCTGGACAATATCTTCCAAGAAATCATCAAGGAAAATGGCCCTAAGGCCCTATAATCAGAAGGTAAAATAGTCATCAAAAGAATACACTAATCAAATCCTGAAAGAGATCTCAAATTGAAAATGCCAGGGAATACTGCCACCAAATTCCAAAATTATCAGGTCAAGGAGAAAGAACTGCAAGGAGCCAGAAAAAAAACAATTCAAATATCAAGAAATGCAGTCAGGATCACACAGAACCCTGAAGTTTCTACATTAAAGATCAGAGGGATTGGAATATGATATTCTGTAAGGCAAAGGAGCTTGGACTACAACAAAGGGTCAGTTACCCAGCAAAATTGAGCATAATCTTTCAGGTAAGGAGATAGGCATTCAATGAAATAAAGGATTTCCAGACCTTCCTGATAAAAAGGCCACAGCTCAATAGAAAATTTGATCTTCAGATACAAGACTCAAAAGAGGCATGAAAGGGTAAATGGGGGAAAAAAGAAAAAGAAAATCTTGTTATTTAATATGGGCAAACTCTTTACATCCCTATATAGGAAGATGATATTTGTTAATCTTGAGAATTGTATATTTATTATGACATTTACAAGAGATACGTAGATAGAGTGTATAGGTATAAATTAACTGATGTGATGATAAAAAACCTAATTAAGGGGTGTGAAGGGAGAGGAGGAAAGGAGGAGGCAGAAAAGGGTACGTTATAACACATGAAGAGGCAAAAAAACATATTATAGTAAAAGGAAAGAAGGGATGAAGATGAACATTATTTGAACTTTACTCTCAACATATTTGGTTCAAGGAAGAAATAACATACTTAGTTAAGTATAGAAATCTAACTTGCCCTACAGGCAAGGAGGGGAAATGGGAAAGAAAAGGGAGGGGTGGTTAGAAGGGAGGAAAGAAGTAAGGGAAAAAGGAAAGAAAAGGGAGGAGGGCTGATAGAAGGGAGGGAAGATTTAGGGAATGGTCAAAAGTAAAACTCTTTTGGGGAGGGAAGGGAGAAGGGAGAAATAAAAGCATAAATGGGGAGGGGAGATAGGATGGAGAGAAAGACACATAGCAATGATAATTGTGGATATGAATGTGATGAATTCTCCCATAAAATGGAGGCAGATAGCAAAATGGATTAAAAACCACAATCCTACAATATGTTGTTTACAAGAAACACATATGAAACAGGGGGATGCACACAGATTAAAGCTAAAAGGCTGGAGTAGAACATATTATACTTCAGCTGGAGTAAAAAGAAAAGAAGGAATAACAGTTCTAATCTCAGACAAAACACAAGTGAAAACAAATCTAATCAAAAGAGATAAAGAAGGAAGCTATATCCTGCTAAAAAGCACCATAGACAATGAAGTAATATCATTACTAAACATATATGCACCAGATGATACAGCATCCAAATTCTTAGAGGAGAAGTTAAGGGAGTTACAGGAAGAAACAGATGAAAAACTATACTAGTGGGGGACCTCCCCCTCTCCCTCTTTGAACTTGATAAATCTACCATCAGAATAAACAAGAAAGAAGTTAAAGAGGTGAATAGAATTCTGGAAATGTAGATATGATAGGCTTCTGGTGAAAACTGAGTGGGGATAGAAAGGAATATACCAGTGCTACATGGCACATACACAAAAATTGACCATGACCCAGGATATAAAAACCTCACAATCCAGTGCAGAAAGGCAGAAATAGTCAATGCCTTTTTTTCAGATCAAGATTAAATAAAAATTATATGTAATAAAGGTCATGGAAAGATAGACCAAAAATTAATTGGAAACAAAATAATGTAATCTTAAAGAATGAGTGGGTGAAACAACAAATCATAAAAACAATCAATAGCTTCATTCAATAGAATGACAATAATGTGACAACTTACCAAAACTTATGAGATGCAATGAAAGCAGTTCTGAGGGAAAGTTTTATATCTCTGAATGCTTACATGAATAAAATATAGAAAGAGGAGATCAATAAATTGGGCATGCAACTGAAAAAGCTAGAAAAAGAGCAAGTTAAAAATCCCTAGTTAGATATCAAATTAGAAATATTGAAAACCAAATGAAAGATTAATAAAATTGAACTTAAGAAAACTATTGAACTAATAAATAAAACTAAGATCTAGCTCTATGAAAAAAATCAATAAAATTGATAAACCTTTGGTCAAATTGATTTTAAAAAGAAAGAAGAAAAACACATTTCCAATATCAAAAATTAAAAGGGTAAATTCACCTCCAATGAAGAGGAAATTAAAATAATAATGAGAAATTATTTTGCCCAACTGTATGCCTATAAATTTGACAATCTTAGTGAAATGGATGCATGTTTACAAAAATATAAATTGCCCAGATTAACAGAAGAGGAATTAGAATACTTAAATAACTCCATCTCAGAAAAAGAAATTCAACAAGCCATCAATGAACTCCCTAGGAAAAAATCTGTAGGGCCTAATGGATTTACAAGTGAATTTTATCAAACATTTAAAGAACAATTAATTCCAATGTTATATAGACTATTTGGGAAAATTAGTGAAGAAGGAGTCCTACCAAATTCTTTTTATGATACAAATACCATTCTGATACCAAAACAGAGAAAGAAAATTATAGACCAATTTCTCTAATGAATATAGATGCAAAGTTTTAAAATAAGATATCAGCAAAAAGAATACAGTAACTTATCATGAGAATAACACATTTTGGTCAGGTAGGATTTATACCAGGAATGCAGGACTGGTTCAATATTGGGAAAACTATTTGCATATTGATCATACAACAACAAAATTAACAGAAACCACATGATTATCTCAATAGATGCAGAAAAAGCTTTTGACAAAATACAACACCCATTCCTATTGAAAGCAGTGGAGAGCATAGGAATAAATAGAGTCTTCCATAAAATAATAAGCAATATCTACCTATAACCATCAGCAAGCATTATATGTAATGGGGATAACCCAGATACATTTCCAATAAGACCAGGGGTAAAACAAGAATGTTCATTATCACCACCATTATTCAATATGGTATTAGAAATCTTAGCAATAAGAGAAGAAAATGAAATTGAAGGAATTAGAATAGGCAAAGAAGAAGCTAAGTTATCACTTTTTGCAGATGATATGATGATATTGTTAGAGAATCATAGAGAAAAAAGTAAAAAAGTACTTGAAATAATAAACAACTTTGGCAATGTTGCAGGTTACAAGATAAACCTAGATATATCATCTGCATTTCTATATATTACTAACAAAGCCCAACAGCAAGAAAGAGAAAGAGAAATCCCATTTAAAGCTACAGTAGACATTACAAAATATCTGGGAGTCTTCCTGCCAAAACAAATTCAGTGACTATATGAACACAATTACAAAACACTTTTTGCACAAATAAAGTTAGTTCTAAGTAAATGGGAAAACATCAGTTGCTCATAGGTAGGCTGAGCTAATATAATAAAAATGACAATTCTACCTAAATTAATTTACGTATTCAGTGTCATACTAATCAAACTACCAGACAATTATTTTCTAGAGCAAGAAAAAGTAATATCAAAATTATTTTGAAAGAACAAAAGGTCCAAAATATCAAGGAAACTAATGAAAAGAAATGTTAGGGAATGTGGCCTAGTCCTATTATAAAGCAGCAATCATCAAAACCACTTGGTACTGGCTAAGAAATATAAGTGTAGACCAGTGGAATATGTTAGGTACTCAAGACACATTGGTCAATGAAGATTGCAGTCTACTGTTTGATAAAAATCAGGGACCCCAGCTTATGGAATAAGAACTCACTGTTTGACAAAAACTGGATTAACAGTGTGGCAGAAACTGGGCATAGATCAATGCCTGATACCATACACAAGAGTAAAGTCCAAATGGTTGTATGATCTAGGTATAAATATTGATACTATAAACAAATTAGGGGAGCAGGGAGCAATGTATCTGTCAGATTTATGGAGAATGGAGAAATTTATGACCAAACAAGTGATAGAGAATATTATGAAGTGCAAAATGGATAATTTTGATTATGTTAAATTGAAAAGTGTTTGCACAAACAAACCCAATGCAACCAAGATTAGGAGGGAAGCAGAAAACTGGGAAAGAATTTTTGCAACTAATGTCTGAGATAAAGTCTTCATTTCTAAAATATATAGAGAATTGAATCAAATTTACAAGAATACAAGTCATTCCCCAACTGATAAATGGTCAAAGGATATGAACAGGCAGTTTTCATAGGAAAAAATTAAAACTCTCTGTAGTCATAGGAAAAAATGCTCTAAATCACTACTGATTAGAGAGATGCAAATCAAAACAACTCTGAGCTACCACCTATCACCTTTCAGATTGGCTAACATAACACAACTGAAAAATGATAGATGTTGGGAAAGATGTGGGGGAGTTGGAACACTAATTCATTGTTGGTAGAACTGTGAGCTTACCCAACCATTCTGGAGAGCAATTTGGAACTATGCCCAAAGGGTTACAAAAATGTGCATACCCCTTGATCCAGCAATATCACTTCTAGGACTGTATCCCAAAGAGATCATAAAAATGGAAAAGGGTCTCACATGTACAAAGATATTCATAGCATCTCTCTTTGTGGTGGTCAAAACCTGGAAATAGAGGGAATACCCTTCAATTGGGGAATGGCTGAACAAGTTGTGGTATATGAATGTAGTAGAATACTATTGTACTATAAGAAATGATGAACAGGAAGACTTCAGAGAGACCTGCAAGGACTTATATGAACTGATGATGTGTGAAAGGAGCAGAACTAGGAGAATATTGTACACAGTAACAACCACAGTGTGTGAGGAATTTTTCTGGTAGACTTAGCCCTTCACAGCAATGCAAGGACCTAAAACATTCCCAATAGACTTTTGAGGCAAAATGCCTTCCACATCCAGAGAAAGAACTATGGAATTGGATCTCAGAACAAAGCAGAATATTTTCTCTAGTGTTGTGTTTTGGATTTTTGGGGTTTTTCTCATGGCTTCTTTCATTCATTTTAATTCTTCTATGTAACATGTCCCGTGTAAAATGTATTTAATAAGAAATAAATAAATAAATCTAACTCTGGACACTTAGTAACCATGTGATCAAGTCAGTTAAAAAAAGGATACCCTATACAATCCATTACTTCTAATGACTGTGCTGCCATGCATACTGTCCTCTTCTCTCTTTTCATGGTCTTCAAGACCAAGCCCTTCTAAACATACTTTGTATTTATATGGGGATCATTTAAATAAAAACCACAATAACCTTTCCCATATTGGTTCACAAACTCAACCTTGTTCCCCAGTTTTATAGAGGACTGACATTTTTTGTTGCTTTTCATTTATGCAGTTTGCAAAGAGTGAAACCACGTTCACCTGAAACATCTGATTAGGAAGTCTAATTAAGACTTTATAAGATTTGCAATTAAGACTCTATATTTAACTTTGTGTGTGCACAAATCACTGTTAACTTTACTGCTTTGGTTTAATGTTGTGATCAAGGTCTATTACCTTTTCTTGCATTTCAAATCTTAGCAATTGCTGAAACCCTTCACCAATAGCAGATACACAATTTGAACTTTTGTAATTTGCTTAGTATCTTTTGGTGTGTTGCTTCTCAAATATTTTTGAGCCCGTGTCTATCTGATGCCAAAGCAAACTCACTGAAAAGTGAAGAATGCAATCAATCAGCCAGTTAATTGTCTACAAAAGACTTTTGTTTGACGTAGCAAATACATATAGTCAAGCAAAACCAATTTCCACATTGGCCATGTCCAAAAATGTATGTTTTGCTTTGCAACTTGAATTTATTACGTCCTTCTCAGAGGGTAGTTAAAACACATGGGTATGCTGGAGCCAGCTGATACCATTTCATGAGAGGTGCTTGTTAAGTTTTCCAAAATTAGCAAACATTACAAATCAGGACTTGATTTATTGTTTTGTTGATTATTTATGCATAAGAAGGTGAGAAGAAAATGTTAATACTGCAGATTAAATTTAAAAGAGTATAATCTGTAATATCCCCACCCACAGCCCTCTCTGAGAGCCATTTACCAGCGCATCACTTGTAGTATGCTTTATCATTTTTCTTCTGAATTTGTGATTGGTCATTACATGGATCAATCTTAAAATTATAGAAGACTTAAAGAAATTTTGTTTTGTTTTGTTTTCTTTTTTGCCAATACATTTATTGGTGCAGTAGAAAGAGTGAGTAGTCAGTTGACCTGTGATTAAATTTTGGTTTGATCATTTTATAATCTGAGTGACTTTGGGCAAGGCATTTAATCTCTCCAGGTCCTAGTTACTTCATTTGTAAAATGAGGGTGTTAGACTAGATGACTTCTGAGATCCCTTTCGAGGTTCAAATCTATGATTTCATTTTTTTTTAAATAAATAGTTTAGTTTTATGCAGCTATAGCCTGAGTTTATTTTGGGTGTACATATTTGATCTCCCCAAATAGAACATAAATTTCATTAAAGGAGCAATATTAGGATAGCTTTTTCTCCATAGTACCTGGATCTGTATATAGTGGATGTTCAAGAAGTTTTGACTGAATGAATTAAAGAAGATAATAAGTGCATTTTAGAAAATTATAAATTTAGTAGATGAATGATTTAGTTGGAAACAGCATGGAATGGTACAAAGTGTTCTATATTTGAGTCAAGGAACTTAGATTAAAATACCAACTCTCTTGTTTATTGCTTTTGTGACCATGAAAGAATCACAACCTCTCTGGGCTCAGTTTTTTCACCTGTAAAATAAAAGATTGGTTTAACTCAGGGATTCTTAACACTTTGTTTCGGGGACCCCTTTGACAGTCTGGTGAATTGTATGGCCCCTTCTCATAATAATGTTTTTCATGCATAAAATTAAATACCGTTAGTGTCATTCAGTTGTTTGATCATGTTGTATCAGTAAGTACCCCAACATACAAAGGGGGGCTTGCTATCATAGGTTATTATATCTGCATTTATAAAAGGAAAGGCAACTTTTGAGGGCTCAACAATCACTTTAATCAAGCATATGTATTGTTCACTTAGTTCAGGGGGAAAAGTCAGCACCCTGAACTTCAGAGAAAATACAGAGAAATCAAAGGTCAACAGACATGCTTCCAAATGCCTGACAGATCAACAGATGGATCCAACTGTCTGACCATAGTTACCAGAGAGGGGAGCACAACACCTTGCATTTGCAAAGCCAGGGGACTCCCTTGCAGCTTCTGAGAGTCTCATCTGGCTAAGTAAACTCTTCCAGTCACTAAGCCCCAAAGTAAAACCTCACCCTCAGAGAATTAATACATTTTTTAGAATCAGGGGGCATCATAACCCTTGAGAGCCAGTGCCTCATAAACAGAAAGTGTGGACCGTCTTACAAATCTTCCCTAATTAAACTTCCCTTAATGGGCATGCCCATTAATGGGTGGGGAAGATCTTTAATCATATGAAAATAATTAACAATACAAATACATATACCGTTTCTAGTTAAAGAAACTCTTGTTTCTGTACTTTACTCCTAGTAAAGACTCTTGGTTGATAAAGGCAAGATCCAATCAGAGGCACTTGATTATACTAAAACAAAAATAGCAAAAGATTCTACTCTGTTTGCCATCACACATGTCCAATTCTTTGTAACCTCATGGACCATAGTGCACCAGGCCTTTCTATTTCCACTATATTTTGAAGTCTGTCCAAGTTCATGTTTATTGTTTCCATGACACTCTCATCTTCTGCTGTACCCCTCTCATTTTGCCTTCAAACTTTCCCAACATCAGGGTCTTTTCCAATGTGTCTTATCTCCTCATTATGTGGCCAAAGTAGTTAAGCTTCAGTTTTAGTATTTGACCTTCCAGTAAACAGCCTGAATTAATTTCATTAAGTATTGACTGATTGGATGACCCTTCAGTCCAAGGGACTATTAAAAGTCTTCATTCAATACCACAGTTTCAAAGAGTCAATTCTGCAGCACTCAGCTTTCTTTATGTATCATAGTCACACGTTGCTACTGAAAAAATATATATATATATATGGATCTTTGTTGGCTTTTTAGTTCACTGTCTAGATTTGTCACAGTTTTCCTTCAAAATGGAATGTATAGGATTACAAAGGAAATCAATCATACTAAAATAATGCTATTAAAATATTTTTTAAAACAAGATCACAGTCATTGTGTTGTCTCTTTAAGTTCCAAATTTTGTTGTCCAAGATGGAAAGTGAGATATACAATTCTGGATATGGCCAATGTGGGTATTTGCTTTGACTATGCATATCTGTTATAAGGGTTTCATTTTTCTTTTCTTTTTCCCCCAATGAGGGAGAATTGGGAGGAACAGAAGATGTCTTATTGATTGAAGAAATATAATTTTAAAAATTAAAAAATAATTCATCTTATGCATCTTCACAGTAGGAAGTACAAAGATGGATGCTTTTGAATGCCAGAGGGAGATGAACACAGTAATTGAGGTTTATATTTCTTGCATTATAGTTTGGCATTGACTATATGAATGAAAAAGAAAATTCAATTTGGTTAAATGAGTTAACATATGCAAAATGCTTTCCAAAACTTAAAGCACTCTATAAATGTTAATTAATATTCATATTATTATAATATTAGGGGAGGATATTAAGGAAAGGGTTAGATGTATATATGTCTTATATCAACCATGACTGAGGTCATAGGTATTTTTCTTAATAAACTAAGTAGCAGATTTTGTGTTGGATCTACTGACCCTCCTCTACTCCAAATCTACCAAGCTGTACAATTGTTGATATAAAAAATATTTAACAGGCTATGTGTTAGTAAAAGACCACTTTTGTTTGTTTATTTTTTACTATCCAAGCATAGATTGGAGTATATTAAGTGAGGGTAATGAGGCAAGTGTTGTTTTGTGGGTCTGGAATAGGATTTCATTTTAACTCAATAGAAGATGTGCAGCATCCAAAATGGATGTGAACGCACAATCTTAACTGTGGTAGAGATTATGATTAAGAAAGAACTGTGTTGGGGGAATCCTAGCAAAAACTCAATTTTAGCTTGGAACAAAGATGAAAGTTAATGTGGCAAAGATAAAAATTTTATTTCAAGCAAGTGTATTTTGGTGAAGATATCAAGTATTTCCTTTGACTACTGGTCTAATTTAAAAAACAAATTGACTTACTAGATTCAGTCCCATTAACTGAGCTTGGTGATTCTCTGGGTTTTTGTCTTTTTTTTTTTAATGAAAGCAGTGATGTTTGAAATTAACAGTAATTAAATGCAAAAACAAGTTACAGTTAGTTCTTTAAGGAAAAGAAAAGAAAAGCCAAAGTTATTTCTGCTGTATAAATGTTAGCTTGTTCAAATTGCATGGATTATAGGATCATGATATTCATTGAAATTGATATTCAGAGACACCTTACCCTATGCTTATATTCAGATTGGTTTGTTTATATAGTAAGAGACTAATGGACCAGAGCTATATCTGTATAGCTGATATTAGCACAGTGCAATGAATATGTGGCAAATTGGATGGGGGAGAAATATCTGGAGGGGCCTAAATGATGCCCAGGTAGCTCCTACTTTTGAGGAATCACAAAGAATAGGCAGAAGCTGTTCTGTCACATAGATTGCCCAAAGATCTTAAACTCTGGCTCAGGGTTCGTACAGTAGTTTCTCAGAAGAGTGAGATGGGTTTAACAGCATAGGATAAAGGGTAGCAGAGAAGCAATCATGTGGGAGTTTGTTTAGGGTGTAGTGTATAGACAAAGGAAATTAGAAGTAATTATTAATTGGACATCTAGATGAAAATATCCCATAGGAAATTGACAATGTGGGGCTAAAATTTAGGATAGAATTTATCCCAAGATATAGCTGGGGGAGTTTTTCAGCAAGCAACTTTTGAGGGGTAAGCACTCTTCTTTAATCACATATATCAACAGAGAAAATAGAAGCAGAGAACTAAAGGCCAACAGACAGGGCTTCCAACTATCTGACCATAAGCAATACATACATCACAGATCAAGAGACAGATCCAACTCTCTGATCTTTACATGCATACAGTTACTAGAGAAAAAAGCACCAAGATCTGGGTTTTTCAAAGGTAAGGAGGAGAGGCGAGGTACAACTTAAAGGCTACCCAGAGTCTCAGCTGGTCATACCACAGGAACATTCTTCCAAAGAGTAAGGCCCCAAAGCAAAACCTCATCTCAGAGTATGTCAGAGTCAGAAGGCATTGCAAAGTCTCATGACCCAATGCCTCATTAAAAAGTAACAGATCTTTAACTCTTACATAACAAGCCTCCCCTAATTAAGAAACTCTCATTAACATTACAGGGAGTCCTTCTGTAGAGTTAATACTTGGAACCATGAAATATGATATTGCCAAGGGATAGAAGGAAGCAAGAGATGTCCTAGGGCTAAACGCTGGTAGATACCCTTACTAAGGAAACAGCAGGTGGGCGGTGAATCAGCAAAGGAAACCGAGAAGGAGCAATCAGAAAGGTAAGAGATATTTGATGCACTAAAATTTTATATACACATAAAAAAAGAGTGTAGCAAAGACTTGGCAATTAACAGGTAATTGCTAGACAATTGGCTATTTGAGACTTTTAAGCGGCACAGTAAGTGTAGGATTGAGAGTCAGGAAGACCTGAGTTCAAATCTTAATACTTATATGCCCCTGAGAAATCACCCAACCTCTCTCAGCTTCAGTTTTCTCATCTATACAGTTGAGACAGTAATAACATAAACTTCATTGAGTTGCTTGTGGGAATAAATAAGCTAACATGTATAAAGTGTTTTGTAAACTTTAAAGTTCCATACAAATGCTAGATATAACTATTGTTTTAGTTCCTGATTAGCTGGGCTTAAATTATATGGTTTAATGACTATCACTATCAAATCAATGAAATAGCTTGATTTTCATGTGGATAAATGAAATGGGAATGGGAGCATTGCCAGTTTGACATTTTCATCTGGGTATACCATAGGCACCTTAAGCTCAATTGTATCCAAAATGGCATTATCTTACTTTACAAACCCCACTCCATCTTTCTTATTTTTCTAATTCAAACCTACCACTACTTTTTTTCAGTCTTTCAGATTGCCTATCTAAGAGTCATTCTTGACTCTTTAATCTCATTGATCAACCCTAATCCAATCAGCTGCCAAATCTGGTTGATTCCACTTTCACATCTATCCCCTTTCTCTAAAATGATCATAATTCATCTCGTCATCTGTCTAAGTACAAACTCATCTGTTTGGCATTTGAAGCCCTTCAAAATATGGCTTCACTTTTTATACCCACTCCTCCACCAAGCAGATTGTATGTTATTTTGCCTCATTTTCTCTTCATTGCCATTAAATACCTCATAAATGTCTCCCAACTCTCTGTCTTTAGATAGGCTATTCTCCCATATCTACAATGCTCTCTCCCTTTTTCTCTCTACTTCTTAGGACCCCCACCTTTTAGGCTCTGCTCAAGTGGCCCCTATTTCAAGGAGCCTTTCTTGATTCCTCCAAGAGAGTACCTTCCCAACTCATTTTCTGTATCTATCCTCTATTTACTTATCTGTGAAGATATGGTACTCTCCCAGAAAAATACAAGTTCCTTGAGGTCAGGGTCTGTTTTGTTTTGTATTTGTGTACCCTCTGCCTAGCATTGTGCTACATAGACACACTTGTTTAATCAACTGATATATTTCTGCAAGTGCATAAGTTATTGAATCTCATAGTTTGTGTGCTAGCAGAATCAGGTTGATTAGGGATTGCTGACATGAAGAAATGATTTAAAATTCAAGTTTTTAACAGTTTAGACATATATTATGCAGCTTCTTTTTTTAAAAAAGCTAATGAAAAATATATTCCTGATCCTTATAAAAAGCATGAATTCATTTTCCTTCAGTTTTTAATGTTTCCCTTTTGATTTGACATTAGCTCTGAAATTTTTTCTCCAAGGAAAAGAAAAAATGTACAAAATCCAACAATTTAAAAATAAGGTGCATAAGAGAATGCAAATGCTGAATAAAATAAGGTGACATGGGTAGCCCCAAACCAATTAAGACTCAAAAATATTTCTAGCGATGCTTTTCATTCTGCACAAGAGATAACACAAAATGCTTTACAAGCCTTAAAGCAGTAGATAAATGCTAGCTAATAATTCTATATTTATCTTCTTTATAAAAGAATAATGGTGGTTCAAGAAAAAGAGAATGTTCCCACATGATCAATGTTTAATTTTAAAGCTTTAGAATTCCATACAAGAATCTTTTCCATGATGTTTATCTGTATAGTTTGGGATGCACTTCACAGTTACTGAAATGTTTCTGGTACATTACTTAACTAAAACAGATCCTTTCAACCTTACTCTCCTCTCTATGAAATCATATAATATTGCTGTCATTTTTTTTTATTAATTTTTTTATTTTTTTAATGTTTAACAATCACTGCCATACAATTGCGATTTTATCCCTCCCCACCCACCCCCCACTACCTCCCTCCCTCCCCACGACTGCATACAATTCTGTATAGATTCTACATATACTTTCCTATTGAGTATATTTTCACTATAGTCATGCTGTGTAGTCAGACTAAGATAAATGAAAGAATCCGTATAACAAATCAGAACATGATACACAAACAGATACACATACACAAACATGATCTGCTACATTATGTGAGTGACTTCCATATTTCTCTCTCTGAGTGTGGAAGGCATTTTGCCTTGAGGTCCACCATTGGGATTTTTTTTTTTTTTCAGAAGTTCTTGTGTTATTACAAAAATCTAAGTCTACCAGAAAAAACTCTCACACACTGTGGTTGTTGCTGTGCATAAAGTTCTCCTGGTTCTGCTCCTTTCACTCAGCATCAGGTCATATAAGTCCTTCCAGGCCTCTCTGAAGTCTTCTTGTTCATCATTTCTTATGGCACAATAGTACTCCATTACATTCATATACCATAATTTATTCAGCCATTCCCCAATTGATGGACATCCCCTTGACTTCCAGTTTTTGGCAACTACATAGAGTGCTGCTATAAATATTTTTGTACATGTGGGACCCTTTCCCATTTTTATGATCTCTTGGGGATATAGTCCTAGTAGCGATATTGCTGGGTCAAAGGGTATGCACATTTTTGTAGCCCTTTGGGCATAGTTCCAAATTGCTCTCCAGAATGGTTGGATGCGCTCACAGCTCCACCAACAATGAATTAGTGTTCCAACTCTCCCACATCCTCTCCAGCATTTATCATTTTCTTGTTCTGTCATGTTTGCCAATCTTATAGGTGTGATGTGGTACCTCAGAGTTGTTTTGATTTGCATCTCTCTAATCAAAAGTGATTTAGAGCATTTTTTCATATGATTATAGATAGCTTTAATTTCTTCCTCTGAAAATTGCCTGTTCATATCCTTTGACCATTTATCAATTGGGGAATGACTTGTATGATTATACATTTGGGTCAGTTCTCTATATATTCTAGAAATGAGGCCTTTATCCCCGAGCTTAGCTGTAAAAATTTTTTCCCAATTTACTACATCCCTCCGGATTTTGGTTGCATTGGGTTTGGTTGTGCAAAAACTTCTCAGTTTAATGTAATCAAAGTTATCCATTTTGCATTTCATAATGCATTCTATCTCTCCTTTAGTAAAGAATTCTTCCCTTCTCCATAGATCTGATAAATACACTATTCCTTGCTTCTCCAGTTTGTTCATGGTATCAATCTTTATACCTAAATCATGTACCCATTTGGACTTTATTCTTGTGTACGGTGTCAGGTATGGGTCTATGCCTAATTTCCGCCACACTGTTATCCAGTTTTCCCAGCAATTTTTGTCAAACAATGGGTTCTTATCCCAGAAGCTGGGGTCCTTGGGTTTATCAAACAGAAGGTTGCTATATTCCTTGCCTACTGCATCTTGAGTGCCAAGTCTATTCCACTTGTCTACCTCTCTGTTTCTTAGCCAATACCAAGTGGTTTTGATAATTGCTGCTTTATAGTACAGTTTAAGGTCTGGTAGCGCTAGGCCACCTTCCCAAGCATTTCTTTTCATTAGTCCCTTTGATATTCTGGACCTTTTGTTTTTCCAAATGAATTTTGATATTATTTTATCCAGCTCTAGAAAGTAATTGTCTGATAGTTTAATTGGTATGGCACTAAATAAGTATATTAATTTGGGTAGAATTGTCATTTTTATTATATTAGCACGGCCTACCCATGAGCAACTAATGTTTTTCCACTTACTTAAATCTGAGTTTATTTGTGCAAAAAGTGTCTTGTAATTGTGTTCATATAGTCCCTGGGTTTGTTTTGGCAGGTAGACTCCTAAGTATTTTATACTGTCTGCCCTAACTTTAAATGGGATTTCTCTTTCTATCTCTTGCTGTTGAACTTTGTTGCTAATATATAGGAATGCAGAGGATTTGTGTGGGTTTATTTTGTACCCTGCAACTTTGCCAAAGTGGTTTATTAATTCAAGTAATTTTTTACTTGAATCTCTGGGATTCTCTAGGTAAATCATCATATCATCTGCAAAGAGTGATAACTTAGTTTCTTCTTTGGCTATTCTAATTCCTTGAATATCTTTATCTTGTCTAATTGCTACAGCTAACATTTCTGGTACCATATTGAATAATAGTGGTGATAATGGACAACCTTGTTTCACCCCTGATCTTATTGGGAATGCATCTAGCTTATCCCCATTGCATATAATGCTTGCTGAAGGTTTTAGATAGATACTGCTTATTATTTTATGGAAAGTTCCCTTTATTCCTACGTTCTCCAATGTTTTTAGTAGGAATGGATGTTGTATTTTGTCAAAAGCTTTTTCTGCATCTATTGAGATAATCATGTGGTTTTTGTTAGCTTTGTTGTTGATGTGGTCGATAATGCTAATAGTTTTCCTAATATTGAACCAGCCCTGTAATCCTGGTATGAATCCTACCTGATCATAATGTATTAATCTCGTGATAAGATGCTGTATTCGTTTTGCTAAAATCTTATTTAAAATTTTTGCATCTATATTCATTAGGGAAATTGGTCTATAATTTTCTTTCTCTGTTTTGTCTCTTCCTGGTTTGGGTATCAAAACCATATTTGTATCATAGAAAGAATTTGGGAGGACTCCTTCTTCCCCAATTTTCAAGAATAGTGTATGTAGTATTGGAATTAACTGTTCTTTAAATGTTTGATAGAATTCACTTGTGAATCCATCTGGCCCTGGAGATTTTTTCCTAGGGAGTTCATTGATGGCTTGTTCAATTTCTTTTTCTGAGATGGGGTTGTTTAAGTATTCAACTTCCTCTTCTGTTAACCTGGGCAATTTGTATTTTTTAAAATATTCATCCATCTCGTTTAGATTGTCGAATTTGTGGGCATAAAGTTGGGCAAAGTAGTTTCTAATTATTGTTTTAATTTCCTCCTCATTGGAGGTGAGTTCATCCCTTTCATTTTTAATGTTAGTAATTTGGTTTTCTTCTTTCTTTTTTTTGATCAGATTAACCAAAGGTTTATCAATTTTATTAGTTTTTTCATAAAACCAACTATTGGTTTTATTTATTAATTCAATAGTTTTCTTTATTTCAATTTTATTAATCTCTCCTTTGGTTTTCAGTATTTCTAATTTGGTATTTACTTGGGGATTTTCAATTTGTTCTTTTTCTAGCTTTTTCAACTGCAAGCCTAAGTCATTGATCTCCTCTTTCTCTATTTTATTTATGTAAGCATTCAGAGATATAAAACTTCCCCTAATAACTGCTTTTGCAGTGTCCCATAAGTTTTGGTACGTTGTCTCACTATTGTCATTCTCTTGAATGAAGTTGTTGATTGTTTCTATGATTTCTTCTTTAACCCAATCCTTCTTTAGAATTAGATTATT
Organism: Notamacropus eugenii; assembly: GCF_028372415.1. Taxonomy (NCBI): domain Eukaryota; kingdom Metazoa; phylum Chordata; class Mammalia; order Diprotodontia; family Macropodidae; genus Notamacropus; species Notamacropus eugenii. The sequence goes on from NC_092876.1 coordinate 228,499,309, forward strand.
TAGTTTCCAATTGATTTTTGGTTTCTCTTTCCATGGCCTTTTATTACATGTAATTTTTAATGCATTATGATCTGAAAAGGATGCATTGATTATCTCTACCTTTCTGCACTGGATTGTGAGATTTTTATGTCCTAGTACATGGTCAATTTTTGTAAATGTTCCATGTACCGCTGAGAAAAAGGTATATTCCTTTCTATTCCCATTTAATTTTCTCCAAAGATCTATCATATCTACCTTATCCAGAGTTTTATTTACCTCCTTAACCTCTTTCTTGTTTATTTTAAGGTTGGATTTATCGAGTTCAGAGAGGGGGAGGTTGAGGTCCCCCACTAGTATAGTTTGCTATCAATTTCTTCCTTCAACTCCCCCAACCTCTCCTCTAAGAATCTGGATGCTATACCACTTGGAGCATACATGTTTAGTAATGATATTGCTTCATTGTCTATGGTGCCTTTTAGTAGGATATAGTTTCCATCCTTATCCCTTTTGATTAGATCTATTTCTGCTTTTGCTTTGTCTGAGATTAGGATTGCTACTCCTGCCTTTCTTACATGAGCTGAAGCACAATATATTCTGCTCCATCCTTTGACCTTTATCCTTTGTGTATCCCCCCGTTTCAAATGTGTTTCTTGTAAGCAGCATATTGTTGGATTATGGCTTTTAATCCATTCTGCTATCCGTCTCCGTTTTATGGGAGAGTTCATCCCATTCACATTCACAGTTATGATTACAATCTGTGTATTTCCCTCCACCCTCTTTCCCACCATTTGTGCTTTTAACTCTCCCGTCTCCCTTCCCCTCCTCAATAGTATTCACTTTTCTCCCCCTCCTCCTGCAGTCTTCCCCTCCTTCTTTTAGCCCCCCTCCCTTTTTCTCCCCTTTACTCTTATTGCTTCTTTCCTCCCTTTTAGCCACCCTCCCCTTTCTTCCCCCTTCCCCTCCTACTACCTATAGAGCTAGTTAGGATTATCTGCTTAAGGTTATTGTTCCCTCCTTTGAACAAATCAGATGAGAGTACCTCTCAAACAATGCTCATCTCCCTCCCCTCCTTCCCTCTACTATGGTTTTGTACTTCTTCCTGTGATATAATTTGCCATTTTCTGCTTCCCCCTTTCCACACCTCCTATTACATTCCCTTCTCATACTTAAATCATATTTTTGCCATGACATCATTTACTTTATGCCCTTTCCCTCTACATATATCCCTTTTATCATAATAGCTGCACAGTTCTCAAGATTAACAGGTATCATCTTCCCTTACAGGGAGGTAAACAGATTGCCCTAATTGAGTTGCAAGTTTTTGTTTTTGTTTTTTCCCCTCTGTTTACCTTTTTATGATTCTCTGGAGACCTGCATTTGAAGATCAAATTGTCTATTGAGTTCTGGTGTTTTGGTCAGGAAGCTCTGGAAATCCCTTATTTCGTTGAATGACTTTCTCCTTGCCTGAAATGTTATGCTGAACTTTGCTGGGTAGTTGATCCTCGGTTGGAGTCCCAACTCCTTTGCCTTACGGAATATTGGGTTCCAATTCTTTCGATCTTTTAATGTAGAAGCTGCAAGGTCCTGTGCGATCCTGACTGTGTGACCTTGATATTTAAATTGTTTCTTTCTGGCTGCTTGTAGTATTTTCTCCTTCACTTGATAGCTCTGGAATTTGGCAACTATATTTCTTGGGGTTTTGAGTTTGGGATCCCTTTCCGGTGGGGAACGGTGGATTCTTTCGATGACTATTTTGCCCTCTGAGTCTAGTACTTCTGGGCAGTTTTCCTTGATGATTTCCTGGAAGATATTGTCCAGACTCTTTTCTTCATCATGGGTTTCTGGCAGGCCAATAATTCTTAGATTTTCTCTCCTGGATCTATTTTCCAGGTCAGTTGTTTTTCCAATTAAATATTTTAGATTTTCTTCTATCTTTTCATTCTTTAGATTTTGTTTGACTGATTCTTGTTGCCTCATTGAGTCATTAGTTTCTACTTGCCCAATTCTAATCTTGATCGTATTGTTTTCTTCAGTTAGCTTTCGCATCTCCTTTCCATCTGGCCAATTTTTCCCTTTAAGGAGCTATTTTCTCCATTTAATTTTTGTACTTCTTTTTCCATTCGACCAATTTTCCCAGTTAGGTTTTGGGTTTCCTTTTCCATCTGATCAATTTTCCCTATTAGGTTTTGAGTTTCCTTTTCCGTTTGATTAACTCTTCCTTTTAGGGAATTATTCTCTCCAGTTAATTTTTGAACTTCCTTTTCCATTTCTTCAATTTTCTTTTTCAGATTGATGTTCTCATCAGTGAATTCTTTTTTTATGGTTTTAAAATCATTGGCCAGTTTTTCTTTTATATCCTTCTTCAGACGTTCCAGGTAATCTAGTTGTGCTTGCGAGAAATTCATAGTCCCATCTGAGGTTTCAGATGGAAGTACAGTCTCAGCTCTGACCTCTTTGGTGTTTGTTTTGGTCCTTATCCCCATAGAAAGATTCTATGGTTTTTTCACTTTTCGTCTGCTTTTTCCGATTCATGATGTTGGCTGAGTGTTGTAGCTTTTGGTTCTTTCAGTCAGAAGATACAGATCTTTTAAGTTGAGTTGATGTTTGTCTAGGCTAAAAGCAGGCTTTTTTTTGTTGTTGTTGTTTCCCAGATCAACCCTGGGTTTAGCTTGATAGGTGTGTGGGAGGTGTGGTCTGGTCTCAGGATATCTCCTCAGCTGGCCTGAGGCAAAGGCAAGGTCCGGGGGGATGGTGATCCCAGCTTCCCTATTGTCTTCCCTTTTCCCCTGGAGGGCTGGGGCACGCCTAGAGGCTAATGCGTGTTCCCGCCCCTCCTGGGGCTCGTCTCCCGGGCTGCGGCTTGCTTGGGTCTCAGTGCGAATTTTTCTCTGCCCTGGGTCGTCTGTCCCTCCAGATAGCCTCCACCACGGTAGGAAGAATCCCCCTTTGCCACCTCTCCAGCCTCTGGTGTTATGAGACCACCCGCCCCCTTCTGCTGCTCCCACTGATCCAGGATCAATCTGGGGAAGAATTTTATGGTTCCCTCACTGTCATCGGGGGGGAGGGGAGAGCACTTACTGATCACTCCGGCATCCCAGCTCCTGGATGTTCAAGTAGTGACCCACTGAAGTCCCGTCTTTAGGCTGAAGATTTTAAAGGCTGTTGTGCTGATATCGTTGGGTCGGCCTGGCTTATCTCCTGCTCCGCTGGTCTCGCCCGCCACTCTCGGGCCCCTCGGGTCGCCTCCGCCCTGCCGCGCCGACCGCGCTGCGCTGTGCGCCGGGCTCTTACCCCCGCGGAACAGATCCCTCCCGTGGACCTTCCAGTCCAGCCTGGGCTCCGAATCTGTCAAAGTCCGTCTCCCACTGGATTCTACACCTCCAAAGCCTGGTCAGACTCTCCCCCCAGATATATCCAGAGGAGTTTCTCCAGGAGCTTAGGTGAGTCGTAGCTTTCACTCCGCCATCTTGGCTCCGCCCCTGTCATTTTTTTTTAGAAACTATGGGTATGTTTGGTTTCATGCAATTTATATGTTTTAGAAAAGCTATGTGCTAATCAACATTTTGTAAATCAACTCACATTTTACATGAAATATTGACATGCATTTTACATGCAATTACAATAGCAATAAATTTTACATGCAATATTGATATTGAGTTTTCCTCGGGGATCCTTCTCTTTAAAACTTATTATCCAGTCTAAATTTAAGGACTCTTACTTCCTTTGTTATCAAAATTAGAATGAAAAATATAAAATTTCTTAGACAAAAATGTACCACCAGTGTAGGAGTTAAGGAGTTCCTGCAACAGTCTTCTTTTCTAGTCTGTCAGCAAGGATTCAATTTTTGCATTTGAGAAGGTGAAAATGATTTTCTCTTATTTGTTTACATTGGGTTTTAAAGTTTTCTAGTAAGTATTCAGATCTCACATTCCACAATATGATCTTTTGTTGACATCACTGAAAAATATTTTCTTGGAAAAGATAAAGAGTATTTTTAAGCTTATATGTATTTCAAGAAAATCAATGTGTGTTGACATCACTGAAAAATATTTTCTTGAAAAAGATAGAGTATTTTTTAAAACTCACATGTATTTCAAGAAAATTATTATGACATCCTTGAATTGTAATTATCTTCATTCAGTACAGATTTTTATGTATTTTGTTCATTTTAATTTGCACATTACTGAGACATCCCCAGTATAATGCTTTTAACCAAATACATGAAAGTTAAAAGCTAACTTTTATTGTCTATCCATGATGTGAAATCTTTATCAAATTATGAAAATTTCTTCTTCTGTCACTACATGTGATGGGAATTATGTTTTTCTTGTCTATGACTGAAAGAATTTTTCTTTCTCTAACTCTCTCTTCCTGATGTTTACTCATTAAGATTAGGAGTACAATGTTAACTGAACTTCATGCCTTTCACTTAGCATCAGGATAACACAGTGAATTTGACTTTCTAATGACCAAAAAAACATGATTTGCCAATGATTTCATCTGCTACATAAAACGACTTTTGACCTGGGCAATGGTGAGAAACTGCAAAAAATGTTCAACTGTGGTGTAATGGAAAAGTGTTGGATTTAGAATGAGAAGACTTGCCTTGAATCCCAGCTATGTAACGTTAAGAAAATCATCTAACTGCTCAGATTCTACTTGTTTCATCAGTGAAGTGATGATACTTGCCCTTACTGTTGTACATAGTGGTTGGAAAGACCAAATAAAATTATGAGTACAAAGTAGTATATCAATGGGAGTTGTTATCAACTTCATCACCTCTGAAATCATCATCATCATCCAGGTACTCACTTATGTGCTTGGTTTTCATATACTATGTCCTAATACACTACCTAATGTATTCCCTCTTTGTTAGCCCATTGTAAAACTTTTATAAAACATATTTTATTTGTATAACGGGGAATTCTCATGGCGTAGTTGATAGAGTATTGGATTTAAAGTCCAGATGACTCAAGTTTGAATCCTCCTGAGACACCAACTTGCTTAGTGACCCTAAGTAAGCCACTTAACACTTCTGTATGCAAATTTCCTCATCTGCAAAAGTAGAGTTATAATAGCATAATCTTCATTTACTCAACAAGCTTTTATAAAGTTTTTGTTCCATGTAATGAGCTATAATAGGTGATGAGGATGACAATCAAAGGTAAATAAGTCATGATCCCTGTCCTCAGGGAGCTGATAGTCCAGCTAAGATAAAAAGGTCAACTTATAAATGAGAACATGATGAGTGCTCAAGAGTGATGTAACCTGTGGATGAAAAAAGTAATTAAGCATTTCTCTCCCATTGGTTATGGCTGATTTTCTCTTTTCTTATCTTGATAATGCCAAAAATAGAATCCTTTAAAATTTGTACTAAATAAATCAGGCAGGCACAACCTGCCACTCCAGTAAAAGCAATGTTGCCAACTATACTTTATTGAAGGTTGGTGATCTGGGAGCTAAAGAACATTAGCTACACATTGCTAGCAGAAATAGAGGCTATCAGGCTTAAATTAGGGCTCTCCTTGTTAAAGTTGCAAGAAGTCATTTTTCCATTTGTCCTTTTCTGGACATAATTACTTTTAACCCTTCTTGGAGCTCATGCCATATAATTATTTATTCTCTAATCTTTCATAAGGAAAAAAAATTCTGAGCTAAACTGAGTAACTCGATAAAGGGATCAAAGAATCCTCTTTTTTTTTTTAACTATCCTTTTGTTTTACTCTTTATGGCATCTTCCTCTGTCTTTCCCACATCTCTTTTTAATGGATTTCTTCTTCTTTTTTACCAGTTATAGACTAGTTTGATATCAGTGATTTAACTGGGCATTTGGGTTGGTATGCACCAACTCTGAAGAAAAGAAAAGTAAAAACTTTGTCTTTCATTTTGCTGTTATTAGAAGTTATTTATGATTCATATATGTATCCATAAAATGAGTTAGTGAAGTAGATGGCTTCTTAGGTGCCTTGCAGCTGTATGTTTATGAGCCTATGCTTTAAAAAAGATAAACAATTATACATATGTCTAATTTGGTAAAAGTTGCACTATCCAATAAATATGCAGTTGTCTTATGGTTTTGTGATCCCAGGAAACTATTTTTTTAAAAATCACTTTTAGAAATGGAATGAAAGACAAATGACGAAGCAGCAAATTACCCTACCTAGAAATGCTTTCTGATCATAATATAAGAATTTGGCCAGGCTGCTCTGTCATGGGTGTAAAACTCCCTGCCCTCAAAGTGCCCAAGTGAACAGCCAAGATTTTCTAAATATTATCCCAAATAAGTGAATATTATTTTAAAATAATATTTTACAGTACATTTGTTTTTACTTATGTATTGTCTCACATATCTCAGTGACTGTGAAACATTTAAGGTTCATAAAATAGCAGAGATGGACACAATATCAGGTTATGTGCTTATTCATCTCTGTATTCTAATGTTCACTAATGGTAAAGAATACATTTATAATTTCACTGATGTAAGGAGCACCCAAAAGGGATTTCCTCTACAATAAAAGTCCGAAACTCAGCTGTAATTTACAATTTCAGAGAGGTGCTTAAGAGTGGAAGAGTCAAACGTAGCAGCAATACTCCTCAGTATGGCCAGAAGCAGATTAAAATGTAATTGGGAAATATTTATCAAAATAAACAAAAATACAGTAGAATTAAATAATGCTAACATGGTTTTCTAAGTGGGTATGTGCCCTGCAGAGATTCCTGTGCACTGTTAAGTAGCCCCTGTTTCTGTCTGAGTTTGATATCATTGGCCTCAAGCACTGAGAGGTGAAGTGAGTTGCCTAGTCACACAGCCAGTTAGTGTCTGAGGTAGAACATGGTCTCAGATTTTATTAGTATTGAGGCCAATTCTCTACTTATTGTGCCATGTTGGCTCTCTAATCACCAGCACTAATCAAGCAGACAGATTTGTGCTCTATTTTTAAATATCACCAGGGAAGGAGATCTCAGAATTTCCCACAGAAGAGGAGCTAATGTATTCTATGCAGAGGGAATAGATGAGAATGAGATGGTAGAGCAGACAGGAGACCATGAGACTTGGGGTCAGGAAGAACTGAATTACAGTTCTGCTCAGACAGTTACTAGCTCTGTGACCATGGACAATTGCTCTAACTTCTCTCTGTCTCAGTTTCCTTAATTGTAAAATAGAGATAATAGTAATACCTATCTCTGAAGGCAACAGCCTTCTTCCTTGTTGGGAAGATCAAATGAAATAACATTTGCAAAGTATTTCTGCAAACCTTAAATCACATATAAGTGTTAGCTATCATTATCATCAGCTATTAATGGCATAGTAACAAGAATGCATATTTCAGATTAATAACGGTACACCAATAATTTTTATTGAGATTTCAAGATAGAGGGGCAGAGCAAAGATGGCACTATAATCAGGTACAAAATCAATGGAACATATATATCCTTTCCCTTAGGGAACTTGCAGTCTAATTGAGGAGAAAAAATACATTCATAGACATATGCACAGCTCTATAAGTACATTTACAAAGCAACAAATACAAATTAATATAACACCAACTAAGTAATAATAATAGCTAGCAGTTATATAATGCTTTGAGGTTTGCAAAGCACTTAAAAGCATGACCTCATTTGACCTTCACAATAATCCTTGGAGGCAGCTGTTATCATTGTCCGTATTTTACAGATAAGGAAACTAAGTCAGGCAGTAGTAAAGTGATTTCTCCACAGTCATACAGCTCGTGTCTGATCCTGGGTTTGAACTTAGCTCTTCTTGATTCTAGGTCCTGTGCTTTATCCATTGTGTCACTTAGCTCAAAAGACTGAGTAGAAGGATAAGCAATCAGCAAGGGTCCACCACAAAAAGTTTCCTGAAGGAGAGAAAGTTTTGCACCATGTACAAAGTGAACTAATCCATATAGAAGAGTAAAAGGAAGAGAGGGAAAGTGTTCAGTACAGAGGGAATGGTTGTTATTGTATTTGTCCTTCATTCTCAAAGAGAACCTTGACATCAAGATGATGACATGACTTGCAGTTGACTTTGATTTGAGTGAGGGAGGGTTGTGCAAGGTCACCAGCCTCACTTGCTTCTCCAGTCATCTGGGTCTATTAGCCAGAGAGAATGGTAGCATCAAAGGTGAAGAAGTCATTTAGTTTTGGCTTGTTTTAGTTAAAGGAACCAAAATTATTTTTACTGTGTTACATTCATTTTCTATACTTCCTCAACTTACAGTGATAGTGTCACAACCTTACCCCTTTGTTTGTCGTTCAAAGTTTTTCATAACTTGCCTTCCTCACTCCCAGACCACCCTTCCAGTCTTCTTGTGACTTTCTCACCCCTAGGTATGCCTCCTTGTTGTTTATCGTGCAAGACATTTCATCTCCCAACTTCACCATTTTCTCTAGCTCTTTTCCATTCCTGTAATGCTCCCTCTCATCTCTGCTTCCTAGCTTACCTGGTTTCTGTCAAGTCCCAGCTAAAATTCCACCTTTTACAAGAAGGCTTTCCTGATTTACCTTAATCCTAATGGCTTCTTTCTTCTAATTATCTTCAGTTTATACTGTGTATTTCTTATTTGTAGCAGTTTATATGGTTTCTACACCATTAGATTGCTAGCTAATTAAGAGCCTTTCTTCATATCCTCAGTGCTGAAGGGCACAATGTCTGACAAACAGTAAGCACTTAAATGTTTATTGACCGATGAGTCATAATTTCATTGTCAATGAATTTATTTAAAGGAACGGATACTTCATATTATTTTATTCTACCATACTAAATGAACCAGATATAACGTAGTGTAGAACATCTTTGAAATGATATGAAATAAGAATCCATTTCTTTATTCAATAATTGATATTTTTATAGAACTTTAGATTTGCAAAGTGATTTTTATAATATATTACCTTATTTGATTCTCAACAGCCCTGTAAGATAGATGCTGTTATTATATCTATTTTTACAGATGAATAAACTGAGACACAGAGTGGTTAAATGACCTTCCCAAGATCATATAGCTAGTATGTGGGGAAAGTTTTGAATTCAGAACTTTCTGACTCCAAGTCCTAGTTTTTACGCTGTGCTATTCTATAACTCATCTATTCCCTCTTCCAAGATACTTTAAGTCCTCTAGAGGAGATTAGGCCCTTAAAGTAATATTATCCACATTATATAGATGAATAAAATTGATTGGGATGTTGTTCATGGTTACATAGTGCTAATAAGCTTTGTTGGAAGGATTTGAACTCTAAGCCTAGTACTTTCTGCTACACCATATTACATTTCAATAAATTTTTGTCATGTACCTCTTAGATGCAAAGCATAAAGTAAGGAAATACTTATAGTATAAAATATAGATAGAGATAGTTTAACACTTTTTACAGTGTTTGATGCATAAAATATTTTGTAATAATCTGTGAGAAAGGCAGTGTGTTATAACCCAGAACACTGAATTAGGAGTCTGGAGACTTGAGTTCTCATCTTGGTGCAGATAATATCACAGAATTTTAAAACTGGAAGGGACTTTAGCAGCCATCTAATGCAACTTTTATTCAGAAAAAATCTATATTATAAAATAATCAAGTGGTTATCTAGCCCCTGTTTAATAATTTTCAGTCATGGAGATCTCAATATAGAGAGAGGCAATCCATTCTATTTTTGGATAGCTCTGAGTATTGGGAAGTTTTTTTTTCTCCTTGTTATCAAATCTAAATTTGTTCCTTTGAAACTGCAACCCATTACTCCTGCTTCTCAGTGTTTGAGTATAACAGATTAAGAGTAATCCCTCTTCCTCTGGACAGCCCTTCAAGTACTTGGACACGGCAAAAAACTACAAACTAAGGGAGAACCCATCAAGGGCAGAATGACTGACCAAAATGTAATACATAAATATAATGAAATACTATTGTGCAAAAGAAATGACCTAAGGGATGGTTTTAAAGAAACCTGGGAAGACTTATATAAACTGATGCAAAGTGAATTGAATAAACAGAACAATTTATATAATGACATCAACATTGTGAAAAATGGACAACTTTAAAAGATTTAAGAACCCAAGTCAGCCCCACAACCAACTGTGTTTCCAGAGGATCAATAATGAAGAAGGTTACACATGACCTAACAACAAAGGTGATGGACTCAATATGGATACTGAGGCATACATTTTTTAATATGGCCAATATGGGAATTTGTCTTGCTTAACGATGTGTGTTTGTTTCAAAGGTTTGAGTTTTCTTCTTTCTTTTCTTGATAGTATTTTGGAAGGAAGGAGAGAAAAAAAATACTTGCTGATTGAAAAAACATCAAAATCAAATACTTTAACATAGATGTCACATTCCTTGAATCTAATTTTCTTCATACTAAATATCCCCTCATAGGAGATGAACTTTTCAAGAATTTTAACTGTGCTAGTAGTTCACCTCCTCTCTACTTCAAGTACTATCTCGCTTCCCAATGTCCTCTTAAGCTAGGACCCTTGCCACTCTTAATCATTGTTTGTTTGACAAAAAAGAAGTCACATATTCTCTGGTTCTCAGTTTTCTGTTCTGTCCATCAAGGAGGAGTCTACTAAATAATCCCTTATGCCCCTTGAAGTTCTAATACTTTAAAAATCTATATTCTACTATTGTCTTTGACATTGTGACTTTCAGCAAGTAGCTCTAATACCAAAGTCTGACACCAGAGGGCAGGGGTGCCAGTAACACAGTCTTAGGTCGCAATGAGATATCGGACAGATAGCATTTCCAGAGATGAGTACAGAATTTGATCAGTAAACTTGGTTCAAAACAGGCATTCACCCTGCAGAATGAGATGCAAAGACCAGGGAGGAATTATTTCTGACAAGATATTTTCTCACTTATGATGGATGTACTCATAAACAAGAATCAGAAATCAGAGTGTGTACACATGGGATCTGGCCAGATGCCTCTTCCTTTGAGAGTTAACTGAATTTTTCTCATCATTTCCTAAGGAGCCTTTCCCTGATACCTGAAAGCTGCCTCAAGTTCACCACTGAACTAGTAAGTGAAGATTTTTTTTAAAAGGTAGAATAGTGTCATGGTTATTATTAAGGAATAAGAATTCTATAGCTTTTCTTAATGTACTTCAAAACTTTAGACATTTTCTTCTGAAATACCAAACTGTAGTATGTAATGAGATTAAATGCTGCTCTAGAGAGCTATAGATTGTGTTAAAGCTTTAGCTGGGATTTATTTTTCCTTTCTTTTTTTGTGCTACTCTGCTTATTCTTTCCTTTCTAGATTGTTCGGAGCCTTAGAGAAAAATAATATTTCTTTCTCAATTTTTTTTTCTGTTTTGCTTAAACCAGGCTCCTCTTAAATGATTATATATGTAACAGGTACTTAATTTGTTCTATTGACTAATCTCCATGGGCTTTATCAGCATCCAGCAGTCCCAGAATTCCTTTAGACACAGAGAGGTGACATTATAGGAAGTAGGGACTCTTGATATTTTTTACAAAGAATGACAGGAGGCTATGGAAGGTCTTTTTCTATGGTGTTGGGCACAAGGAGTAAAGAAGCTCAATTGCCAGGGAAGCCTTTGTCGGGATTGGAAAATCAAGTTCAGAGGCAACTTTGGGAAGTAGTATTGTGGGTGAGTGGCCATGAGCAAGGGCTGCTGACAGAGGCATTTCAGGGAGACAAGCCCTGTCACAATCCCTATGGGGCTCCCCTTCTCCACAGGGTTTCTCTTTCTCCAACAAAAGGCTCTACTTCTAGCCCCACTTCAGTGGTTAGATTGTGATAAGGGTGATATTGTTAAAGATATCTATCCAGACACCCTAACTCTCCAATCCTCCAGCTTGCAACCACAGAGTTAAAGTTGAAAATAGAACTCTAGAGACTAGGGAGATATTGTGGGATGTAGTTTTCCCTATTCCTTGCCTTAGTAAGTCTCATAATTTTCATAGTAGAAATGAAAATACATATATTTATGTTGGGATAAGTTGTCTCCAATTTAAAAATGGGATAAAGTTCATTCTAAAATCAGTTGCTTATAACTAAAAATACATTTTTTTGTAGAGATAATATTGTAAACTGTGGTTAGGTCAAGAGTCCAGTCCTGTCTCCCTAAGGCTGGTTAATATACAATCACAGAATTTTATAATTAAAAGGGATATCAACTACTTTCCAGTTCAACCCATAACTAAAAGAGAATCCCCCCTCTAATATGATATTGATCATGATAACAAAATAGCCAGCATTTGCATAGCATTTTAATGGTTGCATAAGCTTTACAAATATTCTCATTTGACCCTGTGACATTTAAAAGGTTCGAGAGATATCATTTCTAGGTAGTCATTTTATTGATAATGCTAGCATTTTAATATAATAGGTCAATGCCACTCTCAAATACCAAAGACCCTCATAGCAGCAGGTTCAAAGCTTCTATGGCCTTGGAAAAGTGAGTATTCCAGAAGACAGCAATCAACTCTGATTGGTTCATGCATAAGAAGAGAGAATGAATATCACAATGAGGAGTTTGGCCTATTCTAATATATATTCTAATATATTGTATGCAATATATTATATATTCTAATATATTTTGATTATGTCATTTACTTCCAAATTGTCCAACCTTGGTCAATCTAATCAAAGAATTTATCCCCACTCATACCTGTACAGAGCACAATGGGCTTCCTTATCTTAGATTAAATTCTTTGTAAGGTAAGATGGGGTCTGACCAAGATTGAGGAGAATTAATTCAGTCTCACTATCAGTAATGTTCTTCAAGAGAATGAACTAAAATGAGGACTATAGAAAAATGGGCCACTCTGAATCTCCCCAAATCATTGGTTATTAACAATAATTTCTTTCATTCTTCATAACAACCTGGATGGTAGGTGAGGCCATTGTTGCCATTCTTACAGATGCAGAAATTGAAACAGAGAAGCTAAATCACTTGACCATGGTCACACCACTATTAAGTTTGTGAGGCCAGATTTGTATTCAGGTCTTTCTAATGCCAAGTCCAACATTCCATTTACTGAACTACTGCCCTACTTTAATATACCCAAGTCTCTATTTGAAAACCTCCAGAGTTGAGTAACTCACTCCTGACAGAGTCAGCAAATTCCATTATTGACAACTCTGATACGTAGGATAAACTTTCAAGTATGAATTTGCCACTTTACAACTTCCACCCTTGACTCATGCTTCTTCTCTCTGGAGTCAAACAGAAAAAATCTAATCCTCTTCCTCATGATGAACCTCAAAATAAGCAAAATCAATTGTCCAGCTTCCCCTAGTCTTCCTTCTTCAAAGTGAATATCCCTAGTTCTATCAAGTTATCCTCAAATGATGAGTATGCAGGGCTTTACATCATCTTGATTGTCTTCCTCTGCTTACTCTTCTGCTTACCAATGTCCTTCCTAAACTGTGGGATTCATAGCTAAATACAATATTCCAGGTATAGTCTGAACACATAGACTTCCTTATTCCTAGAAGCTGTGTTTCCCCCAATGTAGCCCATTGTTGTCTGGCTGATGCATCACACTAAATTGATTTATGTTGAATATGCAATCTACTAAAATCTCTAGTTCTTTTTCTGACAAATTTTTGTCTAAGCCTCCTTTCCCCATCTCTTCATGAAGTTGTTGGGTTGTTTTTGTTTGTTTGTTTTCTGCATCCAAATGTGAATCTTTGCATTTATTTCTTTTAATTCCATCGCATTAGCTTCATCCCAATCTGTGGAGATGTTTTGGGATCTTGACTGCCCTCCAGTGTTTTAGCTACCTCTCCCAATTTTATCATTTGACAATTGAATGAGCATGTCATCTATGACTTAGGCAAGCTATTAATACAGAGTTGAAATATTACAGGACCAAGTACAGATCTCTGAGGCCACCCATTGGGAAATAGCATTCCACATTGACATTGAATCTTCAACTGCTTCGTTAGAGTCCACTCATTCAACCAACTCTGAACTCATCATTTTCTATTATCATCTAGTCTAAATCACTCCATCTTGATGTACCTGAAACATGTTACTATACTAATCATAATACAATGCTTATTTGGGCAAAGATGTTGAGAGTTCCATCCTGGTACACCCATGAATATTATCTCCCCCTATTGTAGTATGATTGAGAATGAACCCTTCCCATAGCTATACCACCTGCAGGGTAATGGGAATTGGGACTCTCCTGACTCCAGGCCATGGAGTATGACCCTATGTCCCAGGGAAGAGGCTATGGTAGGTACATGGGAGATGTGGAGGTGAGACACAAAGACAAAGTCTAATGGGATTAAATATACAGAAAGTAACACAAGGAATGTTTAGGTAAGGAAATATGGGGCAATAGAAGTGGCAAAGTCTCCTGCCAGTTATAATCAATTTAGAGACACATCTATCCTTCTCTTTTTTTTCTACCACCTCCAGGGATTTCAGAGGTTCCCAAACTTATTTAGCATACTGCCCCCCTTTAAAAAAATCCTCAGTACCTCCCTGGAAATTTACTTTCTTTTGCCCTTTAATTTTGTTTGTTTTTTTTTTAATTTGCATGGTGGACTTGACCATTGATTGGTTGTAACTTGCATGACTTGGAAAATAATGCAATTACTATGACTTTAACTCTGTTACACAACAGATAAAACATATATGAACAGTTTTTCAAAATTTTCTTCCCTTCTCTTCCTTCCTTATGCTTTCACTACCACTTAATTTTTATTCAGTGCTCCCAAATTGCACTGGAGTCTACTACCACCTCCCTGGATTGCTCCAGTGCTCCCCGCAGGAGACAGTAGCTCCCACTTTGGGAACTGCTTCATTCTATAATTCAGCAGACAAAAATTAATTGAGTGCTGTGTGTTAATGTTAAACACTGAGATTCTAAAGAATGTATAGTTTCAAGTGGAAGAGATGTGTATATTTGTGTTTGTGTGTTGCGAGCAGAGGATTACAGGCACAGGCACAAGGATGAGTAAAACAAATGGGGAGTGGCAATCAGAGTTGAACTGTGTGCTCAAGAAATGGAAAGTAATCTCCTTTGATTAGAGCATAGAGCATCTCAAGAGGAATATTGCTTTGTACCCCTAGGGCAGTTCCTTCTAGTCAGGGTTTGGCTCTTCCCAGACCTATTGCAGAACAGAATAATAGCTTCTCTTCTACTTTCGGTCCCCTGAGGCAAGCACAAAGTCACTTTGTGGTTTTCTGATCATTTTTACTATGCAGAAAAGGACAAAGATAGAGGGTAAAGGGCTCCCAGTATTTCCCATGTGCACTAGTCATTGTTCCTTGTGTATCTGAAAGGTCAAAGTAAAATTCATTCATATTTCAGAGCAAAACCAAATTCAGGCTCTTCTGAATATTTCCTGAAAAGATAGCTTAAAAGTGCCTTAGCCTTCTTTTAGTATTCTCCATCATCATCATCACTACCAGTCCTACAACTAGAAGCTAGAGTGGCCTTCTGGAAGGATCAATGCTTTTGGAATCAAGAAGAGCTGGGTTTGATGAGGTAGAAAAGAGTGCTCAAGGTAGAGGGGAACAAGCAGGATGCAGGATGTGACCAGCCAGAAATGTGATCAAAGAAGACTATGTATTGAAACTGCCCACTATCGACTTACCTGTGTGCTTTCTCAAAGCATCCCCAATTCCAAACCATCTCTTCCCTTCCCCTTTCCTATTCTCTGCTTATCTGTATAATAAAGGTACCTCCAGCTCAGGCATTTTGGAGCCATGCTTGCCCCTTCCATTCTCTTGTCCCACTTTCCCCCATTCCACGAAATTGTATTTAAACCAGATCTTTAACCTGGCCAACCACCTTTGCCAGCCACAGAAGCAAGGGCTGCTATGCTCCCTCAAGGGAGCAAGGTGTGGAAAAAGAGCCCACTTGAGCGTGTCATCCCAATAAATCCCTTTCTTTAGCTTGAAAAGTGAATTTCTTTCAGGACTATAGAGCTCACACATCTATTCCTCATCATTTCAGGTGGGAACCCAACTCATTTCCAAATCCTGGCTCTATTATTTCCAGATTGTGTGACTAGTGACTTCTGGGTCTCAATCATTTACTCATAAAAATCTTAATGAAAGTGATTGCTAAGGTCCCTATGATCTGAACCCATTGGTGGGTACAGGATGTAAGTAGAGGGCAATCCAGAAGAGGACCAAGACAAAATGGAATAAAAATCTGAGGTGGTGGGAATTTAGAGAAGAATTTTCCTGTGGTAACCTGACAACTCAGCTAAGTGATAAAGTGTGCATTGTTTATAGATTGTCTCTGTGCGATATGTGTGATACAGTTTTGCATACCAAAAGTATTGCAAGTGGAAACATGAAAAACTTGTTGGTCAAATGTTTCCACCATCTTTCTTTCACACTTTTAGTAGTAGCCTTCAGGCTGCAGGTACTGAGGAAGAGTATCATTTATGTCCACGCATAGATGTTCTGTGGTAGCTATTGTTAGTTGACATAGATTAGAATTGAAATAGGCTCAGGCTGGGAAGTCCTGTTACCTCTTTCTGCACCAATCTAGCACTGTTCTTTCTAGGTAATTGCTAATGACATTCAGCCTGTCTTTGAGGATACCCTAGGTGTCTGAGTAGCTTATTTTATTTGGAATTGTATTACTCACTGCACATGAAGAAGGGCCTTTTAAAAAAGGAAAACAATATAATTTTTGCCTTCTCCAAACCAGGCTTATGAGATTACTGTGAATAGTAGGTCTTACTTTTACTGTGAGAAATTCAACTGAGAAATACTAGGTACAAACACAAAGAGCAACAAACTTTTAAATAATAACTTTATTTTCAAACCCAGGTAGATTCTTTTTATGTGCAAAGTATCAGAATAAGTGTGTTGATCAGATCCTGCCTAGTCTTTGCATAAATCTTCATAGACATTGAGACGTGTCTTTGAAAGCAGGATCATCACAGAACATCAATATGTGCATCTTTCAGAGAAAATTCAGTATTATCTTCCAAATAAATACATTTAAAAATCTCATAGAATTCATAGGATTTTATAGACTTTAGATTTCAGCTGGTCCACATCTCTCCCCTCCTCATTTTACAAAGGAGGAAACACATCTGAAAAGGTTGACACCCAAGGTCAAATAGTTAATATAGGTCTTGGACCCATGTCTCCTATTTCCCAAGCTAGTGATTTTTTTCCAGCATGCCATTTGTTTACTTGCTCTACTATTATATGAAAATAGACATTTTGATTGTCCTCATTAGACATTTTGATTAACCTGCAGTTTTTGAGCCAGATGCGATGATCTCAAAAATAAATGGCAAATTAGAATAAATTAAATTAGTTTTATTATTCTATTAAAAGATTCATTTGGTTTAGTCAGGTGGGAAAAATCTAATAAAATTAGTAGTCCTATTAATTAAGAACAGTAATGTAATGAAGCTGAAAAAGTATTGTCAAATCTAATTTGGCTATGGGGTTATGGGATATGGTAGCTTACTAAATGACTTGTTACTGAGATTTTCTCTTATTTACATTCACTATGACAGTTAATTTCAATGTCCTGACAAATCCCAACTATTTGACTTTAAAATCTGTAATAGATTGAGTTTTTCTCTAAAGTAGCCCAAGGGTAATTATAAGACGAACTTGTACTAGGATGGAAAATAATGACTCAGCCTATTTCTGCTATTTTCTCATTTTTGTGACCACTAAACTTACTTATAAATCTTTCAAAAAGAAAGTCTACTTTGGCATATGTATAATATATGTGTGATTATCTTTTAAATAAACAGAGTACATTTACTATAGTAAGTTAATATTATTTCTTTACCCAGTGGATTTTGAATCAAATGACACTTGGGCCTCTTACAAAACATTTACTGAGCTGGCATTTTTTTTTCCTTTGAAGTTAGCCTATTTCCTTGCTTAAAATGCAGCATGTATTGGTTGACATGTGTTGGCTTTTTAGACTCATTGTAAATTGTATATCCTATATAGGAAAGAAAAATAATTGTATCAAATAATATAATTAATCTTCCTTCCTGACTAAATCCTAATAACACCTTGCTGGCTATATGAAAATATAATTCAGAAACAACCTTTTGTTCATGATAGCACTGAAAGATATTTAAAGGAATGTGTACAATTTAATGGGATGCTACCTGCTGCATCACTAGTGACATTTTCTAAAGAGCAAAACTTGAATAAATATATAAAATAAATATGGAATAATCCTGAGTAGCAGGTGGTGCTGGAGGGAAAGAGACGGTATGTTTGCCAGCAGCCCTGTATAAGGGGAATTTCTCCAAAAGGAGCAATCTAGATGGGAGACACATTCAGGAATGTTTGAAGCACTGAATCTTAAGGATCTTTTTTTAAAAGAAGATACTATAACATATATTTATAATGAAATAATAGGAGAATGACAATGATTTTGTGAAATATATTATCAGGAAAGGTAAACCAAATTCTATCTGGCATGATTCAAAATGCCTGGTAGTTGATGTAAGATTTTTTATGTGTGGTCTGAGAGCAGACTCTGTCCTTAAATCATCCAACAAATTAAAAATAGCAAAGCATTTTGTGAAAGCAAACCATCTGTTCGCTAAAAGCACTAAAAGCAGACTGGTTGAGGAAGATGAGAAGAATAACCTATTGTGGGTTAGGAGTGGAAAACTCAACTCAAGAGGAAGGAGGTTGGTTCATCTTCTTACCTCATTTGAATTAATTGTTTATTCCAGCCTAGGAGGGAAAGGTAAGTTAGAAATTCATTTTCTTGTAGTGCACAGAGCAAGCACAAACATCTGAGGAAAACTTTTAGTACAATTGAATGGTCTAGCTTGTGGTAAGGAAGAACAAAGACAAGAATCCTTCATTGTCTGAGCATAATATGGATGCTTCCCCTAAAATCAAGATGGGATGCCTCACTTTGGAGCAAATCAAATTGCACACTTGTATTTAATTAGTACAGTTCTATTATGTGTTACCTGAGAGCTTCTCTTATGACAGAATATATCCTTTACTGTTGTGGACAAAATAACTCCCAAGACTGTAGATTCTTTCTTACTAATACAAGGAGAAAAAAAGACATTTCCAAGAACATATAAGCTTTTTGGCTGCTGGAAAAAAGTCTAAGTCTGGTTATAAACAGACCCAATACATTATATAAAAAGAACAGTCTGTCATCGACTAAATTACATGACTGTTTCTCAGTGAACATCTTTTATGGAATATCTGGGCACTAGAATTTTTTTATCATATACCTAGGCTAAGAAAATGTTTTCTCCTTCTTTTCCTAGAGGAAAACTATGCTATTTATGATTACAGGAATTCCAGTCTAGCATACTTAAATAATTTGTGTGTGTATGAGAGAGAAAGAGAGAGATGAAGAAGAAAGAGAAAGAGAAAGGAAGGAAGGAAAAGGGAAGGAAGATAATAGAAAAATCATCTTTGACTGTCACTATTTCTCCTAAAAAGTTTTGCTCAAACAATAATTACCATAATGTGAAAACTAAAAAAGTCCAGAAATTGCTTTCATCTATCATATACATAATATCTTTGCCAAGTAGAAAGACATGGAAGCCAAGGTCAATCCAGATTTAAGGAAGTAGATCTTTTCTAAAGCACAAAGGAGCAAAATGAGCCATTGTGGTGCACTATAAAAAGAGCTGGACTTGAAGTCAGGAAAACCTATGTTCAGATGTTTACAGGAAAATATTTGCCAGGATATTTATGATGATCTGTTTTTATTTGTGATAAGGAGAGTTACTTTATTTATACTGTCACCTCAGGACCCAGTGTACTGTGTGAGAAAGTGTCGCTGACCCTCAACAAGACGAAGTCAAGAAGATCAAATATGTACTGAAGAAATGAGTGTCAGAGGCAGCATTTTAATAGCACACTGAAATTGATCAAGATAACTCAAAGAGGTCAAATTTCCAAAAGGATAATCATAACTTATAACAAGGATCTCATAACTTATAGTAGCACCAAATGGTACCCATGTAATGGGAAAGCAAACTTCAGAAAAAATGAGTAATGGAGGTAGAAGCTGAACCCATGTCTTTCCTGGCTCCAAGTACTGTGCTTTTTTGACTATACTACTTTGTTTCTCCAAGGTGAATAGTTAAATTGATCTCTGTTGCATGGTTTTGGATATAGTTGAGCTATTCTTATAATCTCACTGGGTTCAAAGTGATTTACACAATTTCATTTGCAAACAGGAAAATTTGGAGACTGCTGTCGCCAACAGGGGGTATTTCTTTTACCTGCATGTTTCAAACAAGAATTTCTGTGACATTGGTGAAACCCTAAAGGGAGGATATGTCTCTTTATTTCATATCCCTCTGGGCCACACTAAATAGATTGTAGAACAAAGTAGTTTTTGTAGTCACATTTTTTATGGAGTCTTCCACAAATGTAATGGAGAAATGCATGATACTTTTTTTTTTGAAGGAAAGCCTTCAAGGCTGCATTTTGTTCGACCATCTCAAAGACTAAAAAAAAAAAAAAAACTTTTATTGAATCAATAGATGGTAGGATTTTTACTCTTGGCCATGTACTACTGTAAGTTATGAGGTTGTAAAGATGGGGTCTATTGTAGAAAACTGCCTATGAAGGCCTTCTTGTGCCCTTCTTATGTTATTCTGGAAGATATGCTTGATACATGCATAAACCAACTATTGTCATAAAGATTTTATAATTCTCATAAAAGCACATCAGCCAGTGTTGCCACATCTTCTTAGTTACCTGTTTTTGGTAAAAAGCACTGCCTGTGATTTTTTCTATCCTTTTGGAGATTCACCCTCCTTGAGTTGTCTTGATCAATTTCAGTGTGCCATCAAAATATTGTTGCCTTCAACACTCATTTCTTCAATATGTATTTGATTTTCTTCAATCAATCTTTATCTTCTTTGGTACCCATTTCCTGTTGGATATACCTGAAGGTAGCCATCTCACAGGACTATTGTGAGATTAAATAATACATGTAGAACTTTTTGCAAAAATTAAAACTTCTTACAAGTATCAGCTAAAGTCTTATTGTTCATCTAGGCTCTCTCTCTCTCTCTTCTCTCTCTCTCTCTCTCTCTCTCTCTCTCTCTCTCGTCTCTTTCTGTCTGTCTCCCCTTCTCTGTCTGTCTTCTCTGTGTGTCTAGTGTTCAAATAGAAGCAGTCTCAGGACAAGAGTCAGTGCCCTGTGATTTCTTCTGTATTTCATATTCTGTAAGCTATTGCGTACGTACACTGTTTTTTGTACTTGAATAAAAGTATTACAACAGAAGTTCATCTTCTATAGGCTGACTGAAAGCTACTTCAGGATAACTCCAGTAGCAGATAGAGCAATGGGCCCAAGTGGTACCTCATCATATTTATATAAAGTTTTTATTTTTGGAAGATTGTAAGTATTAGATATAGTTGCATCTATTAAAAATGTTTCTCTTAAATGTTTATGGATCAATGTTAGGTCTAGGGAATTGTGAGTGATAATTTTATCTGCAATAATGTCTTGGTTCCAGTGGAGTTCATTTGTTGAATTCTCAAGGATATTTTAAGATGTCTATTTGTAGTACAAGGATTTGTTGTCTGTTAATATATGAAAGATAGAAAGCTTTTGATGTATTATTCTAGCCAATATATTGCACCTTGCTAGGTATTCAGTAGATGCTCATTTTTAGCAGTCTTTTCACAGTTTCTATCAGTGCCTTGCAAAGTCAGCATGGATCAATAACTCTGTTCTCTCTAAAGATAATGCTTTCATAATTACTAGTGGCAGTGACCTGATTCTGAATTGTCATCATAAACTTCTACATTTCTATTTTTAAAAAAGGCACTACATGACACAGCCTTTAATTTAATGTTTTTTGCAGACATATAGTTTGTTGAATTTATGTGGATATCATCCATAGAGGGACTCTGATTTCCTTCTTGCATCTTGCTATTTCATGGATTCTATCCAGAGGTAATAAACAATTTGACAAATCCAGTTGAATGTTATTACTAGCAGTAGCAATTAAGATTCATTTTGTCCAGATCATGACATATGGCCAGTGGTGTGCTGGAGCCAGCTCGTACTGACTAACAAGAACTAATTATTAAATTTTCAGTGTGAGCATTTTTACCTCAGAAATTGACAAACAACAAAAATGAGGTTTTGATTTATTGCTTTGTTAGTGATTTAGCCCTAAAAATAGCGATGTTGAAAATATTAATAAAGCACATTAAATTTAAAAGTGCAGGCTATAAAAATTTTTTTATGAGTTGATTGTTAAATATTTACTAGTACACCCCTGATTATGACTCTATGGTCAAACTACTGAGTTATTCCATCAGTCTGTATGAACCCAGATAAGTGATAAGACAGATAATGAGTTGAGCTTTCATTTGAGTAGAAGAGAAAGATGAGACTAGATTACATTTGAGAAGTTTAGTACTTACAAATATCCCAAGCTACTTATTATCACAAAATACCTTCTCTGTAACTCAAGCATTCTCCAGTGATCTTTTCCATGGTTTTAGGTCAGGGAGCACCATGATCTCAGAAGGAGGAAAAATAACTCAAAAAAAAGCAAAAAAAAAAAAATACACAGTGAATATAAGCAGGTTTCAATGTATTACCAACAATGATTTACACTTGAGATGTTCCATTAAAAAAGTCAAGGAAAGACATTTTCTGAGAAAAATAAATGGTCTCCTCACAATGAGAATAAAAGACAACAGATTGTCAGTTGGTATGGTACATTGAAAATACTGAGGCTTTAAACGTATGAAGGGAAAAATGTCAGAAAATAGGGTGGATTTGCTGAAAAGGATTTTGTGGAAACACATGGACACCAAAGATAAAAGGTGGAAATAAAAGGGGATTTACAAATATTACAATACTCACCAGGGGAGACATTATACACAAAGGAAATGTATGTATCATAGATAGATATAATGTTACTGTATTTGATAATATATGTATAATGATAAATCCACTGAGTTAATCAAATGCACAAGAATGTATCATGTATATACATATATCTGCATGTATGTGTATATATGTATGTTTGTATATACATATATACATACATGTGTGTGTGTGTGTGTGTATAAAATATGTTTTCCACAGTGAGGATCTCTGTGATCCCACAAGCAAGTCAGAGGATAAATTCATAGCAGGTAAACCTCTCTGGGTTAGGAGATAGGAGAAGATGAAACTGCCTATTGAGTATAAGTCAAACAGGATCTTAGAGCTGAAAGGGAACTAAAACATTATCTACTACAATTCAGTCCTATACAAGAATGGTCTCTGACATTCCTTACATGAAGTCATCCAGCTTCTGGCTCAACACTTCCAATGAGAGGGAAATTATCACCTCCACTCTTATCCATTTCAATTTGGGGGCAATCAGTAGGAAGATTGTTCTCATAGAGATAGAACAGGAACTGTAGCTATAGGGTCCAGTTAGGGACCCTATAGTATAGGGAACATCCAAATGATAAAACTCTCTGTACCAAAACAGGTCAACATCCTTCTCTGTTATATAGCTAAAGAACTGCCTAGGTATTAAGAGGCTAAGTGGCTTTTCTAGAGGTGTAAAGTCAGTCGTCATCACCATCATCATCATCATCACTATCATATGGTATAGTAGGCTGTGGCTGTAATAGTAGTAGTAGCAGTATATAGCATGTTTATAGAACTTTAAGATTAGCAAACATATTTACAAACATTATCTTACTTGTTCTTCACAACAACCCTGTGAGGTAAGTGCTTTTCTTATCATCTCCATTTTACAGGTGAGCAAACTGAAACACATGGAAATTATGTGACTTGCCAAGAGTCACACACTTAGAAAATGTCCAAGACAGGTCTTCCTGACTCCAGGCTCAGTGCTCTATCCATGGTTATATTCGTGTAAAATATGCCTCTCTGTCCTTCCAACCAGTGCTTCTTTCTCTACCCTTTCTTGAACAGGACAAATCTAACTCTACCCTCACATTGCAGTCCTTTTAATACTTGAAGTCCCTCAGTTATCACGACCCCCTCCCAAGTCTTTTCTTCTAAGCTTAATACCTCCTATTCATTTACACTTAAATATCTCTGGTAAGTACCCCATCATTGGGATCATCATCTTATGATGTACTCAAGTGTGTCATTGTCCTCTATAAAATGTTGTAAATACATATGGACTGACCAAGGCAATGGAGAGTGGGACTATTACCTTCTGTGATCAAAACTCTGTGTCCCTATTAATGCACTCTAAACTTGCATTTACACTTTTGTCTGTAATGTTCATTCCTCTCTAAGCTCCATCCCTGAATCTCTGAACATTCTCTATCATATCACAGAAGGCACCCCACCCAGGAACTTCACTGTACCCCTAACCCCCTAGAATTCTTAAATTGGAAGTATACTCCACCCCTGGCCTCCTTCCTCCAATAGGATGATTCTCAGAAGCTCCATTTTAAGTAAAGTCTCCAGGCCTGGCATGTCTTGATCTTCTCTTAAGACTCATTCCTAACTCTCTGGACTTTACATGCCTGTACATAGACAACTTCCACCTCCAGCCCCTTTTACATTATATATTGTTTTATGACCATTAGAATGTAAGGTTTTAGAGGGCAGGTCTTATCTTTCTTCCTTGGTCTATTCTTATTCCCAAAGTCCTTAACACAGTACTCGGCATAGGATACACACTTAACAAAAGTTACAATGATCTTGTGAGAGAAATACCTGGTAAATCAAAACACCGCTAGCATCCTGACTACCATCTCCTTTTTGATTCTGATTCAGATAGCCCAGGATTCTGAACCCAACAACCTTGTGAATAGGAATGTTCCCCAGGTCACAAGACTTGCTTCTAGCGCAGTCCCAGAAGACATCATTTAGGGGAGAAATGGAAACGGAGACCTCCCTTCCCTATCATCTCTAGTGACTGCTGTTGGCCGTTTGCCACCAACAGGCAACTCCCAGATGACCAGTTTGGTTTTCAGCCCCATCTTCACAGCATTCTTCTGGGGTAGTAACTCTTGTGAAGATGTGCCTGGCAAATATTCCTAGAAGTGTTATAGGCACAACTATTGAAGACCCAGAAAATAAAGTTCTTGTCACTGAAGTCTTGACTCTATCAAATGGTTCAACACCAGGAACTGATATGATCTTATCAGTTGAGTTGATGTTACAGAAGAAGCATTACCATCTTAGGTGCTGTGTTCTAAGGACCATGAGACTTTTGCATTTGACTTTCAGATGAAATCATCCTTAAGCACTGTGTCTCCAAATACAATGTAAGCTCCTTAAGGGGAAGGGGTGTCTTAGTTTTCTATTTTTATTCCCATAGGTTAGCACAGTGCATTATAGTATTTAGAGGCAGTTAGATAGCAAATGAATTGAATGCTGAGCCCAGAGCAAGAAAGACCTGAGTTCAAATCTAGCCTTAGGCACTTACTAGCTGTGTGACCCTGGACAAGTCACTTAATCTTTGCCTTAATGTCCTCAAATGTAAAATGGCGATAATAACAGAACCTGCTTTGCAGGGTTGTTGTGAGGATAAAATGAAATAATATTTGTAAAGAGCTTAGCACAGTACCTGCCCTATAGTAGGTGCTATATAAATGCTTATTCCCTTCCCCTTCATACAATGTGCTTAATAAATGCTTTATTAATTCATTAAAGACATTAGTATCCCCATCAAAGTCAACTACAAGTCATGTCTTCATTTTCCTGATGTTGAGGTCCTCTTCGAAAACAAAGGAAAAACACAACCTGTGAATAGTCCAAGCTGCCTGAATAGGGACCGGTCATTTGGGTAACTCAGCTCATCCTCTCCCTCCTCCTCTGCCTCTCCAAAGGAAGGTAAATTTGTTTGCCAGAAACTGCTCACTTAACTTGAGGTTTACAGGCTAGATTCCCTCCTTCCTTCCTTTATTCCTCTCTCTCTCTCTCTGTGTCTCTGTTTCTCTCTCTCTCTCTCTCTCTCTCTCTCTGTGTCTCTGTTTCTCTCTCTCTCTCTCTCTCTCTCTCTCTCTCTCTCTCTCTCTCTCTCTCTCTCTCTCTCTCTCTCTCTCTCTCTCTCTCTCTCTCTCTCTCTCTCTCTCTCTCCCCGTCTCTCGGTCTCTCTTTCTTTCTCTCTTCCTTTGTCTCTTTTATCAAATGCTTTAACCCATTTGACTCTGGAGCTCATTTATTGGACCACAATAGGTCCCTGCCTAAGCTCCAGTTAATTGCTGTATTTTCAGTCCTCCCTGGCTCAGAATGAATCTCAGTGATAACTGTTTCTCTTTTGACCAGCAACCCTGAGGGTCTTCCTCTCCTAGTTTGATTTTTTTTTTTTAATTAAAGAGGCCATCCCTTCGCTCATTTCTTAGAGAGGCTTGTTCACTGAATAGGTAAGTGACTCAATGTGAGAACCTGAAACATTGACCCTAAAATGGCCAGGGTCTCCCATTGCATCCTGGGCCATCTCCAGTCTTCTTGATGAATATCTGGCTAATGGACCCAGATGACTCTGGAGGAGAAAGTGAGGCTGGTGACCTTGCACAGCCTTCCCTCCCTCAAATCAAAGTCAACTGCAAGTCATGTCATCATTTCCCTGAGGTCATGGTCCTCTTCAAAAAGGAAAGGCAAAAACAACAACAATAATAGTATTCTCAAAAAATTTACAAGTGAGAGAAGAATGGAATCTCAGGTCTAATGATTAGCCCATTATCATGCAGGCAAGAAATGACAAAATTTGAAGCCAGGTTTCCTAATTCTAAGTTTAGTGGTTGCACTAAATCTTAGCAGATGGGGCAATTGTCAAGAATATGCCTTTTTTTTAGTTCTGTTTTCAAGAGTCATTTGCTCAACATTCCTTTGCTACCTGCTAATCGCCTCACTCCCTTGGAACAACAGAACATTGTTTTTAAAATTTTGACATACTACTTTTCTCAGTTTTTAACTCATGGTCTAGGCCTCAGGGTCACAGGTTCCCCATTGGGGACCCTGGACAAAGTACAATTTGCTTCCCGTTTATAACATTGCTTATTATAATGTGGATTTGGACATAATCATGTCCCCTGAAATACAACTAATGCTGCCACAAAAGTCTTTTTTAAGACACCCTTTGAAATGGTAGATGATAAATTAAAACTAGAAACAACCAAAATTATTAGATATGTCCTGTTTGAATGAAATTTTGCCTCATAGAAGTTAGATTAAAAACTTCTTTCTGTTTTGCAACTCTTGAGTAAGAAAAAAAATTGAATGTCTTTCCTAAATTAGTACACATAATATATAACAAACATTGCATTGAGCATTATCCATTTCCTTTGCTGAATCATCATTCATCTTCTACTCTCTAAGTATAGGTGTGTCCCAAAACCCTCATCCCTCGGTATAACCTCTCCCTTGCTCATCTCACACACTTTCATGAGTTCAATTAAAATCTCTAGACAAATGAATCACAGATTTACATATCCAACCCTCCCCTTTCTTGTGAATTCCAGTTCTACATGTCCAGCTGCCTGTTTAACATCATCCCCTTCTTGTCCCTTCAGCATCTTAAAGTCAATGTATCCAAAAAGATCTCATGATCTTCCTACAAGCTTCTCTCCTCCAAACACCCCTTTTTCTGTGGGAGGTAGTACCATTCTCCCAGGTTTGGGGGTTTGTAATCTCATCCATCTTTTAAGTCTTCCCATTCTCTCACCTCCAATATTCCATCAATTGCCAAATTCTGTTTGATTCTACCTCAACAATATCTCCCACATCAGCCGTCCCCAAACTGATCAGTCTTTGGATTAATATCACTGCTACCCTCCTCATCTCTTTTCTCTACTGCTGCAATGTTTTCCTAATTTGCCTCTCTACTGCCAATTTCTCTCTACTCCTTTCACAGTTGCTGAAATAATCTTTCCAAGGCACAGGTAGGAAAATAACATTCTATAGATTAAATTTTTCTGGTGGCTCCCTATTAACTCTCAGAAAAAACATATGCTTCTCAGCTGGGCATTTTCTTCCAACCTATCCCTTCAGCCTTATTTCATATTCCTCCCTCTGCATTCAATCATGCTGGACTAATAATTGTACCCTGAACTTGGCATAGCACCTTCTTGCTTCTGAGAATTCTCACGTCGTCTCCCTTGTTTGGAATGCATGCCAATCTTATCTTTACCTATTACATACCATCTCCTCCACGAAATTCTTAGTTTCTCAGCCATTTCCTCTTTGCTTTTTCCTCAGATTTTCTTAGAACCCACATTCCTAGATAGCCCATCTCCTTTTTCCTGATATTCCCTTCTTATGCTTACATAATTTTACAAATTCTTTTGTTTAATTGTGACAGTTGTGTCCAACTCTTCATGACCTCATTTGGGGTTTCTTGGCAAAGATATTAGAGTGGCATGTCATTTCCTTCTTGAGATCATTTTATAGATGAAGAAAGTGAGAAAAACAGGGTTGGATGACTTGCCCAGGGTCACATAGCTTATAATTGTCTGTGGCCAGATTTCAACTCAGGAAGATGAGTCTTCCTGACTCTAAACCTGGCATTCTATCCATTATGCCACCTAGCCTGCATACACACACACATACACATATACACACATTCTTACACACACATATGTTAATATTGTAAGCTATAAGCCACTTATAGATAAAAACTATTCTATTTTTCCCTTGCACACAGTAAGTGCCTGATAAGTATTTGTTGAATTATTTAATAAACTCTCATTTTGTAATTACTGTAGATGTAGAAATGATATTTAAGAAACTGAGTTGAATTTATACTATCTCCACACTATACATTAAACTAAACCAAACCTTAAAATTATACTATCTCTACTATACCTTAAATATTACTTTTGTGGGAGGGGATGAGAAAATAAACTCTAGCATTCATTTGGGTATCTGTCTTCCCCCCCTCTCTCTCTCTCTCTCTATATATATATATATATATGTCCCTTTCACCTAAAAGCTTAGTTAAAAAAAAAAGGAGGAAGGGAGAAAGGGAGAAAGAAAGAAAGAAAGAAAGAAAGAAGGAAGGAAGGAAGGAAGGAAGGAAGGAAGGAAGGAAGGAAGGAAGGAAGGAAAGAAGGAAGGAAGGAAAGAAAGAAAGAGAGAGAAAGGGAGAAAGAAAGAAAGGAAAAAAGAGAAGGAAGGAAGGAAGGAAAGAAAAAAGAAAGAAAAGAATTCTCGTTGAGAGTCTTGGTTGTATTTATATGCTTAGTTGTATTTCAAGTAATCAAGGCTATACTGTATTCAATTTAAACATTACAAAGTAGTTCCCTATACTGTATACAACTAAAATGTATATATATATATATATATATATACACACACTATATGCAACTCGGTTGAGGTTGCTTTAATACCTCTTCACCTGTATTTTTATGGTTAGGTATTCAAGACTTCATCATTTGAAATTCTTTTCTGCAGTTTCAGCTCCTGGGTGCTTTCTTCTTGGTCACTTTCAAATGTATTATTTGACATTCAAAATCTTTCACTTAGAAATGTATGTCAGGATGTGATACTTGGTTCCTTATCTTGGCTGTTTAGCTATTTAGCATTTATCTGATGAGGGACCTGGAACTACCTTTTGATGTTAGACTTTCTTCTTTCATCTGTTGTACCCAAGACACACACATCTGCTTAGTGTGAATGTTTCACCAGGTTTAAAGGATGATCTCTGATCTAGATTTGACTTGTTTTAATGATAGCTATCATTAGATGGATGGGACTTGGCTGAAACTCCATCTGGATGAGTCTGAGCTGATTTATGTGAGCATGAATTTCCAAAATGAACTGATCTTAATCTTATTTTAGAGGAACACCAACAGATGACTTTTCTCCCATCACCTATCATTTGGTTTTATATCCTTAAATCCTCTTTTTATTTCCTTGAGTCCCTCATCCCTCCACCCCCTTCTCCTTATCCTTCCAGACCCAGTCTATGAATGTGCATTTTCCACTCTGTATTTCAGTGTAAGGGTATCTCTAAGGCAAGTGGCCTCTCTGAGACTGAGCCCAAACAGTTTGAAAATGAGAGAAGGTGATGCTGGAAGGTATATGGAGGCACTGACGAGAACTAGAGACATATTTCTCATCTGCTTTCTCTACATTTTGGCTAGGCAAGTCACATTGTCTCCCCCTGGCATAACCATTTCATTGATTCATGTTTCATTCAACTGATTTCCCTGCAGTCTAGTCGGGGTTGATTGTTTTGATTTTCAAAATTCCTTTCTTACTTATATTAACTGCTCTTGTACTGTTCTGTTTCTCATTTTCTTACTTTTGCTTTGACTGGGCAGTTCACAAAGTCTGCCCTCACATAACCATTTCATTCATTCTTCTCTACCTCCTCACTCCTCTAAGCATAAACCAAACATGTAACATTTTCTTCTCCATACCTTCTAAATTGTTTCTTAAAATAATTTTTGCGGAACTTTTCAGTGATCACTCACCCTGGAGTATGTAAGGGAGGGGAATCATGAAAGAAAGAACACAAAGTTGAGATAGAAAAATACCCAGGAATATGGTGGGTCTCACCCAGAGATTTATTTACCTTCTCAATTAGTTTAGTTCTTTCATCTCCCCTATTTAGAATGTAAACCCAAAGGGCAAGCAGAATGTGTGTTCTCTGATATTTAATGCTACTTCATATGCTGTTGATTATCAATAAGCAGTAAAAATGATTTAGTTTCAATGTAGTCTTTTTTTTATATCATCCACAGTGGGACAAAGGTCCTGTAAGTAAAACTACTCTTCATTTTCTATGAAGCAGACAAACATTTAATTGCCTGCCTTTTATTGTTATTTTTCAGAAGTTTTCAAAATGACTTTTTAAAATGAGAGAAAGGTAGTTTTGAAAACTGAACATTATGTAATTAAACTGAATGATTCAGGTAACAAACAAGGGATAAGAAAATAGAATCACTTCCCTTCTTTGCAGAGATGGAAGATTACACGTGTGGAATATGGTATGTACTGTTAACTATTAAAGTGTTGGTTTTACAAAACTTTCTTTTGCTTTTATTTCTCTTTAATTCTCTTTTAGAAGTGATGGTTCTCTGGATAGGGGAAGGGAAGAATTCATCTGGAAATTAAGGTGCTATAAAAACAAAGTGTATATATATATGTATATACATATATATATACATATATATATATATACATATATTAAAAATTACCTAGAATTTTAAAAGTAGTTTTAATTTGAAGAGACATTTCAGGTAAAATAAGTATGTAACCCTTTTACAAAGTTTGTATTAAAAAACCATTAGAGACCATGTACTATAATAGCAGCTGACATTTATTTATTCGCTTTAAAATTAGATTATATTGGTGTTTTTTATTTTTACGTAATCTATACTTCTCCAGAGGCATAGTCTGGTCTCACTCTCCAACAGGGAGTCATGACTTTATAACAAAGAAGAAAAGAGAAAAAAGTAAAGTTTGGAGAGTATAAACAATATTTCAAAACACTCTGAAATCCTAAATCAATGTTGCATACCTGAAGTACCCTGACTCTGCAAAGAAGAGAAAAAACAAGGAGTCTTCTCATATCTCTTCATGGGGAACAAATGTGTTCATTATAATTTCACAGCATTCAATTTTTCTTATTTTGTAATTGATGTGATTTCCATTTACGTCATTGTGTGAATGATTTTCCTGGTTCTACTTTCCTCACTTTGCATCAGTTAATATCTTTCCATGTCTGTCTCTGCCTGTCTGTCTCTGTCTCTCTTTCTCCTCTCCAGCTCACACAAGAGTGCAGCACTCCTTGCCCCCTTCTCCCATTCTCATGCATTGTCTTCATTCAAGTGACATCAATTTATACTGCCCCTTTCAAAAAATTACTGTTTTCATTATACCTCATTTCATTTACTTTGACCTTCTAGGGGATCCCACAATGTTTTCCCAGGAATGCTAATTTCAAGGTACCAAGTATTGCCCTTTCCTCTTTCTCATGCTTTATTCCTATTGATGTCATGACATTCTCTCTTTGAACAGAGTAACCCATCCTTCCCACTGCATCCCCTTCAAATTTTTCAGTGATATGCCCTCCAGGATGCCAACCACTTACTTTTCCTCTAGTGGAAGTTAGTATTCCTGAGTAGAAGTTAGTATTCCTTCCAAGAAAATATTCTTTTGTGTAGGTTCAGACATTCCATCTAGAACAATAATATTCCTCAAGTCTTAAACATACCTTCGTACTCATAAGGCTCTTTCTAAGATCAGCCACTGCAATGAAACCAGACAAATTCTCTAAAAGTAACATGCCAGAGCAAGATATCCAAGCAAGCATCTTCCAGTGTTATATATATATATGCAATTGAGTCAATACTTGAGTTCTGGGGTATTCATACATTGTCAGAGTTTAATTTTCCCAAGGGATTAACTCCCAATTAAAGAAATGTAACATGAGTTCAGTGTTAGTTTGTCTGACCCTCAAAAATATTTTATCTTTGTATTTCTTTAATGGCATTCTCATTGTTCTTCCTACTCCAGTAGAATGTAAGGGACTTGAGGGTAGGAATTATTGTGCTTTGTCTTAATATCCCTAGTTCCTGGCACATAGAATAAAAGCTCATTAGAGTAAATTGAATTGTCGAAGGTGGAAATAAGCCTCTACCTACATTCTCCATAATGCAAAATGTATTCTGTCTCTTTTTCTACAAAATTTTTATTCATTTCCAGTAACTGTAATTTTTCTTTGGCAATATTACCCTCAAACAATACTTCCCTCTTCCTTTCCTATATTTTCCCTATAAATTATCTCTAAACTTCTCTGCCCAAGCATTTCATGTTGGGCCTACAGGGATCATCATCAATATGAAAGGATAAGAATTCAGTTCTTTGGCTTCTCTGCCTAGGAAAAGGATACTGATTAGTTTGGCTTTTGTTATTAAGATGCTGCTACTGGAAAAAAAATACCAAGCAATTTAATGTGGGGAAGGTGTCGTTTTAAATCACTAGGAAGCCTATATTGCTTTGTATTTCTTATGAAAAGTAATTGAATTGATTTGGATTACAGCATTATGGAACAAAAAATTTGTTCAGACTTTTGCAGTGGTAAAAAAAAAGATTTTTCTTCCTTCTTAAGATATGTGTGTATACATATCTACATACATATACACACACATATATATAATAGTATATATGTATGTACGGTTCATATGAGTATATATTATATATGCATACATCTATGTTTATGTATACATGTATATGTATTTATATATACATATACATACACACACATATATGAATGATAAAGCCACTTAGTCTCCTTGGGCCTCAGTTTCTTAGTCTATAAGACCATAAAATTAGACTAGATGAATTCTGATATCCCTTCCAGCTCTAAACCAATGATATGAATGATAGCCTTTTCTCAAGGAAGCATGATCATTATTGAATGGAGCATTAGACTCTTAGAATTGGAAGTAGTCTTAGGAGCCTATCTCATTTCATTTCTAGTCATGAAAGGAATTCCAGAATATTCCTGATGGTATTTATATAATTTCTGCACAAATATTTTGCCTGTTGAGTAACTCAGTATTTAACCAGACCAATAGCTATACTTTTAGAGAGAACTTCACTAGAAAGGTCTTCATTCATTGAGTCAAAATCTTCCCCTTATGCTTTCTGCTTTTTAGTAGACCTAGCATTGGACCTAGTTTTTCCCACTGAAACTACAGAGAATAAATCTAATCTCTCATCAATTTCTCTGAAGATATCTCTCCTGTCATAAGTCTTTTCTTCATCAAGTACCTACTATGCCAAATATAATTAATTGATGCTGGACATGGAATGAAGAGCAAAATTTGAATCTAGCTTCAGACACATTCTAGCTGTCTCACCTGGGCAATTCACTTACCCCTCTTTATCTCAGTTTCCTCATGTGTAAAAGGGAAATGATAATAGCACTTATGTTCCCGGGTGGTTGTGAGGTTTAATTGAAGTACAGCAAAATTTAAAGTGCTATATAAATACTAGATGATCATAATCATTGTTATTTTAATTTAATAATTTTATTATTAACAATTACTATCTCATTTCTTTTTATTATTTCCATATAACAAGGTTTCCAAACATTTTAGCTTTTTAGTCACTTTCCTCTGAATGTTCCAGTTTTTTTCTGTGTTTCTCTTAAAATTTGGCTTCCATAGTGGTCCATCACAACAGATCACTCTTTCACAAATTGTGGTATAAAAAGCCATGATACTCTTCAGGACATAAATAGGGGTTCCATGGTAAAATTTCACTAATTACATACTATAGTCAACTAGAAGCTTCTTCTCTAAAAAAGGAGGAGAACCAGGCAATGGCAAGAGTGGGGAAGTGTAAAACAAAACATAAAAGAAATTCACATGATAACTTTATTATATATTTAAAAGAAATGGCAAATTGTATATAAAAGATTTGAAATTTTATGTATAATACGATTATTGAACTTTTTTATTATGCTATATCATGGGGATGCTTGTTTTATTCCATAAATTAAAAATATATTTTTTTTAAATTCAGAGCATATGTAGATACAACAAACTCTTTACTGGTGCTATCTATGACACCTTGAGGGGGCAAAAGGGCTTTAGGGAGCTAGAGTCAAAGGAACCAACAGATCATGACTCACCCTATCTAGAAAACAAGTATTTCAGCTGCGAGCAAGAATGTTCAGTAGACTTGTAAGCTCCTTCGGGGCAATAGCTGTTTACTTTTTTGCCCTAGCACCTGGAATTGCTTATGACTATTTAGTAAATGCTTAAATGGATGGATGGATGAGTTGAATGAATGAATGATAGGATGATCTTGCAATCTATAAG
The DNA here is from genome assembly GCF_028372415.1 of Notamacropus eugenii. Taxonomy (NCBI): domain Eukaryota; kingdom Metazoa; phylum Chordata; class Mammalia; order Diprotodontia; family Macropodidae; genus Notamacropus; species Notamacropus eugenii. The sequence continues at coordinate 228,533,990 of NC_092876.1, forward strand.
GAATCCCTCTTTGACTTGGTCTCTGTGCTCTAGGGCAGTGACACAATTTGGCAAGCATACATGTCCTTTTTTTCCCCTCTGCCTCACTTGATTATTAATAATCAGAGGATTGTTGAGCAAAGCTCTCTCTGTAATTGCATTTTTCACAATGTCTTGCATAATTTTGACATTTACATGGCAGTCACTTTCTTGGAGATGAGCCTTAGGGTGGTGTTTTGCTCAACTGCATCAAGTTCTTTTTACAGACAAAAAAGAAAACAATAAGCACTAGGGTATTTAGTGTTCTCTATGCTTTTCAGTAGATTGTGTGATTGTAAAGATGTGATCTACTATAGTTATATCAGTTGTGAATTACCATCTATTTCTTTCTAATACCCTCATTAAGGATATTAGAAATACCTTTGGAAAGCAAATAAATGCCCCCCGTATTTGTAGATTACTCTCCATTAAAGCACTGTTTAGATGTTCTTGCAGATTAATAAAATAAGTGGCTGGAAGGGATGTGAAACATCATCTAGTTAAATCTCTTATTTTACACTTGAGGAAGATCATATAAAATTGTTTTCCTAAGTTCATAGAGTGACTTAGTGGTTAATCTGAGACTCAAACCTTAGTGCCCAAATTTCTGTTTCAGTATCCTATTCCTTAACATGCCTGTGCTATATTATAATGATGCTCTCAGCATCTATTCAGTTCTGTAGGGCTATTTGTCCTTCTACTAAATAGTCTCAGAATGGTCTTTTTTAAAAAAAAAAAAAAAGGCTTGTGCCAGTTATTTAGAATTTTTTGCTCTTTCTCTTTACCAACAAGTTATCAAATATTCATTTTGCTGTTGTCTTCATGTCTCCTTATCCCATAATGTGAATCTCTATGGGGAAATGAGAGCTGGGATGCTTTCTTTTTCCCTGAGGGGTTAGTGGATGATTAACAAGTACAAGTATCAATAAGAGAGCAAGTACAGGTATCATCTAGAGATATGACAATTTCAACAACCCCAGGTCACATAGAGCATGTCACTGCAAATGGATTAGCTGGGCAACCAGTAATACTGTCCAAAGATTCAAGTTGGATATCCACCAATAACTAGGGATGCAAGATCTATGGTCTAGGGAGGACAAAATGGTCAGAATTTAGTAGCATTTATATCTAAAACAAAGGAGGAAATCAAGTCACACAAATCTAGGTCAGAACCACATGGAAGAAGGAATGTAGTGATTTGTATAATCAAAGGGGATAATTATTGTGAAGTGCTTAGCACTGTATCTGACATATAGTAAATGCTATATAAATGTTAGTTATCATCATCATTATCATCATCATCATCATCATCATCATCATCATCTTCATTATCATTACCTCTTCATAAGTATAATGAGACAATATAATTTTATGGTGAAGTGGCCAATTCCCAATCACTCTCATCTCCTTATAGCTGAAGGCACTGTCATTCTCTATTACTGCCCCTCTTCTCCCTTCTAATTTCCTTCTTCTGCTTTGCCAAAAACTCTCTTTCACAGCCTTATATTCTGTACCCCTTTTCTTCTCACAATTTCCTTTCCCTTCCCACCCCCCAAGACACTAAGACATGCCAAATTCAGATAAATTATGAGACCTGTAGCACATACAAGCTCTATGACTCTGGGAAAGGCTCTTAACCCTTCAATGCCTCCAGGAAGCTGAAAGTTACTGATGAATCGTGTAGGAATTTTATTGCCAGAAGCAGGATGAATACGTGCCAATCTGTACCTATGGAGAGAGGGATTGGGAAAGAAACAAACATTCATATACCACGTTCTATATGTCAGACCCTGTGCTAAGTGCTCTTTTCAAATATCTCATATGATCCCCGCAACAACACTTGGAGGTAGTTGCTACTATCTCCACTTTACAACTGAGTAAACAGCTAGTAATTTCTGAGGTCAGACCAGAATTCATCTTCCTGACTCCAGGCACAGAGTTCTATCCACTGTGCCACCAGGTGCTCCTCAGTGCCATCAGCTGAGTTTCCACAAATGGATTGCTCTCCCTGGATGAAATCCCAGATCTAAACTAGATAATTGTAATAATCACTGTTCTAATAGCTTTCTCCATGCAAGTATATTCTTTGTGAAAAGGACCCAAAGACCATGGTCATTCCCTTACCCTCAATCATAATCTAAGATCAGAGTTCAAAGATTAGCTATTTTTTTGTACTAGCTGTTAAATTGCTCTGTCAGTACTTGCTAGCTTCTCTCTCTCTCTCTCTCTCTCTCTCTCTCTCTCTCTCTCTCTCTCTCTCTCTCTCTCTCTTTCTCTTTCTCTCTCACACACATCAACACATAAATACAAACACAGAGAAAGACACAGAGACAGAGAGAGAGAGTCAGACTCTGAATTCTTACTTTTCTCTCAATCTTTCTCCCTCATAGTTTTGTTTTCTGAATCCCATGAACAGGTCCCAGTATCCCGCTTTTATCGCACTGCTCTCCAACCAATGACTGCCTCAGCCCCACTGCTAATTCTACTGTTCTACTTCCTTCACTTTTTCCAGGTTAGCCCCTTCTGTGACCAACAAGATTTCTAAGGCTTAAATAGGCCAGAAGAATTATCTGCAGCTACATGACCCTCAGCCCTCCTGTACACAACTGTTCCTTCCTTCCTGTTGAGCTCCATAGCATGCTCCAATTCCAATAAAGTCTAATCTTGTTAGAATTGTGTGTACATAGGTTTGCTCCAAGGAATGACTTAGGGGTTCTACTACCAAATAAATTATATAGCTTCATTTCATGAACTTTAAAATATCTATCATGGCTACTTCGAGACGTTTTGATGAGTTTACCAAAGAGCTGAGTTCTGAATAGGTGAAGCATTGGGAATGAATGAATAATGTGTTATCCTTCTTTAAGAAGCACCATCAATTAAAAACTTTTCTCTCTCTTTTTTTTAAGTTTAAGGGTGTTTTTGTTTTCTTTTTAGTTGCTGATCTATACTTTAAAAATATCATCAAACATGAGCATTTCCATATATAGAACAAAAAATAGTATTATACATGAATTTATACATGTTACTTATAGTTTGCATTTTAAAGGATTATAATATGTTCAGCATGTTCGTTTCAAAGCTGTTCTGCCTATCTGAGTTTCCTACTGAACTTTATTGTTTTCCTCTGTGAATTTCTTTAATAACTGCTTTTTTTTGTTTTTTTGCACCCCAAATATGTCCCCCTCTCCCTTTTAACTCTTCTAAGTTTAAAAAAAAAAATCTCCATTGTAACAAATAACTATAGTTAAGCACAAATAAATAAATAACACTAACTATGTCCACAAATGTATATCTCAATCTACCTATTGAAACTCCTATCCCTCAAGCAAAATGATATTCTTTATCATTGATCTTATAGAAGACACTTCCATGCTTTATAAATTAATTATGCAAATGCATAATATATGCCTTCCCTAGGAACTGTACTAGAACAATTAAAGTTAGGAATAAAATTCAATTTGTGCCATGATTCTAACCCAAGCAGTGGTTTTAAGGCTTTTAGACATTTGAAAACCAACTCACTGGCTCATAACAGGCAATGGATATAATTTTTCTTGACTTTAGCAAGGCTTTTGATTCTGCCCCTCATGACACAGTCATCAATAAACTGTGAAAATATGATTCAATCCATACTAACTTTCCCTGGGCTGGCAAGTGAATAGGGGTTTATACTCTTAAAAGCTGCTATCAATAGATTAGAGTCAACCAAAGGGGATATTATAAGTGACTTTCCACAGGGGTTAGTTCTCAGGCTGGTGTTGTGAATATGACTGGGTGATGAACAGAGAGCCTGATCAATAAGTTTGTAGTTGACAAAGAGCTAGGAGGGGTCACAATAATCTTTTAAGATAGGATTAGAACTCAACCTGACCTTGACAAGTTAGAAAAGTGAGCACAAACAATGAATTGTGATCAATAATGAAAAATGCTGTGGAAGAGAAAACAGGATGAAAAACAGGATAGCCATTTACTGTGGGAAATCATTGAAGAGAAAGCCAATGAGTTAATGGTAACTCAGCTGGAGTCAGTAACATATTACTTGTAGAATATATGTTTTTAATAAAAACCATAACACTATAGGGTGATATATTGACCAGTCAATGTAAGGTAAAAGTTAGTCCTCTTGCTTGGCAAGCATGAATTAAGCACTGAAATGCCAGGACCCCAGAACAGCTTGCTATCATACTGGAATGATGAGGTCAGACATTTCGATCAATTAATGAAGACAGCAGATCCATGGGCCAAGGTAATCATCATGCCAAAGGAAAAGACAATAGCATTCACATGCAGGATCTGAATGAAAGTCAAGTTCTGAAGTCGTCAACATCATGGTGTTCAAAGCTGCAAGAGATCTTAGAGATTTTCTGACCCAAACTCTTCATTTGACACACTAGGAAGCTAGGACTCAGAGATGGCATGCAACTTACCTGAAGTCATATCAGGAAGAGACAAGACCAAAGTAAGTCTGGAGCAGAAAGCAATTGAATGACAGTTTTGTATATTCATACATGCCCTTGTGATTTATCCTTTTATGACATGTACTAGATATAAGAATGGTATAATCTGGTATGATTGTGGGGTGGGATATTTGTATGTAGCAAAGATAGAGAACTAACTTACTACAAATAATCCAATGGAATAGATTTAATACTAGGTCTTTGGTGTTCCTGAGTCATCATGAAGAACAATATTTCTAACTATTCTATAAAACAATAATATTAAAGATATTTCCAACAGACAGACTGAAGGGAAGTAAAATTTATTGTCAGTGGAAGGAGTCAGAACTCTCCTGAAGTACTATATTTTATTCTAGGGTATGTTGAAATAACATGTACAAAGCCATACAGTTTTGGAAGAATATAAAAAGGAGATTACAGTTATCCCTTCCACATCATGGGAATTAGGGGCATCATACCCCCATGATATGGAAAATCCATGTAAAATTTTTTGACCCTCCTTTCATACAATAGAAGAAGTCTGCATTATTATGGTATTAAAAGATAAAATATGTTGATAATATGTGATACTATACCTATTTTATGCATTTCTAAGTTTCCAATTTTTGTGTCTTCTGCCAGCCTTCACTTATCTCTGTGACTTTTGCAAAACTCTCCAGAAAATTCTCATTTCATTTTTTATGTTGATCCATGGTATATTAAAACCACAATGGGGAGAGTTGTGATGTGGAAGGGATAACTGTAAATATTTTTTAAAGGTTTGAATTAAAATTATTTATTAAGGAGAAAAGATTGAATTAAGGTCTACTCTGATGCCTCCTTGTGACTTGATGACTCTTAGGTTCTCAGGGGACTATGCCAGTGAAATATAAGTACTGACAGGTTCTACTGATCAGGAAAGATCTTAAGTTCAGTACATAACACAACATAACATAACACAACATAACTATAATGAATAATACAACTTGCTTCTGAGCACAATCAATAAACAGTTATAAGTGCCTACATCAGACACTATGCTAAGTGCTGGGGATACAAAAAGAAGCAAAAGATAATGTTTTCCTTCAAGAAGCTTTCAATCTAATAGGAGGGATAATATGCAAAGAAATGCATAGAAAGCAAGCTATATATAGGATAAATCAGAAATAAAAAGGGAAGGCGCTGGCTTTAAGAAGGGGTTGAGGGAATTTAATTAGGGCTTAGAGAAGTCTTCATCAGGTTGACTACAGAAACACAACTCTAAGACCATCAAAAGCAGTATGGTGAGGTGTAAGGAGAGCTGGATGTGGAGTTAGAAGAATAATGATTTAAACCCCACCACTTTGAATATGGGAAAGTTGTATAACTTCTCTAAACCTCAGTTTCCTCACTTATGAAATGAGGATAATGGCACTGTTCTCCAAAAAAAAAAATCATTGAAGACTTGTGATGTATCTCAGTGAAGGGAATTTTCACATTAACCAAATTATAGATCCTTGAAATATTGAAGAATTGATTTTAAGTACTGTGGCTAATGCCCCGCTGGAACAAAAAAGGAGAAATGAGAGAAACCTATCAGCAAAAAGAATTAGGTTATTTTAATTATAAAAATATATTTACTGTAAAGGGTAGTAAGTATTAAAGTAATCTTTTTAAAGAGAAGCTGTGAAAAATTACTCTTTGAAGTTCTTTAAAAACAGGACAGCCTGTTTTCAGGCTCCTTTGAAAACAGGACAGGGGATAGTGGCTCATATCTGTATTTTCTGCTACTGGAGAGGAAGAGAGTGAGACTGGTGGGTCGTTAGAGCTGGGGAGCTCTGAGCTGAAGTTGGGCTAAAGTCAACCAGGTGTCTACACTAAATATGGCACCAATATTATAACCCTGAAAGAGCAGGAGGAGGGAGGTGGTTGTATGGTTAAGCAAACAGAAGGTCACCATGCTGCCTAAAGAGGAGCAAACTAGGGCATGTCAGAAATAGAGAAGATCAAAGCTTCTACTCATCATCAGTGGGGCTGAGTACAAAAGGTAGAAAAAGATGAGAGAGAGAAGAGAAGGGAAGGGAAGGGAAGGGAAAGAAAGGGAAGGGAAGGGAAAGGAAGAGAAGGAGGAAGGGAGGGAAGGATAGAAGGAATGAGAGATGGAAGAAAGGAAAGGAAAGGAGGGAGGAAGGAAACAAAGAAGGGAAGGAAGGAGGAAGGAAGGAAGGTTAGAGAGAAGGAAAAAGAAAAGGAAACAGAACAATGCTGTTTTATTTTGTGTGCATGTGTCCTTATAGCCTAAAATAAAATATTGTTAGGAATTACCAAGGAGATTATCAGGACTCAAATAAGTTGATATTCAAGAAGTGAAATCAAAGGTATGAGTACTGGTGGTCAACCCCAAATAAATGTCAAGAGAAAAGTCACCTCTTACTCTATCACTAAGTGTTTACCCTACTCTTTTTGTAAAGGTCTAGGACGTTTTCTATCACTCGTTGACTTTGTCCAATTTCCAGTAAGATAATGGGCCATTCTTAACACTGATTTGCCATCACTGCCACCCCAACATCAATTTCTCTCCCTCCCTTCCTCCCCTCCCAAGTCTACCACATAGCATAACAAAATTTCTAGTACCAAATATGTATTAAGAATTGTTTAGTTTGTTTCTTTTCCTCTGACATCCACATAACCCTCTAACCATATGTTTATTATTGTATTCCAATGAAAAAATGACACATGGCTCTGCTCCTCATTGTTTTTATCATGTTCTAATACTTTAGCATATTTTTTGGGGGATGAGCTTTCAGTAACTAAATGTCAATTCTGTCTGCATGAGCTTCATTTGGAAATGGGGAACTCATAGCATAAATGGGACATTGGAAAAACTAAGTAGCTATTTGCTTCTCATGTGAATGTTTATGAGCAGACCCTCTACCAAACCTTGGCTCATCAACAGAAGCCACAGGTGCTATTGGCATAACCAATTACCAACTCATCTCACTTGGTTGTTCAAAACACCATCATTCCTAGTGTCCTGTCCAGAATCTTAGATCTCCGCACACAAACTTTGGCTGAAGGTGTCTCCATTCCCAACACTAATACATCTGCTGCCAAGATCACAGCTGCTGGTGCAGTCTACCTCTGCCAAGACCTCAGCAATAGGCATAACAATCAATCAGCAGGGTCTACAGCTTCCAGCAGGTCCAGTAGCTCTAGCCATGATTATTTTCTCCCACAGCCAAATCTGCCAGGCGCAATTCAAAACCATTCTAGACCACGTTTCTCATTTAACAACACTGGATAAAGGGGTACCAGCAGCTCAGACACTGTACAGGGTGCTTGGCAGTCTGTTATCAAACCATAGCATGCTGGTAGTTTGGTACCATGTTTGCTGGAAGGAGTGGTAGCTAGTGAGAGTAAAGGTGGAAGTCACTCCCAGAACCATCAAAATCATAGGACTCCTCCTGAAGCATAACTATCTCAATATTCAATGTTCCCAGAAGTCAATTGGAACCCCCCAAAAAGGGGGTTTAACTTTTTTCCCGTTAAGCCAGAGTTGTTACTCTGATCTCTTTCTAGGATCCTAACCAAGATGACACAAAGAACAAGGAGTATCTGTTTCTTCAGAATAAGATTTCATCATGAAAAAAAAAAAACCATGGTGTGTCAAATGATGTCTAGATAATTTGGTCTGATTTTGACAATTTCAACTTATAAAGGGAACATGAATAGATCATATTCTGCATATACACACATGGAGGGAGCCATAACATGGTGCCTAGGTAAGACAGCGGGCAGTTTTCATAGTATGTGATTTCAGTCCCTAATTTAGGAGAGGGACTACTGGAAGATTCTGACTAGTGCTAAGAAACCTGACCCCATACTGTATCATTACAGGAGAACTACTGGGGTTTCTAATACTATGTCTCCTACAGACTTAAGTGGCATTGGACAATGAATACCGACTCCCACCGGGATAGTGTGGAGTTTCCAGATAGTCCCTGGAGGGACTAGTATGGCCTGAGAACTCCATATTGCTTTTGATGGCTTTTTTTCCCTAATACTATTTGTACAGGTTCCCACAGCTTTATACATTACAGAAATAATTACCGAACAAACCAAAATTGCTTTTGGTGTGAATTAAGGAAGATGATTATTCAGACTTGATCCCTGTAGCTAGAAGTAGGATCTCATAAAATTCAAGGAATGAAGTGGAAATGAATGGGTCGTTGCCAATAAATGACTTGAGACAGTCACTAATTTGAAAATAAGAGGTTATGAGTAAGAGCTGAGGAAAGGACCAGCTTTTAAGTAATTTCGAAGGCATTGCTTTAAGTAAAGGTTGGTTGGAAACCAAATTGAGTAATGCAAGCAATACGTACAAATGCAAATGGGACCTAACCAGGTTTTGAGAAACAGGAGCAATTCTAGGCACCCCTGTGAACTGGAAATTAGGATTAATATTATGATTTTTTTTTATAAGTGGCTTATAGAATATAATGCATTATTTTCACTCTTAAAGCTGTTGTGATTAGTGAACACAGCCCACAAATTTAAAGAAATTTAAAGACAACTGAAATATCCTTGGTGGTGGCACAGTTAGTGTTGTTTCTATTTATGGTTATCATGGCTTACATCTAAACAACACTATAGTAGTAGATGGAAAGTGAAAAGTCCAATCAATTCATTGACTATACATGATACTTAATTATTGTTCTTATTTATTTTCTCACCAACTGAGTTCGTTCTTTTGGAATAAACTTGATACAATCATAAAGTCATTTAACTTGCAATAACAAGTTAGTTTCATTAGACATTCCAATACGTCAGAGATCTATAATTTCATCCACATGGCTACTCTCTCCACTGATGGAGGTCTGCTTCTCTTCCTCCCTCCCTTCATCCCTCTCTCCCCCCCTCCCTCCATTCCTTCCTTTCTTCCTTCCTTCCTTCTGTCTTTCTAGAATCTATAGAAGGTTTTGGAAAGCTGCTGTGATGAAAAGTCTCATCCCTGTGGGCATCATGTTGCTCAGCCTTTCAAACTAGCTAAATAGATCCTCACATGATAGACTTGGTCTGTTACAAGGACTGTACTTTAAACCCTCCCAGCATGATAGGGACGTCCAGAGACTAGCCCAACCTTTGAGAAGCCAAAATTACACTCACATTATGACAAAGCATCAGACAACAGTATTTGTAAAGTTTTCAGAGGTAGTTTTTAAATGTTTACTTGAACATTTTGGTTTCTTTAACAGTGACAGCTGCTCTCCCTTTGAACATTCTTCTGAGACTTTCAAAATTTGCCTTTTAATTTATCTGTAATCCTCAAAAACACAGTGGTTTTCATCGTACATTTTTGTTTTTTAAAACTTAAAAAATTAAATTAAAAAGTATATTTTCTCTCCCTTCCACCTCAAACCACATTGAAAAATAAAATTAAATAAAACAAGACACTTGTAAAAACTTGTATAGTCAATCAAAACACATTTCTTCATTGGCCATTCCAAAACTATCTGTCTCATTTTGTATCCTGAGCCTATCACCTTTGTCCAACTGTGGGCAGTATGCTTCATCATTGGTCTTTGGCAATTTTAGCTGGTCATTGCATTCATCTGAGTTCTAATGTATTTTAAAGTTATTTTTTTTAGGGTTTTAGACATAAATTATTCTCCTGATTCTCCTAAATTCACTTAGCATGTGTTCTTGCAAGTCTTTTTACATGCTCTGACACTGTCCTTTCATCATTTCTCATGGAACAATTGTACTTCATTATGGTGATATACCATATTTTGCTCATCAGTGCCCCAGTTTATGGGTATCTACTTAATTTCTACTGCAGAAAGAGCTGCTATAAATATTTTTATACTTAGGAGTCTTTTTTCATTTTTATTTGATTTCTTTAGGGCATAGGTTTAGTAGTCATAACACTCACTGGGTAAAAGGGCACATTTTTGTTGACATACATAGTCCTTTACCAGGATATCCTGAACTGTTTCTGTTAAATAGCAGGGACATTTTAATAGAGATGGCTATAATTTTTACCTCTTTTAGAGTACACACTTTACTTTGTGGAATTTACTTTTATATTTGAAACTATATATAAAATGTAATAGTTTTTAGATATTATTGTCTTTTAAAGGGTTTTTAAATTTTCTTTTTTAAAGTAATTTTTATTGATGTGTTTTGATCATACATCACCTAAATTTCTCCCAATATCTCCACTCTTCCCCTATTCTAGAGAGCAGACTCTACAATAAAAAACATTTTTAAATTTTATATATTTTTAGTTTTCAATATTCACTACAATTAAATTTTGTGTTCCAAATTTTCTCCCCATTCTTCCTCTCCATCACCCCAAGACAGCATGAAATCTGATTACCCTTCCCCCAAACTGCCCTCCCTTCTATCACCCTCGTTCCCTTCTATTTTCCTGTAGGGCAAGGTAGATTTCTATATGCCATTGCCTGTATAGCTTATTTCCCAGTTGCATGTAAAAACAATTTTTAGCATTCATTTTTAAAACTTTGAGTTCCAAATTCTCTTGCTTCCTGCCTCCCCGCTCACCCTTATTGAGAAAGCAAGCAATTTTATGTAGGTTATACATGTGTATTCATGCAAAACACTTCCATAATAGTCATGTTATAAAAGGCTAACTATATTTCCCTCCATCCTTTCCCTCTGCACATTTATTTTATTCTCTCTTTTGATCCTGTCCCTCCTCAAAAATGTTTCCTTCTGATTACTCCCTACCCAATCTGCCCTCTTTTCTATCATCTCTCCTCCATCTCTTATTCCCTTCCCCCTTACTTTGCTGTAGGGTTAGATAGATTTCCATACACAATTGTGTATGTATGTTATCCCCTCCTTAATCCAAATCCAATGAGAGTAAGGTTCACTCACTGACTCTCACCTTTCCCTTCTTCCCTCTTCTGTAAAAGCTATTTCTTGCCTTTTTAAAGTGAGATAATTTACCCTATTCTACTTCTGTCTTCCTCCCTCTCCCAGGATATTCCTCTCTCACTCTTTAATTATATTTTTTATATACTGTCCCTTCATATTCAACTTCCCCTGTGCCCTCTGTCTATATGTGTGTGTGTGTATGTGTGTGTGTGTGTGTGTGTGTGTGTGTGTGTGTGTGTGTGTGTATATATATATGTATGTATATATATATTCCCTCCAACTACTCAAATTGTGAAAAAGGTCTCATGAGCTTAAAATATCATCTTCCCATGTGAGAATGTAAACAGTTCAACTTTAATAAGTCCTTTATGATTTTTATTTCCTGCTTTTACCTTTTCATACTTCTCTTGATTTGAAAGTCAAATTTTCTGT